>NW_028288917.1:1200000-1517500 GCF_059628265.1 Tinamus guttatus
ACAGGTTATTTCAGACTGATGAGATTCCAGGGATGTGCTGCAGGAGGGGACAATTGGAGAGTACTTACCTCCGGGGCTGTTTCTGTGATAACTGGCTTTAGAATCGGGGTGGCCACTGATTAGAAAACATGATAATTTGAGAGATATGGACATCTGCAAAAATTCACATGTTTATCTGTGTTTGAAGAGGAGCAGGAGTATTTACAAGAGGAGTATTAAACTAAAAACTGTTAGGAAGCAAGCTCACCTGCTACTTACACAGCAGACACTCAATCACATGCAGACAATGTTCTGCCTAAAGGGTAAACACAAGGCCCTCGTCTCCTGAAGGTGTGAATTTTAAAAGCAGTAACTGAGTGGAGGAGGCCCTGGGAAACCAACATATACCCAGCGCTGGTGGCATCCTAAGTTCACAGCTTACAGCTGTGAGGCTAACGTTGACATAGGTGGCTATAAACATATTTAGAGCTTGCCTTCATTCGTTGGTAGGTTTTATGCTGTCTGTTTTCTTACTTGTGAATGCACAGGCCAGCTGGCCTGCCTAGTTCGCTCTCAGGTCTTTTCTAATTTGACAGGGAAATGTTTTAATTTATTTAAAAATATGATTCAATGTAAAACATAATCTTATCTGTATTGCTTGGCAGTGTTCTTTTAAATAGCCAGAGATTTGCATAGGAAGCTCACATGAGAAAGATAATGAGTTGATCATAAAAATTTACCCTTTCAACATTAAAAAAAAAAAAATTCAGGCAACGAATTGCCCTATGTGGACAATAAGCGTTTCACAGATGCTGCTCCCCACTGTCCTCGTAGGCTCTCTCCCTTCATAGGAATGATTTCGGGATAGCAGGTTGCAATTAAGACTGGCTTGGGCTTCCAGGCCTTTGATTAGAAGGAACTTGAAGGATTGAGCTGGATCAATAGAGTCAGATTTAATTAGGATATAGCAGAGAGTGACAGAAGCTGCCAGGTTCTGGCTCAAACAGAATACGGAAGGATAAGGAGCCAGTCTCAAAGGGGAGCAAAAGAGTGAGTCTATGGAAGAAGAGGATTTTGTGGGAACTGGGAACATCCCTGATGAGGTTAGGGAAGTCAAACAGCAGGAGGGCAGGCAGCACATGAGTGTGATCTTGACACAGAAATGACGAGAAGCATTTTCCCCCAAGTTGTTCTTCAGATGCTAAAAACATAACCAGTACAACCAGCCTCACCTCAGCCTGGTTCCTCTTCTTGGTGCAGAGTGACTGCCTTCAGGTTATATTCATCTGAGAAGACAGAAACATTAGATAATGCCAAAACATGAACTGAATTTTGATAAGGTTTTGCTTTTAAAAGGTTATACAGGATTTGATTGCAATCAGCAGCTCAGGGTACGCTCGTCATTTTCAGACACCTTCCATATGCTTTGATATTTGGCTGTAGGTACAAGCACAGCCAGATTTTTTGTGAGTAATTTCAATGTTTGTACACAACTTTTCAGAGTCTGATTTCAGTCCATCTCCTTGATTAAAGCCTATGTATATTATTTCACTATTCATTAACCCAGTTCTACAGTAACGCCAAAGCTTTGCCTTTTGGCGTATTTCTCTAGTTACCGTGTGGCTTTTCTGATGGAAAATTCTCCAACCCTTGGTAAAATATACCTTGAAATATTAACTCATGTTTCATTTTTGTCATGTTGAATCAGAATCTGTCACCTGTGTACTTGGAATATTATTTCTTTTAACAAGTACTTTCATTTCTTTTAATAACAAAGCTATTATTCTACATGGCAGAACTGGGACCTTATTTACTTAATATTCTGTATCTCTGAAAATTCTGCCTGAACAAAACCACACCTTTATTTGCCATTGTAACTCAGTGTTTGAAAACTAGATCAGAGTTTGGGTGCTTGCCCCTGATAAGAAAATAAATAGTGATTATTATAATTACGTAAAAGGCAAATTCCTTCAAAAGGCTGGGAATTTTATCTTACTTGCAAAAGTCTGATTGGCGCCCAGCCGAATGGTTATCAGGTTATAACCACATGGGTCAAACTGTTTGCCTAATCACTTTGCTTTCAAACACACACAGAGAAAATAAAACTTGCGAGTTTTATGGAAAAGGTAATATCTTAAATGTCTCGAAATACTCCATGTTGATCCCTTTTGATGGAATGAATGTTCCTTTAGATATTTTAATATTTGGCTGTGGATACTTTTTTTTTTTTTTCACATGCAGCTATGCTGCTTTAAAGAGGGTATTGCCCTTTTAGCTTATTCTCGAGGTTGCGTGATTTCTACTCTTTTGGAAATGACTACCCTAAATCATCTGGGGAAGCTACTTGTGAAGTAACTTCCCCATTTCAGTCAAGACAAGCTGGGTTAGCAAAGACCTAGTACCTAAACTGACACAAGTCTAATAAACTAGAGTAGCTTGCAGGGAAGAAGCAAGTCAGTTGTATATATTCATCTGTTTTATCAGGCAAAATAAAAGTTTAACAATATGCTTAGGCGAAATAGAAAGAATCTTTCAGGGGCACTTTTTCACATTTATGAGGAAAAAGGCAGCGAACCAAGTAATGGAAGAACAACAAGTGGAAGAGGCTCATCATAAACTTAATTTAATCAAATTACTTGTGGGTGCCAACAGTGAACTGGAAACAGCAGGAACCAGTAAAAGAACAGCATTATCTTGGGAATCTCTGAATGTAAGTAATAGGAGGGAGAAAAATCAAATTATCATTTGTTCTTGCAAAAGTCAGGTTTTCCTCCCCTTCTCCCCAAAGAAAGGGAACAGTTAATAGAAGGAAAAGTAGCACTAGTGTGAATGCTTAGAGCAAGAGCTATATCCATGAAGTTTGCAATGTGCCATGCTTGACATCCTCTGCTTAAACTTCATAGGGAGGCTGAAGAAGCCTGCCTAGGGAAGCTTATCATTGGGGTAGTTCCCAGCAGCAATAAGTTCTGAGTTTTTCCTGATTTCCTAATTTTTCAAACAATAACGATAGCAAAGGTCTAAATCCTGCCCTTGATGACATGATGTGTAGGTCACATCAGGCTTCTTGTACTATGAGCAAAACTGAATTCTCCCCTCCCAAGTCAGCATGATTCCTTGTGTAGTGTTGGCCAAACAAAGTCGATACCAGTGGGGCTATAGGAAAGAAACAGCAAGGTGCGAAACAGACAAATTTCACTACCAAAATTTGAGGTCTCAGTCTGCTCTTCCTTTCCCCTCTTTGCTCATGCTGCTTCTAGCCTCACAGCCCAGCTCTCCAGCTCTCACACTCATGCTGTTTTATGTAAAATGGATGGGCTGGACCAGATGTGCCTGGATAAGTGACTGCTACTCCTGCAGCCATTCCCTGGAAGATGGGAAGGTGATTGCTTACACCCTGGCTGCTTAGAGCAGGTCCTTTAAAAGTTTGGGACAGGCTTATCAGGAAGCTTAGGCTTTACTTGGGAATCACAAGCCAACATTTGGGTGGATTTTCACCTATGTTGTCTTATACAGGCCAAGGATATATCCTTGGCATTGATTTAAGCCATTCACAGTGAAATATGGATTTAAACATCTTGTTTTTTTCTTCTAAGTGCTTCTAAGTCAACACTGTAGATTAATATGCAGTCTCTTCACCCTTGTCTCATGTGCATCATTTTGGGTTATATGACCATAAGTAATTCCCTTGCCATACTGCCCTGTGCTTTGAGTCCCATGCCTGCAGTGAGGTTCAAGGCTGCAGCTAAGCACAAAACCACGTTCAAATTATTGCGGGGTATGGCCATTTATCTCTTTCTCCATAACCACAGATACTCCTGTGGTTATGGAAAGAGGGAACTGCTGGACTGCGAATGGTGATGGTCATTGATGAAGCTCCCCAGAAGCTGAGGGAGATCAGGGTGGGAGTTGAGCCTGGCCATAAGGAAGGAATGATTGAAACCGAGGCTTGCTGATGGAGGCAATTATGGTATGCTGGAGGTCATTATGGGACTGCAAGAAGTATTAAAGTACAGGAAGTACTGAAAAGGGGAACTATAAGTGCAAGGAGCTGCAGGAGAACACACCTTTCCAGGAGACTATGGGTGATAGTGCAGTTTTGCTGAAATCAGTATGAACTTTGCCCTGGAATTCAATGTAGCAAGAATATCCTCCTTCATACAATCATAGAATCATAGAATGCTTAGGGTTGGAAGGGACCTCTAGAGATCATCTAGTCCAACCCCCCTGCACACGCAGGGTCACCTAAAGCACATGGCACAGGACTGCATCCAAGCGGGTTTTGAAGATCTCCGAAGAAGCAGACTCCACAACCTCTCTGGGCAACCTGTTCCAGTGCTCTGTCACCCTCACTGTTAAGAAATTTTTCCTTAAGTTCCTGTGGTACTTTTGGTGCTTCAGTTTGTGGCCATTACCTCTAGTTCTGTCAGTGGCCACCACTGAAAAGAGACCAGCACCATCCTCTGCACTCTCTCCCTTGAGGTACTTATAGACACTGATTAGATCCCCTCTCAGCCTTCTCTTCTCCAGGCTGAACAGGCCCAGCTCCCTCAGCCTCTCCTCATAGGGCAGATGTTCCAGGCCCCTGATCATCCTCGTAGCTCTGCGCTGGACTCTCTCCAGCAGCTCCACATCCCTCTTATACTGTGGAGCCCAGAACTGGACACAATAATCCAGATGCGGCCTCACCAGGGCTGAGTAGAGGGGCAGGATCACCCCCCTCGACCTGCTGGAGACGCTCTTCTTAATGCACCCCAGAATCCCATTGGCCTTCTTGGCCACGAGATCACACTGCTGCCTCATGGTCAACTTATCATCCACCATGACACCCAGGTCTTTCTCCGCAGAGCTGCCCTCCAGAAGATCAGTCCCCAGCCTGTACTGGTGTCTGGGGTTATTCCTCCCCAGGTGCAGGACCTTGCACTTGGCCTTGTTGAATTGCATGAGGTTTCTCACCGCCCAGTTGTCCAGTCTGTCCAGGTCCCTCTGGATGGCAGCGCAGCCCTCTGGGGTATCAGCTACTCCTCCCAGTTTGGTATCATCAGCAAACTTGCTGAGGGAGCACTCTGTGCCTTCATCCAGGTCATTGATAAATAAATTGAACAGGACTGGACCAAGGACTGACCCGTGGGGGACCCCGCTAGCTACAGGCCTCCAACTAGACTCTGCACCACTGATCACCACTCTCTGGGCCCTGCCATCCAGCCAGTTCCTAATCCACCTCACTGTGCGCTCATCTATCCCACACTTCCGGAGCTTGCCCAGGAGGATGTTGTGAAGGGCAGTGTGTTCGTGATCAATATCATTTTATTTGCCTGTGAAAGGAGAGACAGCACTTTCAGGTTTTGCTCAGTTCTGCATTTCTGCTTTCCAAAAGTTGATGTAAATAATTAGAACAAACAACAAACAAACAACAAAAACTTATGTGAAAGCTCATGAAGTTGCTAAGTGGCAGGCTGCTCACCTATCACAGCATTTACAAAAACTAAGCACTGAAAAAGCAAGGAAATGAGTAACTAATGATATCATAAATCCTTACACTTCTCTCATCATAAACAAACACATTACTTTTATCAAGTGCAAAGACATTAATTCTCCCTTGCAAAACAACTGTGAATGGTAGGCTTTTAATGTACAATTTTCATTCTGGCATCTGATCGTTTTATGTGACAATGTTGATAAGGAAACCTCCACAAATAAGCTTGGTTAAATAATTTCATTCTTTCAGAATGATATTGACTATATAATTAATAGGAAAACCTTGATAACAGAATGGCCTCTTGGTCCTTGGCAAGAATACATGAAATCAAGTCACTTCTATTGAGAACCATTTTTTGTTACTTACCCTCTCAGTTTTAACTATAGATTCTGTAGAAATAAGAGAGGTCTATCTATCTTGGAGTATTAGACAGCTTGTTTCAGGAGAAGACTATTGAAATCTGCTCTGTTTTTCCCTTTGTTTAGGAATTTTTGATAAACAAGCTTATATCAAAAAATAGCTGTCTGAAATGTGATCATATGTCTGTAATGCTATGATTACCTGTAAGAGTCCCTTTACATTTTTTTTTCTTACTTACTGACAAATATTTCCCTCCTAATGTAGAAAAAAAAGAAAACACCTTTTATTAACTTATGCAAAATCTTATCTGCCACTTAAATCTAGATTTCTTTTTTTTCAGTTACTAATGTGAACAGAACGTTGTTTTGCTTGAACAAATCCATAGAGACTGAGATGAAATACTTCCAAAAGGATATGAATTGTCCCTATTAGTCTCAATGGATTGTTAACTCTGATATAAAGTAAATTGGGTACTGCTGTTAACCTTTCTTGCATAATAACAAGGTTAAAAAGGATGTATATCAACTAAATCCACAGACATAAGATGAAAAATGAACCAAAGTAGGAGGCAGTTCTGCAACTACCTGTGTAACTCTTCTACACTTCGCTTCAGAGGACAAGAGGACTAAAAGATGAGGTACAATTATATACAAATAAAGAGAAAATTCACCTGTGAAACAAATGAGAGGCAACAAAAATCTTTTATCATGTAATTATCCAGTAGAGGGTCTTCACATTTATTTTCCATATTCCCCTGAAGCTTGAAATATTAGTTAGGATCATTACGATGATTATCATTAAGATGATTAAGGGAATGGATCATCTACTGCATGAGGAAAGACTAAGCGAGCTGGGCCTGGTTAGCCTGGAGAACAGAAGACTGAGAGGGGATCTGATGGATATGCATAAGTACCTGAGGGGAGAACGTAAAGAGAATGGGGCCAAACTCTTCTCAGTGGTGGCCAGGGATAGGACAAGGGGTAATGCATATAAACTGAAACACAGGAAGTTCCATCTTCATGTGAGGAAGAACTTCTTTCCTGTGAGGGTGACAGAGCCCTGGAACAGGCTGCCCAGAGAGGCTGTGGAGTCTCCTTCCCTGGAGATCTTCCAAACCCTCCTGGATGCCACCCTGTGCCACGTGCTCCAGGTGTCCCTGCTGGAGCAGGGGGATTGGACTACATGATCTCTAGAGATCCCTTCCAACATGAACCATTCTGTGATTCTGTGATTACAAGTTGTACAGATGGCAGCAGTTGTACATGAAAATTGAAACTATTTTGTAGAGTAAGAGACTTCAAGGAAATGGTGGCTAATCCATTCTGGATTTTGAGTCCCAAACAACTCTGATGACAACCTCTAGCTGCCAGAATTATTCAGCAAATGATAAACAAGTATCTCTGCAAAATCAAAGCAGCTACTCAATTATTAAGGTGGGATTTGTTTTACAAACCTGACTATCCAGATTGTTTCTGATTTTTAGTATTGTTTTAGATTTTTTGTTGAAAAGCTTACTGACCTCATTAACAAAGTGGTATCCACTTTTCCAATATTATGTGCATATAAAAGTTTTTGATATGAAGATTTCCACACTAAAAAGGGATCTCTTGGTTTGCATAAACTAGTTATTCAAACCTATTTGGAGTTATAACAGATTTATCAAGGAAATGACCCCCTTCTGCATTAGAGAACTGACAGTTAGAATTAAGAATATCTTTTTGACAGCACTGATGTAATCTATTAAATAAAACTTAAAAAAATCCAACTGTATGTTGAAAGGATTTACTGTATATAAAGAATATAACTATGCTGGGAGAAATGGTGTTCACTACATGCAACTATATAAAAAACATTTCAGGAACCGAATAATGGATTTTGCTATACTGGTATACTAATCTGATGCTAGTGTCTTTTTTTTTTTTTTTCTGTTTGTCTACAAAGTTGTGGTTTGTAGTTAATATTTTTTTTCTTTGAAGGGATATAATCGCAAGTAGAGCTTTTTAAAACGCTGTGCCTTTTTGTGCCATACAAAAATATATCACAAGGTGAATCAAATCTTCACCTTTGACTACAGGAAATTAGTGATAGCATTCCAAAGCATATCGAAGCTATAGTCTTCATCTCTATGTTTTATGTTGATATTTGAATGCCATATGATTTGAACAGTGGTGTATTTTTTGTTAAAAGAATATAATTTTGCATAGCTTTAAATGACAGGATAACATTACATCTCTTCTCCCATATGTTTAAATTTAGAGGACCTCTTAGTTCTGTGGAGGCTTCAGGGACTATGCAGAAGCAGGGAGATGGCAACACTGAAATTCCTCACAGTTAACTTTTGGACAACAAGCTCCAAACATGAAATTCAGCATGTTAAATTAAGTCCCTGGCACCCCCATACTTATTTAGGAGGGAATTTGCAACAGTCCAACATGAAGAAGACCTTCAGCTGAACGAGAGGCCCCTCACATACCCCAGGAAGGGAATGGCAAAAAGAGGGACCTCTGAATATGTTTCCTGACAAGCATTTCTCTGTAGATTCCAAGTCTGAAATCAGTTTTTAGATGTGAGCATCCAGGATGGACAGCTGACTTGTTGTTTTCTTTGGAAACAGCTATGGTGCCATCCTCCAGCTTTTATATTAAGCTTTGAATGAATGCATTTCGCTTGAAAATGGGAAAATAGGTTTAATTCCCACCTTAATGGGCTGTGGGGTACAAATCCTCATCTCCAACTTTGCAACTGAATATTCCACCTCAAACTAAACTCTGTGAGGGATATAAGGAATTTCTGCCACTTCCTATAGGCACCCTTAACTGAGAATGGAAAAAAGAACTGGTCTATAAAGACAAGAAGATGGTGCCCGATTGCCTTTGGTAAATCTTTTTTTCAGCTGAGTGTTTACACATATTTTATGAACTTTCCAGAGACCATTCAGCAGCCTTTCTTTCTAAGCTTTCTAATCGCTGGGCTGCAAACTCATGCTCCTTTCTTTAACTGCTTACTGACATTTTTTGATGTAGCACAAGCTGCTCCAAGGGTTTGGAGCACTGTGAAGGGTTTTGTAAGACAATTGTTGCTTTCTGAAGACAATGAATTAGTCACCAAAAAGAGAGGCATTTTGGAGGCTTTCAGTGCCAAGTTCTCATGGGCACGTATCAGGCTGCATCTGGAAATAATCCTTCTTTCTGACATTTTTTTTTTCTGAACAGCTCAGGAAACCCTGTCCCCTGTGCTGTTTTTCCTGGTCTTTGCTAGACTGGAAATGTGGTTTCATAACACAGTGTGCTTATGTTCAGTCCTAGGGCAAGGTGCTTACTCTCCAGGTACTGCAGCACTGATTGGCATACTGCCTGAATCTCTCTTTTGAGGCTATTCCTTCCTTTGTCTCTTGTCCTGGATACCCAAGGCCAAAGGCAGACTGCAGAGATGTTACGTTCCTGCACATGGTATGAAAAACACTCCCAGATTCTGTAAAATTCAAGGTGACTGCATAAGCCTGAAACCATTTTTAAAGGAAAAAAACAATTATGCTTTTGAAGATCTGTCAGTGAACAGGGAGATTTCACTCTACAGATCTATATACTGCACATAGTCTCTCATGTTTCATGTTGATCATTTAGCCAGATGGTTTAACAACTCCCAGGATGTTAATAATTCCACCCCAGGATTCAAAGACTTGGAATGAGATTTAATATTCCACCTTGGCCCCTGAAAATTGTTACTTTGCTATTTCCTAGATATAGTTGCATTTTCCTTCTCCTTAACCCTTGGTATATAGCAAAGTGCATTACTGAGAGTGGCAATCCAATGCCAGAGGATTCCCTGATGGCAAACAATCTTTCTTAAATAATTGGAAATCACTCTCCTCATACAGAATGTTTTTAAATGGCAGAGGTATTGATTATGGTGCTTTCAAGATCGAAAAAATAAGACACAGGAACAGTGTCTGACAGAAATATACTTGGAAAACAGGCATTTATTGCTTTATATATTTGTTTTCAAAACATCCTGATCACCACAGATACATCAGTAATTTTGATAGACTGATTTCATTGCTTCTTGAGTAGACTGTGTGAAGGGCTCTAGAACAGAATGTGTTTTTCAAGACAATCAGAATATGAAACCAACTTTGTCTTTTTTGCAGATTTCCTTTATCTCCCTCCCTTTCCTCCCAAAAATAGTTTCAACACTTATTAGGGTAATGTAGTTTTCCAAGGACTATTAGTTCTCCACTCTTCAAAGTATTCTGCTTATGTTAGAAATAAGCAGAAAATTCAGTGTTATCATACTAAATGGGAATATTTTGGGGGAATCAAGCATTTTTATCTATTTTTATGACTTTAGGAGAAGACCATCCATGGGTCAGGACCATAGAGATGAAGGATAGGGTGTATTTAAATGTTCTTTCCAGAAGCAAAGCCTCCTTTGCATCTTAGGGCAAAAGCAGTAGCAGTATTTGGGGTAAACCTTATTCTCATGCTTTAGCTCTGCCTCTGCAAGAAGTTGATGCGCCTTATTCAACAAAGGGTGCTCATGCCATTTCCCCTTGCCCTAGCAGTTCTCATGGGACTGTGTAACCGCTGGCTGCCACAGCTTGGTTTTCTTCAGAGCAAGGGAGGCTCCAAGCACCAAGGAGGGATGGAAGACGGGACCCATGGCTGTGACATGCTGGTGGGGCAGCCAGCTCTCTGCTCTCCCCTGCCCATCGGGAGGAGCAGTGCCTCTGGCCATGGCATCTCCCCTACTTTGTCTTGACGCAATATCATTCTGTGCCTTGGCAAACCGACCCTTTCATGTTCCACTGCTCTGCTGCCTTTTTGCAGCCAGCACCAGCCGTGGACAGTGGCAAGGGAGGGAGAAAATACTCAGGTGCCGAGAGCAGAAATAATGATCATCTTCAAAATTATTCATCTTTCTGAGGTGTATGGGGGGATTTCTCTTTTTTTTCTTCCTCTTCCCAAAGCATGTGGCTGTGCGTGAGGGAAGGTTTCTGCATGTTTTCCACTCTAGTCCATAGCAAAGCTGCAGCCAGCCTCGGTTAGGGAACAAATTCACTCTTGCAGCATGGGCAGGTTGACACGGCGGGAAATCAATACGGAATGAGATAACTTCAGGTCATCTCTGCTTCCCTCTCCTCTTGACCCCAAGATATTAGATGGCAAATTAGGAGAGGTAAGACACTCACCCGAGGGCATCAGGATTTCCCAGTAGCAACTGAAAAGAGTTTATAGCACCGTAAGCAAATAGAGTAATGCAATATAGATATGATATGGAGAATTAATAAGACAGTGAAATAAAACATGCATACCAATAATAATGTGTGAATAGTGTGAATACAAAAAAGCATAAAAAGAGAGAAAGATACCTAAGAGCAAGAGTAAAGATTATTTCAGATAAACTAATAGAGGAATCTGCATGCTAGGGAGGATTTTGACCTAACTTAGCTATATGCAGTAGCTATGTTTCAAAGAGAGGTTGGATACAGAGGAATGCTTAACCCTCCTTTCGTGGTCTTGGTCAAAAACACAGAATTGTTTATCTATATTAGCTGAATATTATCAACCCATGTTATCTCAGCAGAGAATGGGTAAAAATTATATTTAATGGCTACCCATCAGCCAACGTGTTTTTTTTTTTTTACCCAAAGTCTCACCTCATCCCTGTCTTGCACCTCTAGTGTTTTCTAGTTGTGTAACTTTCACTTAGCCGAACACCAAATTGACCTAAGCTGCCTGTAATGGTAACTCACATATGCTAAACCACTATTCATATTCTTATCCTGCTATATCACTCATTTATCATATGTGATTTCCTATATTATCATAAATTACCTACTTACAGACCTAGACCTATTCAAAGAATTAGGATTAAATAAGTTTACACTGCTCTATAGGAGGCTTTTGAGATGGGGAGCAAGTCTGGATGATGATAATAGCAATATAGCATGTTTTACAACTTGTTTGTGGTTGTTTTTTTCCTCTCAACTGTGAATGGGTAGATTGCAAGCAGAATTTTAAAAGTGGTGCCAAGGGCTTCTGTGGCACATCCTTCCTCTGTTTTTATTGAGGGTTTATGAGACATGTCAGAGCAGTTATCAGCAGGTTACAACAGTGTCAAGGGGATTATATTGAATATTTTCTCTGGAGTTTTTTTTCTTTTAACCATTCTCTGGTAAATTGGAGCTGAAAATAAAATGAAACTGGTTCAAATGAACAAATTACTGTGATAAAAAGGGTGTAAGTATCGTATCACATGTGAAGTTGTTGAGGGGGAAGATTTCCAAGTAATCATTTTAAGGCCTTGGAGGGGAGCCTTCCCCACTCCCACCCCCTTTCTCTGTCTATCAGTCTATTTCCACTGTATCAGAGTCATTTGAATTTCCTTGGTTAGGGTTAAGTAGCCTTTTTCAGCCCATTCTCCAACCAGGGAACTAATTTCTAGGGAAGTAGTACTGGGACATGTGCCTGTCATGATCTAAAGCTGAATTGTTGTGCAAAGCTTGAAGAAACAACATAGAGTGGGGGGGAAACAAAAAATAAAATTCCTCTCCCCACCAAATCTGCAGAAGCAGAAAAAAGTGAATGAGACTTGCAGATGATCACACAGTGATTTCAGGCATGGCCATTTGCCTGCATGTGGGACAGGGAGGCTGCTGTGGAGAAGCCAGTGCCGCGTGCGAGGAGCAGCCCGCCGGGCCGTGTGGCAGAGCAGGAGGAGAAGCTGGAGGGTCATGGACAGCGAGAGCAGGGTGAGGAGCGGCCTCCGTGCCCTGCAGCGCCTCTTGCCCTTCCCTCTGGCAGCAGCCGCGTGTGCGGCAGCGCTGGGGCCGTGGGCGAGGACTCCTGACCTCCGGCAGCGGGAGAAGCTGCTGACACTGCGCGCGCCTGGGGCTGCCCTCCCTCACGGGCCTGCAGTGATGCCGAAAGCGGCGGGGATGGAGCATGGCAGGAGGTGCCTTTTGGAAGGATTGTGCAGAAGGTTTTTTCAACAGTGACTCTCTCCTAAGGAAACCCCAGGTGTCCTCCAACCTGGGGGTACACGAACATTCTAGAATTGCGTTTCTCCTGTGCGACAAAGCGTTGCCTTCCCATCCCGCGGCTATAAATGAATGTATAAAACGGCGCTCTACTATCATGTGTCAGAGCACGTATACACAGACAGGTTTTTAATGTATGAGAAATCACGATGAAGGTGATCTAATGAACAAAATACTATGGAGCAGGTACCTGAGAAATGCAATTTCTTCTATAACTGGGATTTTTCCCAAAAGCGTGAGAGCATCTTCATGCATATACATTTAGTTAAACTAGTATTGACCCTTTTTGAGCATATTTAAATGAATTTATGGCTGCTTTACTTTTTTCTTATTTCAATTATGAATAAACATGGATTTTGAAGGACAGAGAAACCATTAGGTTCCCTAATTTTCTGCATAGCACAAGCCTGGGGATCTCAGCCAGAAATTCCTGCTTCCAACCTAAAATTAGAACGTATCTTTTAGGAAGCGATCCAGAATTTTCAAGTGGGAAAGAATCCACTGAGTCCATCGCTTGCTTTTACCATAAAAAAAAAGGTGACTCATTCCCATTTTGACATTACCTAGCTCAGCCTTAGGTGCTCTCCTGATGCCAACCAAGCATAGTAGAAAATCCTCCTCCCTGCCCTTTCAAAAGGGGTTTGAGCTAAGCAAACCAGGTATAAGCCAATTTAACTTAATTGGCATGTGTGCTTAGCTGAGATGAACTAATTGAGCTTAAATGGTGTAGATTAGGGAGCCTGCCAGGGTGCTGGTTTTGGAACCAGAGCCAGGGGAGAAGGAGCTGGCTGTTGGGAGAGCGATGGACGGTCTTTGCACGGCTCCGTGGCTTTGGCTGGCAGCGAGGGCAAGCAAAGGCATGCACTGAACTCTACTTAAGGCTCCATTGGGGCAGGTATGTTTTAACCACTTTAAAATCCTTTTGGGGATGCGTGAATTGTAATTTAATACCCACCAACTGCCTGGTGTTCAGCTTCTTGCTAACAGTCACTTAGGCCAGTTGATTGGTGTTGAAATGAATAGTGCCTGGTCTACATGGAGATTGCAATGTGTCAAAAAGATCTCATATGTTGGCAATCTCATATCTTAACTTAACCTAAGGTTAAGTTTGATTTAGGAAAGATTTGGCTTTAACAAAGTCTGTGTATAGAGAAGACCTGTGTAGCAGAGTCTCCTGCCAGCACAAACAGAAGACTGTTTGTTTTTGTCAAGTCTGCAGGCAGTGAGGATGAAACATTGCTGCTGGAAAGGGTGTGAATGATTTTTATGCATAAAAAATAGCAACATCTAAAACAAAACTACAAATGAATGGATGAACGAATGCTAAGAACAAACCCCTAGGAGTCTCAGAGCTTTATTTTGGTTCACTGCCCAGCTGGTTCTTGTTTTTCCCCACTGGAAATTACGGCCTCGTAAAGGAGCAATGGGAGGGATTGCTTGTCCACCCTTCAGGCGCTGCAAGCAAAGACACAGAATCACAGGATGGTTGAGGTTGGAAGGGACCTCTAGAGATGATCCAGTCCAACCCCACTGCTCCAGCAGGGACACCTAGAGCATGTGGCATAGGGTGGCATCCAGGCAGATTTTGAAGATCTCCACAACCTTTCTGGGCAGCCTGTTCCAGGGCTCTGCCACCCTCACAATAAAGAAGTCGGCAGGTCAGTCCCCAGCCTGCACTGGTGCCTGGGGTTATTCCTCCCCAGGTGCAGGACCTTGCACTTGCCCTTGATCCCTTTTCACTTACTCTCCTGTGGAAAAGGTGGAAAGCAGAGCTGGGGCAGTAACTACAGCAGCCACTAGAGGTCATCTACCGAAACCCTTCATTTCAGTGCACTGAAAGGTGTTTCCTGCAAGTGGATATATTTCTATCTATCTATCTATTTCTTCACTATGTATTTACCTTAGAGATTGCCCTGGCATAAAGTTAATGAAATGAATAAAATAATTAGTTACCATCTATGGGACACTAATTTTAGTTCTTGAACTCAAAACTCAAAAATGATTTATTCAGTATTTTTTTTTGGTAGAAGTGATCCATGCTAAAGGCTCAGCCAGGGTGTAACTCTAGCAGTATACATCCCAGAGGAAGCATAACTGCGGTCTTCCTCCTCCTCTGCCACAATCAGATATATATGTGCTCTTCAAAATTTGAGCCCACTTAAAGAATACCATCTTGGGTATCACAATCAATGGTTAGGGAGCCATAACCTTCTTCATATTCAGAAAAGCAGATTTTGGTAGCATATTTTCTCAAACTTTATTTACTGTTTTATTTTGATGCTGTGCAGAAAACTGTGGTTTCAGATCTCGGTGCTGTGTGTTGCTCTGATGGTGATCCTTGAGCTGCAGCAGAAGCGCATTTGATATTATCATTCTCCCACTGGTCCTTGCTTCCTCCTCTTCCTGTTCACCCTCTGCATGTCTCTGAGATGCTCCAGCTTTGCTCTGCCTGCTTCTCCTGCACTCATGAACCTTCCCGGTGTGCGGTCCTTCAAACTCAACTTGTTTTATGTCTCTAACCTTACATTGAGTCCTGCTCCTCCTTCACAGGTAGCACCTGGGGAGGAGGAAAGCTTGGTGGAAAAGACCACATTTCAATTTCTTGCTCTCCACCATCCCAACTTTCAGAATATAAATACTTTCAGAATATTTATAAGCTTTGTTTAGGGATTTGTTTTGATAATAACTGAGCATCTGTGTTTTGTCTTCCTGTTCATGTGCAGATATACATAGAACAGCTAGATCTAGTGCTGGTAAAACCCCAGAAATGAGAGGAGTTGGAGTTTTACCATTTCATTCATTGTAAATTCAAGGTATTTGTTAATGGTGTCCGCACTTTGACATTTTTCACATTTCAGCATGTTGATCTGCGCTTTAGCACACGAGTTCAGATGTGACAGGTAGCAGAGGGATAGAGGAGGGAAAGGTGCTTTCCACCTCCGGGGTGCAGGTTGCCTTCCTGGGGCTGGGTTTTTCAGAAGTGCCAAGCACTCCTGAGAATTAGAAACCTCTTCAGATGTCAAAGGGCCACTGAAGGAGCTATAGGCTATTAATTTGTCTCAGATTTTAATTAGGTGGAATTGCAGTGTTAGAGCCAGGGAGACTCCTGACTGTTTCCTTCACATGTGTTTCGGTCTAAATGGCAAGTGTCTGGTGGTGTCGCTACCAGCTGGAATGCAAATGAGCTCTGGCAGCAGTTTGCTCGTCCGTGGGGACTTGCGACATTTCCACGCCATCCTCCTCATCGCAGCAGGGTGGCATTAATGGTACGTATCTCCCCTCTCAGCCGGCACAGCGGCTGGCGCTGATGAGGACAGAAAAAGGTATCAAAGTCACTTGATGAAGCAATTCATTCCAAAGGCAAATTTCTTATTACCTGCCGCAGATAAGCAGCGGGCATCCCTTCAGGCCTGCTGGCGATTTGGGGGTGGCGAATGCCACAAGTCATCAGGGCTCCACGGGGCCAGGGAGACAGCAATGGTTTCTGTTAACCATTTTAGCTTGCATTTATTTTCAGGTTAGGTGGCCTGCCCCCGAGGTGCTCACTCCTCTCTAGTTCATGTGGACACGCATGTTTGTCTCTAATCCCTACTTTCTCTTTTTACTAAATATTTTTCTTGGTGCAACGCTATACAAGTTTTTCATAACATATCCAACACTACTGCCCTATTCACTAGGAAATCATAAGGTTTTTTTTTTGCAAATGGGAGAGCTTGAACTAATCCTGTGTGTTCCTATGTTCTCAATTAGTTTTAAATGACTGGTATTCTTCCCACTTTGCATGGCCACACATTTGTCAGGACCAGGTTTTACCTGCCATTGTGCTTCCCATTTGTCTACTGGTGGGATTCATTGCTGGCGCTTCTAGCCTGTATTATCCTCATAGCTGTGTGTTAAATGTAAATATTGTTGTTAATTGTTATTTGCATTACAAGAGCGATTACATCTTGCTGTTCTATAATTTCTGATTTATTTATGAATATTTTCAAAACTGATTTAGGACACAGACTTTGCCAAGGTGAAGACCGACTATTTATTTTGTAATTCAGTCAGTGTCTGATGCATAAGAGCTCTTTGTCTCTTGCCCAGTGACTACTCAGATTTCTTATTAGTCTTTATGAGGGATCTGTCAAAGACTTGAAATTCCCAGTACAAAGTAATGGATTGCAGCATTTCGTTCAATCTCCTGTTGACACAAACAAGACTTTGATCAACAGAGACACTGTTTATCTTTTTTTTTTAGCTAGCCTCATTTATTTCATCATATATTGTTCACTAATCCTCCTTGGGACGACTTAGTGAAGTCATCTCTTCCTTGGGACCTCAGTCCACAACAGGTTATTATATTTATTGACTGTGAAAAGTTAAGGGTAAGATATCTACAAGTGCCCATATTTGTCTACACTTGAATATTGACTGAGATTGTTACTCTTGGCTAAATCCTCAGGTGGACACTCCTAATATTTAAGAATAATTATACTGAAATAGGTATTATGAAACAGACTTTAATTTACTTTGCCCCAGGTACTTTTCTGCCAAGAAAGTTTTATCAGTGGGACAGGAATCTAAAATCAGTATATTCTATGAGTGCAGGACTGCCCTCAGTCACCTCAGTTTGCCATTTGGGAAGTGGTTTTCAAGCCACCTGAAAAGACTTAAAATAGTGATATTCCAAGTAGCTGGGCATGCATGAGAGAGTTAGACCAGAAGAAATGTTCAGTGTATCAATACAATTAATTATAGTGTCACCAAAAAACCTTCTGCAAGGACAAGCCCCAATATTCAGTCCCCAATCCTCAAGACATCTCTGTGTCTAGGCTTGCATTTTTATTTGATGTTTAAGATAGTTTGAAAAAGGAAAGGAAATTCTGAGACTAAAAGACTCCAAATCTTTGGAAGTGAGCATTCAGCTGATATAAACTTGTCTTCATGTTTGAGTGAAGGCTGACCCCCACCTTTGGCTCGTATCAGTACTACTACTTCCACAGCTGATAAAGGCTATAGAAAGGGGAACTTTGTACATCTGTCCTTTTCCTGGAATTAAGCAATTCTTATGACATTTGTAGTTTGCTGATAGACTGCAGAGAAGCCAGATGCTTTATGGTTTTTCTACATTGCTATTGTCAGAGCCTTACAACTGGATGAATGCGGCATGAGATCATAAAAAAACATGTATTCGGTGTTTGCCTGTGCTAAATTACATCTTGGCTGACCAGAAAGAGACAGAAATTCTCAGCGTTGTGTATCTATCTGGGCTGCAACCATGTGTTCCATTCAAAATTCACTGACAGAATTAGAAATGACATGCTTTGAATTGGTTAGGGGTATTTCACCATCTCTACGATATTTTCAGAAATGGAGTGTCATGCTGGGGCCATTTATACCACGCGGTATCATAAAGAAGTGGTGCTATAAGAAGTGAGCTTCCTGTGCTTCATAAGGGATAAGGCAACAGCAGAAGATGAGAATTGGCTTTGCAACAGCTTTCACAGTTGTGAAAACGAAGGAATTTGAATTTAAACCTTCTGTGAATGACTGCTCCCCAGAAGTACTGTATACAAATAAAATCCTCTGCCCTATCTTTTCTTTAAGACATGTAATCAAGTATAATTGGTATATAAAATGTCAATGTAAAACTTTTGATTTATTTGAAAAAAAAAAGGTGTCTTGCAATTTCTGAGCATGTCAACTAGTGACCCTACTGCTGAACAGCTGTTAAGTGATGATGGGCTGCAGAGAAGCCAGGTAATTTATGTCCATTCTGCCATGTGCAGTTGTTACACCTCTGCCTTGCTTTTGTATATCCCAGTGATACACACAGCTCCTAGAAGTTCAGGTAAAGTCTGCTAAACACTCATGCAACACTATGCGAAGGAGTTTACCCGCTCTTTTTTTTTTTTTTTTTCATAGATTAACAAATCTTCATGCTCTGTGGGATATTCATTGCTCTGTGGATATAGGATAGGACCTGTAATAGCCATCTAGCCACTAGCTTTAACCTTTATACTAGACCTCAGCTGCACGTTCATGTAACCCCAAGTATGAGGGAGAAGATACACTGTAGAGTTCCTCTTTCCTAATGTTCTTCCTCATTTTTTTCCACTCGTATTGTTAGGCCCTGTAGGAAAACGTATCAGAAGCTATTCCTGTATGCTAAGTCATTTCTGAAGACCATATTTTTCTGTTCCAGTATTTACTCCTCTCAATCCCTAGGCCTTCAAGTCTGCAATATTTCCGGGAATGCCACCTGCTACTGTATAAAAGAAAAAATTCTGGTGACTTTTCTGTCATTATGATCTTGACAAAGGAAATTGCAAACCAAAGATATTTTAGCACTTGGACTGTTCATGCTAAGGATTGTAAGTAGATATTGAGGCATTATATCCATTGAGACGTTACATTCACGGTGTGATTATTTGAACTACTATGTGTTACAAGTAGAATAAAGGGAAAACATGGAAGCAGTGCCCAGCTGCACAGCACACACCTGTCAGAGGCAGAGACTTCTGCCGTGCCACTTTTTTATCTGTGAAGGGGTAGGTGAATTTCGGGGCCACAGCTAGTTAAGAAATTCTTGCAGAATAGTTTTTCTAACAGACAGTGCTGATTCAACAAAGTTGGAAGGTTTCACAAGGCATATATACATATATATCTAATCCAGTCTCCCAGGAAGTTATTAAAATGTTTGGTTTTAAAAGGTCAGTGCATTTTTTTTCTGTTTGCTATAATTTATGTTATAAAAGCTAAAATAGTACAACAGAAGCAACTATTCTTATATTTTAAAATGAACCTTTTAAAATATATATATATTTTTGCAAAAAATATGCCAAGTTATTGAGTTTTATTCCTTATTTTCCAGTGTTGAAATATTGAATTTTTTCATACCTAGATATTTGAGTTTCAGCGGGCTCTGTTGGTGATATTAGCCAGCTTTTTGGCTAGTCCAACTTGTGTACAAGTTGCTAGGTCTTTGTAAGTGAAAGATAATAGCAAGTATTATATATACATATATAAAAATATATATGTATATATACATGTGCTTATACACATTAAGGTATTATATGTGTCATTTACTCTGCTCTTGCAATAATTCTTCTAATTCAACCTACAAAAGCTATTCTGTTACCATTTTTTTACCTCCATGTGCACATACCTTCCTCAAAAATTGTTTCTTATCTATCTCATTCATTTTTTTATTTTTTAGGTCTTTTTAAGATACTGAATGTATAATACTAATATTTGTCACACATAGTTGCAAATCCAACCTTCTCAAGTATTAAAGTATACTAAAACTTGACAAGATTTGCATCATAACATGGCCACAACTTCAAAGACTGAGTAATTATACAGAAAATTCTCAAATTGTTCAATTTTATTCCAACTAAGTTGTATTTTGCCACAAAAACCAGCCTTGCGAGCATCCAGCTAAGAAAAAAATGAAATAAATTACATTAATTACATTCCACAAATGCACTCTGATAAATGGTATTTATAGAAATCTGTTGACACTAGGAAGATAACTTTTAGAGTAGAAATTTCTTTAATGCTTCCTTTGCATTCACTCGCAGAAGTTAGTGGCTGCAACTGCTTGTGTGAAATGTTGCATTCCAGTCATTGCCGCTATTGACACGGGGACTATTTTTGCAGAAAGCCTATGGCTGGTCCTGCCAAGGTGCAAGGCCAGGAGGACCCACTCTGATCAATGTGACAAGTCCCGGTGTCACAGATGCTCTGCACAACCAGTGTGAGGATCTGGAGCCAGCAGGCTGCATACCAGGTGCCACCAGTCACACGATGGGGCAAAACAGGCAGTCCAGGCAGGGTTTTGTGCATCTTAGCCTTGGTAAAACATCCAGATTTGTTCATTCATCTCTTAACAGATGTGTGTGTTATTGTAGTGTGGGAAATCTCTGCTGTCAACTGAAAAATTTCCTTGGAAGAATAAGAACTTTTTGAATATTATCTTTTCCTCTGCTTTCTTCTTGGATTTTAATTGACCTTAAATGACAATATACTTATATTTCTTTTCTTTTCCATGTTTCCATTTTAGAAAGCGTCTTCATATAGAAAACTGCTTGGAAACGTCCCTCTTAGAGCCCTTTATCAGGCCGACAAGGCTGGCGTATTTGCAACGGTGCAGCCAGACCCAGATGCCTGTACCTTGTACACTCAGCAAAATCGCATCCTAGAAGGGGAACCAGCTAGAGCACTAGAGAGGAGGGGTGACGATGCTATTGCTGGGCACCCCAGCCAGGTTGGTGCCCACAGAAATCTGCGCCTGTGCTTCTTACCCATCGCCTGCCCTCTTCCTTGGGGATACGCACTTAGGTTGGTATGTACAGCAACAGTATGTGCAATGCTTTTCTGAATTTTGGTTTATCATTTTCAAACATATATAAGTGAGTGGTTCAATGTGGTATTTATTTTACGTTCTGCAAACCTCACCTGTGTCCCAGCATTTAAATTCAGGGTGCTGCCCCTAACACGACAGTATTTTTCTTCCATGGCTGCACCTACCTGGTGTTCCTGCAGGCACATTTCTGAACAGTAGACAGTGCCATTTGCATATCTATTTTAACTCCTTTAAACTGTGACTTTACTACAATAGCATAAGAGAATTTGTCATGCCAAATGACATTCTGTTTCTGGGGGGTTGGTGCTTGGTGGTTTTTATTTGCAGTAGCACAACAGTTACAGCTAAGGGCAAGAGATGAAAAATGGCTGGATGTCTTGCAGTCACCACAAGGAACCTCCACAGAGCAACAGCAGTAATAGCGAAGTCGTCCATCTGTGAACTCCATAGGATCTCATTTAACACTCATTGCATATGTCTTTAAATAAATACTTAAAATTCTGTTTTCATTTAAGCAAAAGCAACATTTAGGAATCACCACGTTTTGCTGGATCGGTGTAACTTTGTCTAATAGATTATTATGTCCCTGACAGCAGCCAATACTGGATGTTTCAGAAGAAGGTATGAGAAGCACATTAATGATCAATTATGGAAGAATCTGCCTTTTGAGCAGCATCTCATGATTTTTATATGCTAGTCACTTCTGTTAAAAAAAAAAAAAAGACACTGGGTCTACTCTACCTCCACATGTTGCTGTGAATAGTGGGATACTAACTGAATGTTCTTTAAGCAGTCTAACAATTAAAAGTTGAAGCTGATATGGTCTCTGATTAAATCATGACATTGGTTGAGATTTTCCTGTGTTTTGGAGGGGGGAATTGAAGAAGACTTAGACACTGCTGCCTAAGTAGTACCTCAGGAGTATCATATCCAGAGACAGCTTGAACCAATCACTCTGGTATAACCTCATTTACAATCCTGAGGTCTCGTTAGTTGGGCTCAGAGACTCATCTCTTGGTCTCCGCTCATTTTTAGCAGCCTTAGCAGAAGGTTGCGCTCTTCACCTCGGGAAATCTTGCTGGGTGAGATATTTCTTCTAGTTTTTGAGCTTCACATTCTGCAGTTTTCAAACCTGCATTGTACATGATTAAACACAAATACTGTAACTGTAGAAGTGCATTAACTCCTTGATAATATCTATTTGGAACAGTGGCCTTTTGTCGAAATGTAGCAAAGCACCTACTTCTGATGAAATTATTTCTATTCCTTCCCAGGCCTTTGATTCTCTAAAATACCTTGCCCTGTTTGCTATCCTCATAGAACTCTTATACGTCCTGGGACTGTGTGTGGTGAGTTCCACAGGTGAAATATGATGGTATAATATGTGCTTTTGGCTAAGCATTTTATATTTTTCGGCCTTTAATATCTTAATTCTATTTATACAACATTTTCATGATCCCTGGTCCACATCTAAGTACTAAGCTGAAAATTAATCATTTTTTCCTGTTTCAGTTCTTAAGGATTTGACTTCTTTTAACTTGAATTAAATGATTAACAGCTAACTTTAGCCATTTAAAAGGTGCTGGTTTAGAGGCTTTCTAAATGTTTGTTCCAAGTGCTTATCCTTGCTTGACTGAAAGGAAGAGCTTTATTTAAGCCATATGTCATTAAGAGCAAGTGGACACAATTCTAGGATGCTCTTTTATAGTGCACTTTTCAGCTTATTCACACGGTATTTCTGCTTAAGAAAAGCTACTGCTCTGTGTTCTCTCCTGCAATCAAACATGTTAGTGGCTCGCAGTTTGTATAACTCATATGCCATTGACAGGCCATTGAGATGCCACTGTGACAGGCCATTCCCTTTCCCCTTTCTTAAAGCAGCAAGTCGGACCAAAATGTAGATGGAGCAGGTCTCTTCGAGTATATCCATGAGACATCTCCTGTGTCCCTTCCATGGAACTTTCGTCCCTTCCATTTTTTCTGTTTACTGCATGGATAGCTGAAACCTTAAATTCATGGATGATATTTTGTTTGGGGGAGTTACATATCACCCTTGACTTCCGATCATACAAAGATTTGGGCACTTTTTCTACCTGCTGAATAAGAGTCTGTCTCCATTTTTTTTTTAAATTCTAAAGATTTTTTTTGACTCAACTTCTGTAGTTGATTTTGTAGGAATGGTAAAGAAATCAGCCAGCAAATGCTTCCCTGTGCCTTCAGGTTTAAAAAAGCTTTGAGGTGGGAAGAATATAGAAGAAATAATTTTTTAAATGATTTTCATGCGCTGGAATTTTCTGCTAAAATTTAACTAGGAGCTCAGTTGCTCTGAGTGATTTTGCATAGCTGAAAAATCTCAAGCCCTGACGGGAGACAGAGAAGCAGCAGGGTGAGGTTGTTGTTATATCCTAATAACTTTCTATCCTCCAAGGTAAGTGCTGGACATGAGTTAGCCCTAGACTAGTTTCAGATGAAATAACCTTTACTCATTTTAGCCATTTTAGCTTGGGGACCTTTTCTTAAAAAAAAAAAAAAGAAAATCACATCCTCTGAATGCCATATTTCTGTATTGCAGAGGCTGTTCTGACTCATTGAATCCCATACTGGAAGTGAAACGGAAGAGAAGGCCCATTCAGGCACTTAATCCCGTGGGATTTGCAGGGGAAACGTAGTCGGCAGGGCAGGAAGAACATCGAGAGCACTGAAAAAGCAAATCTGTTCATTATTATAATCCGTGTGTCCCTTCTGAAAGCTATCAAAGGTGTTAGTCTGCATATAGAAAAGTGAAATGCCAGGCAAGTCCCTGACATATCACTCTTTTTTCTTCCGTGCTTAATGACTGATCAGTTATATAAAATATGTACAACTCTTTGATAACGCTTATGTAAGTACCTGTTTAGTAATCCTTCTCTGAATGTCACATTTAATATTACTGTAGAGTTGAGAAGCACCAGCTACTTTACAGTTATTCTGTGCTAGGTACTGTAAAAAGAGGGAATATCAGCCTGCTACATGAATCTTTGCTCCATATATTTATTTTATGAAATATATCTTACATATTTGCATTAATGGAGGTGATAGAACATTGCGAAATTGACCAGCAATTTACAGTCTCTTTACTTTTTAATTAAAAACATAAATATGCTTCTGTGTAGCAAAAGGGAAGTTTACTAAAATGAATTCAGAATTAGTTAACAAGCTTTTTTCCTTCCACCCACAGCTATAAGGGAATTTTCCATAAAGATACAGAGGTAATTTGGCTTTTAAGAAATACCAATAAGTGAATGTAGACATAATCACAAGCTTTTATCATTTAAGGCTAATATAGCAGTAGGTGAAAGATTAACTTTCAGTGATACATAAATAATAACTCAAAACTCATAAATAATGCCTTTGTCAGTTATCAGGGAAAAACACATCATTTTAACAATAAATTGTCGACTGAATCCTTGAGGCTAATCACCTACCTGCTATCTTTTAGAATGTGAACAGGAATAAATTTTGGCTCATTTGGTACCACTTACAGGACTAGCCTACTAGCATGGTACTTTCTGTCTGCAGATGGTGTGTTTAATTCAAGCACTTTCATTTTAACCTATCCTCAGCCCAAGGATGGGCACATAAATAAGCTGGACTGGGTGGCAAGGCTACAGAAGGAATAAAGCAAGCACTCTTCTAATAATTGTATTCATTTTTTATGGGAGACCTGTTTTTCTAGGAGTTCTTGTCAACATATACTTCACAGATAAAGTAGATTAAATTTTGTGATCGGTTAAGTTTTAGCTAGACATTGGTTTGATATAAATAACAGATTTTACCAGATTTTTTTTTATTAAGATCAGCATTTCCTTTATTCATTCCATAAAATAATGTTCGAAACATTTCATCAGAAATATATACAAGATATAAATCTGGATTTTTGTTTTGGATTCTAATCTTCTTTAAGACAAACCCTTCTCGATGTATAACTTCTAGGTTATAATTCTAGAGATCATAAACTTCAGTCTTTGCAAGAAGTGTACTATTTCAGAGTTAAAATTAAAGAAAAACAAACAGCTTCTCTGTAGTCAGAAAAGGAAACAGTCTTCCTGAAATGATGGAACAGATTCCCAGTGACCACAGTCAACATTTGATGTCACATTTACAAATAAATAAATAAATAAATAAAGAGGATATCGCACTTTCTAAGTCCTGTACCTCACTTCAGCTGCCTGTGAGGCTGTTTCTTCACACAATAGCTTTTGAATCCATGCACTGATTTCAGTCGCATTTGGAAGGAGAAGTGTCAAACATAATAGATGACTAGATAAAATTGAAGAGTTCTATTACTGTTCCCAATCTGCAACTTGAGTTCAGCAGCTCTTAGACATCAGAAAATGCTCATGGATCTTAACATTTGACTCCACAAAGCCTTAGGAGACCAGGATTCACTATTTCCACTGCTCTTAGAACTAGTTATCAGTAAGGATGAAATTGAAGTTACTATACCTGTGGTGGAAGCAAAATTCAAAGAGCTAAATATGCTCAGAATCCTGAAAGATGCAGTCAGAAGTTGAATTGTTCACAATCCAGTCTTTACAACATTTTTAAGAAGGGCAGGATTGTATGAGGGGTTTGAAGAATAGCAAATGTAACCTTAGATTTAAGCAGACAGAAAAACTCATCTAACAGAGACAGTCCCTTTTGTCTGAGTTCAGGGGAGGGAAAAATAGAAGACAAGGAGGGAAGCAGAAGGTAAAAAAGGCAAAAAGGTTTGCTAAGGATAAATTTGGTCAGACTAGTTTGCTATGTATTGCTGACAAAGGATCATATTTTTAGACACAGAAAACACAGCTGATCCAGTCTACCATACTTCACCTGAAGGACTCCTTGTTACAGGTGTTATTGATGCTAAAAGTTTATATATATTCATGAAGCAATTGGAAAAAAATCATAGAAGAAAAAAAAATCCTAACAGGGATATTAAATACAGGGATATCTGTCCTGGTTAGGACGTCTCTGAGGCAGGCATTAACAGAGGTGACTTAGGTGAGTATAGAGAGGTGACTGGGACTTCCTCAGTTTGTGGACTCACCCCCTTTTTTATCTTCTTTCATTAATATCTGCCATTGAAATATAGTCCTTCAGGCTCATCAATATGACCATTCTTATACTCTTGGGTTCCTATCTGAACTTCACCAAATTATTTCATGGTACATTATTAATGAAGTTAGAGAAGATGTGGAAATAATATCAGAATTTTAAGATGGATATGGCTGTGGCTGTAGCACAACCAAAGGCTTATTGCAGGGAACTGAGGCAGTTGCTGGTATAATTTTTCAAAGGTAGCTTTTTGGTTCCATCTTAAGTTCCTGTTATTCTAAAATTCCTCAAAATATGAAAAGAAACAAAACAAAACAAAGGAAAAAAAAGAAAGTATGAAAAACTATATTTTCTAATTACAAAAATTGGGAATCACTGTTAAAGAAACAGTAGACTGGAGTAGGGTACAAAAGAATCTAGAGAATCTTGAAGACGAGAATAATAAAAATAGAAAATTAAATAGCAGAAAGTATGAGATTCTGCTTATCAGCTGGAAAAAAAAATAGATGAAGGGGCTTGGAGTTTTAGCTAGGTAGTGAAGCTAAGATCAAAGCTGTTTGGTTTTCAGCCCTTCTATTCCACTTTACCATACTTTAGTATGTCTGCTCTTAGCAATGCAATATATTTCACCCAAACGAGATGCCATGAATTTCCCCACAAAGTAAGGAGGTGGCATTAACTGCCAGGTTTTCTGGATCACACGCTATGTGGGGAGTTGCAGAGATGCATCTGGTGGGAAAGACTAGACCCAGAGCCTCTGCGAAGCCTGGCACTCTGTCTGCCTGGACCAGGCCACTTTGCCTCTAGGATGTTGCCTGTTTCTAGTCCTCTAAGTAGCCCTTTGGAGAGTGTACTTGTTCAAAAATCGATATATGTTCAGTTTTCCTCTTCTCCTGGAATCAAACTCGCGTACTTTTGTATTAACCAACATCTTTTTATCTGTTGGAGGAGTAGAAAGTAGCTCTCAGCTTCCTGGGGAAGTTGTGACATGCTGGAAACAAGAATACAAGAGATCCACTTGCTTTTTTGTTTCTTGGGTTCTTTCAACTTTTTATTTGTTTTTAAATCAAGGAATTGTTTCATATAAAATGCATAAATTGTCTTGCAGGAGGTCCTTTAAAGCAATGTCAGGATGGAGCTGCTATAGTCACTGTTTGACATTATAGCCTATGTCATGGTAAGAAGTGTTTAACACGGTCCTTCTCAGGACCTCTGATAAGGGTGCAGCTCCAACACCTCTTGGGCACAGAATGGCTATCAGGGCAGTGACAGTGACTCTCTAGGACAGCTGCACCACCGGATACCTATGGCTGGAACTATATGTACCCCCCAGGAGGAGGCAAGGAAGGTAGAAGGGACCCTTGTCTGCTCTTATCTCAGTGTTCAAGCAAAGCTTCCAACAAGCTTTTTGGGTGGAGTTGAACTTTGTCAGTGCCTAAATTAATTTCATTTGCCTTACAAGTAAGTTGTGAGTTCTGAGGTTGGTTCCTCTGAAACTGATAATCCAAACAAATAATTTCCTGGAGAGCTATTTCCCTTTTTTTTATTATTTATTTATTTATTTATTTATTTTTTCAGTGTGAAAGGGATTAACCCTAAACTGTAGGGGGAAAATGAAGAGGGAATTTCTCTGTTTGGAAACTTTCAACCGGTTGAGAACATTCTTTCCAAATTGAACAGAAATATTGTATGTATTGCAGCTAAATTTGGCTCTTCTGTTAAATATTAAGTTAATATTTATAAGTTTATAAGTTAACTGTTAAGCGTCTTTTTGTATTGGTCAATTATGTGGCTGAGCCTTTTTGAGGGAAATATTTAAAGGATTTTTTTTCTGTGATCAATTACTGATCAATTGCTTTTGCAAAAGTATACACCAATTATTTTCATAGGAATTAGGATCTTTTTAGCTATATGATAAAACACAGATATGGAAAATAGTTTTTAGCTGATTAGTGTGTAGAGGTAAGCTGTCCTCTGGTTGTTTGAACTTTAAGATCTTATTATCAAAATAGTCATTCTTGTCAACACAAGATATCTGTATTTATAGAGACCACTATTGAATCCTAGTATTTTCTCTAATGTAAAGTAATACTGGTAAGCTGTCCCAAGGGATAAAATTCACCACTGGAGCAAATACAAATGGACTTCAAGAGAAGACTGTCAATCCAGAGATTGATCTTGATGCCTAGCAGCCTCAGTATTATGTTGAAAGTGGCTTTTTTTTAATGGGGCATTGCATTAATATAAGGCCCATAGATCATTTAAGCACAAGAAGAATACACGAAACAGGAACAGGTTATCAGGCTGAAGGGATCAAAGTGGAGCAGCAGCTGGATAAGGAGGACAGACAGGTAAAAACATGGGCAGTCCTAGGGGCGGCCCAGAGCAGCACCAGGGCAGCCAGGGGCAGCTGCCTCCAAAAGGGCAGCAGGCGCATGGGGCAGCAGCAGGGCTGTTTCTGGCCGTGGTCCCTAGCTCGTGACTGTGACTTGTCTTCGGGGTACTGAGCCCTGAGGTGTCACTGGAAAAGGGGCGGCAAGTCTAAGATTTGCAGAGTCTGTGAAGGAACAGCTGAGCTCTTGGTACCTTCTTTTACATGACACTTCAAGCAATTGTGCCCATGACACTTCCACAGCCTGCATCTGCAAAGCATCATGTGTTATTCATTAGGCTATAATTATTTATAGGCACCCACAGAGGGCCCCAGCTGGGAGAGGCATGGTGTTTTGGAACACTTTTGCCTGTGTCTCTGAATTTGTGTTATCTCTGCACAAGTCTAGGGCTCAGTGTACCACACAGTCACAGTGACAGCCCAAAGAAAGATCCATTGCATTATTATCTAAATCCCAACAGTGTGCTTGGATCTGCTGATGACACTAATATACCCCATTTTTGTACAAAGAAAACCACACTGAGGAAAGCTAAAAAATGGTAGACAAGTACTAGAACCTACCAGGTATAGCTTATAGGGACTGCTTTTCTTAAGTTTTTGCTCACTACTTTTTCATATTGATGAGTAAACAGTGAGGTGGACTGGGAACTGGCTAGATGGCAGAGCTCAGAGGGTTGTGATAAATGGGTCCAAGTCTTGTTGGAGCCCTGTGGCCAGTGGTATCCTCCAGGGGTTCATTTTATTCATCAACGGTGTGGATGAGGGGACAGAGTGCATCCTCAGCAAGTTTCTTGCTGATATAAAACTGTGAGAAATGGTTGAGACACCAGAAAGCTTTTCCTGCCTTTCAGAGAGACCTGGACAGGCTGGACAGGAGATGAATGTCATGAAGTTCAACATAAGGTCCTACAAATAGGGAGGAATAACCCCCGACACTATAGGCTGGAGGTTGACCTGCTGTAAAGCAGCTCTGTGGAGAAGGACCTGGGGGTCCTGGTGGACAACAGATTGACCATGAGGCAGCACTGTGCCCTTCTGACCAGAAGGCCAATGATATTTGAGCCTGTGGGTGAGGATTAAAGGGCAGGACAACAGGGCGACACTGTCATGGGAGTTTACTACAGGCCTCCCGACCAGGTAGAGGAAGAGGGTGAAGTGGGGAGGCAGCTGCAAAAAGCCTCATGATCGCAGGCCCTGGTCCTTCTGGGGGACTTCAACCACCCTGATGTCTGCTGGGATAATCACACAGCTAGGAGCAGACAGTCCAGGAGATTCCTGCAGAACATTGCAGAAAACTTCTTGATGCAGTTGGTTGATGAGCCAACAAGGGGAGCGATGCTGCTAGGCCTGATACTAACAAAGAGAGATAGTCTAGTGGGAAATGTGAGGGTTGGGAGAAGTCTTGGCTGCAGTGACCACGAGATGATGGAATTCACGATGCTGCGAGGAAGAAGCTGGACAAGAAGTAAGATTGCAACCCTGGACTTCAAGAGAGCTACCTTTGACCTCTTCAGGGAGCTGCTTGGAGGAACCCCCTGGGCAAGGCTCCTAGAAGGAAAGGGGGTCCAGGAGAGTTAGCTACTATTCAAGCACCACTTCCTGCAAGCTCAGGATCCGTGCATCCCTGTAAGAAGGAAGTTGAGCAAGGCGGGCAGGAGACCTGTGTGGATGGGCAAGGAACTGTTGAGTAAACTCAATGAGCAAAAGAGCACGTATGTAATGTGGAAGAAGGGCCAGGACACATGGGAAGAATATAGGAACGTTGTCAGAGAATGCAGGGATTCAAGAAGGAAGGCCAAGGTCCACTTGGAATTAGAATTAGCAAGAGATGTCAGGGGCAACAGGAAGGGCTTCTATAAATACATCATCAGCAGGAGGAAGACTAAGGAAAATGTTAGTCCGCTGCTGAGTGGAGTTGATGCCTTGGTGACAGAGGATGCAGAAAAGGCAGAGTTACTAAATACCTTCTTTGCCTCTTTGTCTTTATTGCTAAGGCCAATCCTGATGTACTGAATCTGGTGACAAGAGAGAGAACTGGGAGAGAGGAGGACTTTCTGATGGTTGAGGAGGATTGAGTTCGGGTTATTTAGGCAAACTGGACACCCATAGATCTATGGGCGCAGATGAGATACACTCAAGAGTGCTGAGGGAACTGGTGGGGGTTATTGCTCAGCCACCCTCCATCATCTTTGAGAGGTCATGGAGAGTGGGGGAGGTACTGGAGGACTGGAAGAAACCAACGTCAGTCCAGTCTTCAAAAAAGGCAAGAGGGGGAGCTGGGAAACCACAGGCCTGTCAGCCTTACCTCTGTGATGGAGCAGCTCATCCTAGAGACTGTCTCTAGGTATGCCAAGGAAAAGAAGGTGATCAGGAGTAGTCAGCATGAATTCACCATGGGGAAGTCGTATGTGATGAACCTGATAGCCTTCTACAATGAGGTGACCAGCTGGCTGGCTGGATGATGGGAGAGCTGTGCATGTGGTCTGCCTTGACTTCAGCAAGGCTTTCAACATAGTCTCCCATAAAATCCTCATAGGAAAGTTTAAGAAGTGTGGACTGTAAAGTGACTTGAGGACTGGCCGAAGCCCAGAGGATGGTGATAAATGGGGTCGAGTCTGGTTGGAGGCCTGTGGCCAGTGGTGTCCCATAGGGGTCAGTACTGGGCCCAGTGCTCTTCAACGACTGGGAAGAGTGCGCCTTCAGCAAGTTTGCAGATGACACCAAACTGGTAGGAGTGGCCGACACTCCCAAGGGCTGTGCTGACATTCAGAGGGACCTAGACAGGATGGAGAGTTGGGCAGAGAGGAACCTCCTGAGGTTCAAGAAGTGCAGGGTCCTGCAGCTGGGGAGGAATAACCTCACGCGTCAGTACAGATTAAGGGTTGACCTGCTGGAAAGCAGCTCCACAGAGAGGGACTTGGGAGTCCTGGTTGACAATAAGTTGACCATGAGTCAGCAATGTGCCCTCATGGCCAAGAAGGCCAACGGGACCCTGGTCTGCATCAGGAGAAGTGTTGCCAGCAGGTTGAGGGAGGTGATCCTACCCCTGGTGAGGCTGCACCTGGAGAATTGTGTGCAGTTCTGGACTCCTCAGTACAAGAAGGACATTGAGCTTCTAGCCAGGGTCCAGCGGGGAGCCACAAAAATGATTAAGGGACTGGAGCATTTGTTATATGAGGAAAGACTAAGCGAGCTGGGCTGAGAGGAGATTTGATCCACATGTTCAAGTATCTGAGGAGTAATTATAGGGAGGATGGGGCTAGGCTATTCTCTGTGGTGACTGGTAACAGGATGACGGGTAATGGGTGTGAGTTGAAACACGGGAAGTTCCATCTCCATATAAGGAAGAACTTCTTTGCTGTGAGGGTGACAGAGCCAATAGGCTGCCCAGAGAGGTTGTGGAGTCTCCTCTGGAGATCTTCCAAACCCTCCTGGATGGCACTCTGTGCCACGTGCTCTAGGTGTCCCTGCTGGAGCAGGGGGTTTGGACTAGATGATCTCTAGAGGTCCCTTCCAACCTTAAGCATTCTGTGATTCTGTGATATCCTGGAGGGCGTTAGGAAGAGCATTGCCAGCAGGTAGAGGGAGGTGATCCTCCCCCTCAGCCCTGGTGGGGCCACATCTGGGGTACGGTGTCCAGTTCTGGGCTCCCCAATACATGACATGAAGTCACTGGAGTGAACCCAGCGGAGGGCTACTAAGGTGATGAAGGAACAGGAGCATCTTTCCTGAGGAAAGACTGCGAGATGGGCTTGTTTAGCCTGGGGAAGAGAAGTCTGAAGGGGGATTTGTGTCTAAGTATCTGAAGGGAGGGGGTCAGCAGTGGGCCCCAGCAATAGGAGGAAAGGCAATGGACACAAACCGAAACACAGACAGTTCTACCTGAGCATGAGGAAACATCTAACTTTGAGGGTGATTGAGCACTGGTACAGTTTGCCTAGAGAGACTGTGGAGTCTCATTCCTTGGAGTTATGTAAAAGCCATCTGGACACAATCCTGGGCCACATGCTCTAGGTGTCCCCACTTGAGCAGGGGGTTGGACTAGATGATCTGTAGAGGTCTCTTCCAACCTCAACTGTTCTGTGATTCTATGACTTTACTTCTTTTGTGAAGTCAAGGTAATTCTGGTCTCTCAATTATATATTTGTATGCCAATATACACATATAAATTCATCTGTAATTTCCCTTTTAATTTTGCCAGCATAATTTTTAATTCAAAACAATTGCCTGTAACTCTGTAACTCTGTTTCCTCTTTGAGGGAAAATGCAGTTTCATTAAAAACACCTAGCCATTTTTACTTCCCAGAATGACCCAAAGTTTCATATTTTTAAAGGAAAGAGAGGAAAGGCACCTTGAGTATCCTTGCTATTGCTGCTTCTCCTTAATGGTTATAGGTGACACTGCTTAGCACAGGATTACTGTCACTGCCTCAGGAGATGGGATATTGGCTGCTTGAGGAACAAGATGGGATGATAAGGGAAAGAGGATGCTACCTCTGCAGTATCTAGTTCTGTCTCTTGATTTTCATTCTATAGATTCAGTGTTGAGCCAAAGTGGCAAGGCATTTTCTTCTGCATACTGACCACGGTTGGGAAAGTGCAAAGCAGCCAGTAGAGAGTGAGAATTGTGTGTGACAAATCTATTTTACTTAAAATAATTGAACTGTGTAATTATTAGAGAGGGCTTAGTACCCAAATGTGGTACAACTGAAAGTTGTGCAGCCATCACCAAAAGTGCAGGATACACTGATAGAGTTATGCAGAAAATTGACTTGTGCTATATGACTTCTTTGGCAAGCCCTGATGTAATTGTGTTGCTTAAGTGCTCATATTGCAGTGAACATAGTTTTCAGACAATGACACTTTTGCCTAACTGAAATGAAGCCCCTAAATTTCTTCAATATACATGGGCAGCCAGGGCTGAAGTTTTCCATGCAGAAACCAGGTTCCACTGTACTAATCCCTTTGGAGTGCACCAGCTGGAGCTCATCCAGTCCATTTTTCACTGACATGCACCAAAAGTATCACAATTAAAACTGTCTCTCATGGAAGGAAAGAAAATCATTGAAGAACTGAAAAGACCAAGAGTGGGCTGAGAAGATGAAACATTTTAACTGACCTTAATTTCTGAGAGTGATCTTTCCTCAGGAAGAGGGGCATAGTCATAGTTCTTCAGCTGGCACCTAGGATGGTTCCTCTGCATGTATCACATAACTATCACTGAACAGGCTGCTGCTGTGACAGTGTCTTTGCATTTGCACTCTCCTAAGTTGTGTCTGTCCTACATATGATTTAAGTAAAAGTGTTGCACCATAAAAATCTCAGTAATGGGAGATTTCAGACTTCTATGGAGGGTTTTCCGTAATAGTATTTCTATTATTTGAGTCTGTTCCTTTTAGGAAGGGGTAAGAGCCAGAAGAGAAAAGAAGGGAAAAAAAGAAATCTCACCTTTCTGGCATATTTTCAAAGGATTCAATCAGGGAACACAAAACAAAATTCTTTTAAAATCATGATTGATGTGGAAGCTTTAACTAGGTGCTGTCATTTGATACAGGGGCTTTTCATTAATGCGTATTGCATGATAGAAATGTGTGTGATGGGATGCCAGGCTGTTGACAGTGTTTATGTGTGGTATATGTGTTACACGAATAGATGGGCTGGTTAGAGGTGCATTTTGTTTTTTCTCTCGCTGGTTCATTTCTTTAATCTGAACTGAAACTGAAAGATCTTACTGTGGGGTGGCAAATTTTGAGTGAAAAGTGTTGTTAAGAAAACCTACCTAGAAGGGGAATATTTTATATACAGAATGTTATTTTCTGTAGAGCAAAAATACTTAAAAGCTGATGGTTGAACACTATAATACACATAGTGTAGACGGGAACTATTCACCACCATTTGATCGGCCTAATTTCCCTGTATAACATACATGATACATATATGCATGTGAATATACTTTATACATATCTACCTTGCATATGACAGAAGGATAGCCCTGAGAACTATAAAATGCTGTTTGTCTTGCCTGTTGATACACTTCAGAGTTACAGCTGCTTTAAATGGAGGACAGGATCTTTGTATCACCTGGGAAAGAACCATGAACTGAGAAAACCTTTTTGGAAATACAGTTCAGAAAGTGAGTGGCAATCTTTGTTACATTTAATAGAATAGACCAGCTCATATCTGCTTTCTCTTTTCTTAAAATTGTGATGAATTACCTATGCGTACATACATTACCTACAGTCCTGATAAAATGGAAATCTTTGTGTTTTTGAGAGATTATAACTTAGTCGTCTTGCATATGGATGCAGACAGCTCTCAGGAAACTTCTGGAGTTGTTAGGTAGTACTGGAAGAAATTGAGGTGTGGGTATGGCCAACTGTTGAAAACATTTTCTGGAAATACATAGCATGACTTTTTCTCCTCGCTGAAAAAAAATAATATCAGAGATTTTTCGCTGGCTTTCTAAGGAAGCATTAGGTAGTAGGTTAAAAGTTATAAAGAGCAGGCCTTTAACAGCAGATGTTTTTTCATGAAGGAGTTAAGTAAATGATGTACTAAATTGTTTAATGGTAACTTCGATTATGAGAAGTTTGTCTATTTCTTGCTTTTTTTTTTGGTTATGATCTCTGAGATTTTACCTAGGATGGTGGATGAGTGTGGTATATTAATTCATCAAGAATGGGATTTGAGAATGAAAATACTAATGTACTTGGATAACTTGGGTTTATGATGGATCAAGCAGGTGCATGTGATTTGCTCTACAAAACTACTTGATCTTTTGCTCAGATCAGAGAGCGGAGTGGCCCTGGGTATACTGCGGTATTATTTAAAATGGTTTCATGCAAACCTAACAACTCAGATAGATACCCTTCTTTGCAATGTTTTTACAAGCAGCGTTAAACACAAAAAATTGCACTCAGAGAATAAATCTTTCAAAACTGCTTGCAAGATTGCTTTGCTACAGCACTAGCTACTTAAAACACTGAAGAATTGTCCAGTAAATAAAAGGTATTGATAGGAAGTGCTAATAAAGTTTAGAGAACCACATGGTGACAAATTTCAAAAGAGCAGTTTTCGGTAGAAATGACACTACTTTAGCACAAGTAGGAAAATAATCCAAGGGGTCGAAGATGGAAGGTTCAGAAAATCTAACTTTTTTTATAGTGGCAAACTCAGATACATTTCCTGTTAGATCTAAAGTGAAAATTGCCATTAAGAATAGAGATTTTGGACAAATGGCATAGTTGCCAAAAAGAATTGTGGGACCTTACATTTTGGAGAAAATACATACTGTGTACATATTGCCAGGAGTAAGGAGAAAAGGGCAATAAGGTAAAACATTTGTCTAAATATATGTTTCAAGACCTGCACTCAGATAATGGAGTTTTTCTAACCATTATATCAGAGCCGTTAGATGTACTCAGTAAATTTGCTGTTTGAAGACAGTAAGCTAAAATATAACTTTTTTTTTTTTTTTTTTCAATGGAGTGGCTGTTTAGAGTAGAGCTATTGAGGCCAAAATATCCAAAAGGGAAGATACTGGGCAACATTGTTAGGAAATAATAAATTTCCCATTGAAGATTTTCCTTCAACTGGCCAAGTGCCTTTGCAGCAGATAATGAGTTATATTTCCTGAATACTGAACTGAGAAACTCTTAATTGCTCACAAACCCAAGCACTGGAAAGTTTAGAATAGTTAATGAGCTGGCAAGAACCTTCGAAGAAAAGGATTTCATACAGACTGAATGATGAATAAATATCTTCATATTCCACTGCGGTAGAAACACTGGGGACTTTGGACTAACCAACCCATGTATTTTGGAGATTAAATATTTCCTTCACAGTCAAGGATAACTGTCATCTTCTGTAAGGGTGCTTCTACATATAGATTGGGGCATGAAGTTCGTGGACAATTATAGGTATCTGCCTTATTGTGATAAAATCTTGAATATACAGTCAAACTTCACGTGAATTCTGCAACTTGTTGCCCTGCTGTGTGGCACTAATGAACAGGCAAATTCGTCAAGCTCTGCAAAGGCCTTGATAACACCAACCATTCTTCTACCTGATTCCTTTCATCAATAGCAAACACATGGTCTAAAGGATGGTCTCAGCAAGAGTTATTCTATGTCTTGTTTTACCCTCTGCCTAACTGTACCTTATCCCTATTTTCTGGTGACTGGTTCTGTCCAGGGAATGTCCAGGAAATAATCATTTGTAATATGTAATATATATATCCAAATAAATATCCAATATAACTACTGATAGGATAAGAGTTGCACCAGCAAGTCGAGAGTCAAGTTGCACGTGAGGAGGTTCAGGTTATATACTAGGAAAATACATGGAAATAGTGGCTAAGCACTGGAACAGGCTGCCCTGGGGAAATGGTGGAGTCACCATCCCTGGCAGTGCTCGAGAAATGTGTAGATGAGCCTTTTAGGGACATGGTTTAACAGGTAGGGTGATGAAGGGCTTATGGTTGGACTCAATGATCTTTAAGGTCTTTTCTAATCATGATGATTCTGTGATTATAAGCAGTAGTTAATATGTTTCCATATGTTTGAGTAGGACTTATTTTTCTAAGATTTTAAAACTGCTTTCTTTCTGCCAATAATAGAAGTTAAGAGTTTTTCCATGTAGTTTTGTCCATAAATTTATCTGGAGACAGATCACTTCCAAGAAGTTTCTTCAGGAAATAATCTCCTGCTTTCTCTGCTCTTCTGTGTGCTGTCAGTCAAGTCAACAGCAGCATCTGAAAAAAGAATGGTGCTCTGACATTAAGCAATATAGGTTAATATCTGTGGGCCACCTCAAGTCTGAGATTACGGCTTTTGTAAGAATCTGAGTGTCTTTATTCGGTATCTGGTAAAGTACCTAATCTATTAGAATTACTCCTAAAGGGTTTTGAGTTTTCCAATCCTTTCCAATAAGAGCCCTTTCATTAATCTTTGTAAAATCTTTGTGTAAATGAGGCCATATTGGGGGCTTTTGAACTTGATGTCTGTTCCTAGTCCATTTACAATAGTGAGCATGAACTCCTTCTTTTTCAACCCTATCATAAAAGTTGAGATGTTGCCAAAAAAAAAAAAGAAACAAAAACCTTATTAGAATCAGATAAATAACAGCTGTAAGATTTAAAAGCAGATTTTGTGTCTGCTTTGGCAAAAATCTTGGTAAAGTTATTTCTGTGGAAAGGTTATACCATATGATATGACTCTACTAAACCATGTAAATAAAGTTGTTTGACTCAAGTTTTGCTACTTCAGAGGTCATTGAAGAACATCCTGACTCATGGACTGTGAGAAGTCCTTTAAAGTGCAGGTTATTCCAGTAAGTACTAGAAAAACAAAACAAAGCAAAACCTACAGTGGTTTATTAATGATAAAAATGCAGTAAGATGAAGGATATGCCATGTAATTATGTTTTCTGTGGATATTTAGAAAGCAAAAAGTAATTCTAAAAAACTAAAATCTGTCAATATGACTTGAATTGTTTAGAATGCTCCAGATATTAAGAAATACAACATCCTGAAAACAAGTTTGCCTAGATTATTAAAATCTTATATTGATAAAGCAGTTAATTTGGGCTTTGCTACAAAGTAACAACCTTATCCCAAGGGAAATAGTCATGGTAGTGTAACAGCAGAACAGGTCCGTGTTTTTCTTGATTTCTCTGTGCTTGAAGGACACTCTACAGCAGAGCAGCTTTTAGTAGAGATTATTTGCCCTTGGGTGGAGGTGCAAGCCTGCCTAAGGGGAGAGAAAACTGGTGCTGATAGTTTCCCATGCTTGTTTACAGAAGATGCATTGGCCTTCAGTCAGGTTTCTGCTTGTCTCATTGAGCCCTACAGCAAAAATATAGGAAGTTTAAAATATTCCTACCTAGTCTAAAAGGACATGCTACTTAGGTAGCATCTGTGCAGAAACTTTTTTAACATGTCAGCCACAACTAAAAATGTCACCAAGAAATGAAGCCATTTCCAAGCCATCTGCCCCAACTGTAGTCTTCAGTCGAGATTTTTTTTTTCTCCCTGCTTGGGGAACTCTGACACACCACATTTACAGAGTAAAAGGTGACACCTACTATGAAAGCAATGAAGATTATTAGTGTGTCCAACTTCAAATACTTCTCAGTCTTCTCAGTGATTATGGATGCTTCCTATCAAAACTGTCCAAGATGCTATAACTTTTACATGGGTTTCTGCAGAAAGATAAACCTTGGAAGCTGCTGGACTGTAAAATAGCAGTACACTCTGACACCAGCAAACCTTTAAAAGATAAATCTCAGCAGTCACTGGACTGTAAAATATTAGTACACTCTGACACCACTGGATCTCTAAAACTTCAGAAAAGGATCCTAGAAGTGATATTTCTCATGCAACAGAGTGAAGAAGACTGCCTCACTGTAGAAATCCATACAACTTAACTTAATTTAGAACTACCCTATATAAGTGCATATATCTGAGTTCCTCCAGGAAGGTAAAAATGGCAATCATTTGGTTGGGTTTACTTTGGTTACTTACTTAGGTTTGCATTGGTTTATATACCTGGGGCAGTGCCTGCCATTTCCAAAGCAATGGCTGATCTGTAAAACTAAGCTTTTGAAAGGGTCTACACCTTTTTTAACAACAGTGCAGCATTGTCATATCCAAGCTTTTAAGAACAAAGATCTTGAGCCCCCATATCTGTGATAGTTTTAAAATCATTAGAGTTTCTTGTTTCATTTCCAAATCAGATGTCCCTTTGTCTCTTTTTTTTTCTCCTTTTTAGCATTACTAAAAAACTCCCCTTGCTTTCTTTCTTCCACTTTGCCTTCCCTTTCTGTGGTATTTTTTCAGACTTTAAGTTTATTCTTAAAAACCTGTGCAGCAAAGCAACCTCTCGGCTCACTGATCCAAGAGAGTCCATCTACCAGCACCTCCTGAGACTCAAATCTCTATCCCTGCTACTGAAGCAACTACCTAGTAGATTTTTTTTTTCTTTGCATGTTTTCACATAGCTCCCATGCCACAGCATTTGCTTGACCTCCATCCTTCCTTCTCTTCTCACAATTTCCTACTTGGCATTTTCCTCCCTTCTGCTACAGCACATTCGCCTGCACTCTGACTCCAAAACCTCATCTTCACGCTTGTCTGCCCCTCCTCTGCATCCCTCCTGGTCCCTACATTAGTCTCACTCAATTTCCTGTCCCGTTTCTGAAGGCATTTTCCCTCCCCGCTGCTCCTGCGGTCTCTGGCATGTCCATGTTTTCCTGTCCCCTGCCTGGCCCTCACATAGTAGCTAACAGACCATTAGCTTCCCTGATGGCATCCTGTCTTCAGCCTGACTGAAAATAATAAGGACTGGCATCCACCTTGGCTGGTTTAGCCTCAGTTTCACCCACAAACTTTAAATGGATCTGGCAACCAACCTTTTGAGAGCAGACTTGGCCTCATCCCATTTTCAGCAACGGGAGATGGAGATTTGATCTTATGGATCTAATTTTGCAATCTTGTAAACAAAAAAATGATTAATGTGACATATTCTAAAAATAATTAAGAGAATATTAATAAAAGCCCTCAAAGTGTCTATGATTTGAGTCAGAGTATGCGAGCTGGTGAGGCTGCTGTGACATGTCCTGCCCAGTGTCAGGTGAGGGACCGGTGTGTGAAGCCAGTGAGACTGAGAAAGTGGCTTTTCCTGTGGTATTAGTGTAACTGCGATTCACTGAAACCCTCACAAAATGTTACTTTATTTAGCTCAAGAATTAAATGAATTGCCTTTGCTTGCCTCCTTGGCTTTCTCCTCTCCAAAAGATTTCCCCTGCTGTGAAGCAATTCCCGTCAATCCCTGTGTCAGCCTCCTCTAAAAAGTGTCATCACTTTTGAAAAAAGGGATGCCAACTTTGTTAGGTCATTTCTCGCTGCACACTGTACAAAACTAATCATGACTTAACACTGATCACTGGACCTAATAAAACGCCTTGCCATCTATGACTTCTGAAGCTATATTTTATTTTTTGAAGTTAATCTACCCTTAATGTGTGGAGAGGGAGGACACTAGATCGTATCCTCTCAGTGCAGGCCAGAAGTCCCATGCTAAGGTGTGAGTTTGACAGTTTTGAATAGCAATCCGTCACTTAACACACAAATAGGGTCTATGGTCTCCTTGCTGCAGCTCTTTTTTCAACACGAGGATGATATCTGTGCCCTTTGCAAAGGATTGCACTGTGTCAGCTTCAGAGAGGGATAGATGTCGAGCACAGCTGGGCTTGAACAGGCTGCTTGGAAGGCACTGTGTGTCATTCCTTCTTCAAGAGCTTATTCTCCAGTGGCGATACAGTATTTGTGTCACCCAGACTTTTGAGCAAGTGCATACCAAAATAGGATAGCTAAACAGTGCATAGCAGCAAATGGAGGATCACAGCCACATAGCTATGTGTCACAGCTAAAATAAGAAGTTACACTGGCAAATGCAAAACTTGCTGAAAGCAGAAGTGACTTGCCATACACATCAGAGGATTACCTAATGATATCTTCTTGTGTTACTCTCTTTGATGAAGGGTTTGAGAATAGGGGTAAATATTTGTAAAGGCTTGTTTTGCACATTAAATATGTATTATATAAAGTAATTTTTCAAGTGAATTCTAAAGAGTTTGAGAGACAAAAAAAGAGTAATAATTGCAAGTTGGCTATTAAGTTCAACTCTTTGACCCAATATAGCCCTTCAAACTAATCTAAATCTAATAACCAACACCAGGTTCTCATAAAAAAAGACTAAAAGCATAGATGCTAATCTACATTTTCTTGTCTATCATTTTTGCACCATACAATATTTTCCTTTCTCCAGGTTATCTTGCAGAATATGTGACAGTTAAGGTCCTTAAGGACTGTGCTTTCCAAAAAAAAATTTAGATATTTTACACTTAGATAGTACTGCAAAGCTTTCTTTTCATTCACATGTGCAAACAGAACACATCTAGGCATTTACTTGATCATTTCTTATGTTGTACGTATGTTCTTTGAGTAAACTTGAAATGGTTCTGCTCCATCATGGAGCAGATTTAATGAAATTTCAATATAACAATTAAAGTCTAGTCTTGCTTGTTAGAAAAATGCCTTCGGAAATAGTGTATTTTAATCAAAAAAGGGATATAATCACCCAAGAACTCTTTCCTACTAAGTTATTTCCTGATCTGATTTTGGTATTTATATTGATAGAGAACATAATAACTGTATAATTGTTTCCTATTGATATGTACAATTAAGTAGCACTCAGTCATTCACCCAGTGGCCTTGTAGAAGTCATTTAGAGGTTCCATAGATTTTTAGGGCCATCAGGGACCATTAGATCATTTTGTCTTATCTTCCTGCATAACACAGGTCAGAGAATTTCATCTAACTACTCCTATATTGGGTGGAGTAACTGGTATTTGACAAGAGCAGGTCTTTATGGCACACAGTTTACCTATTTTTTAAATGGAGGATATTGCTACCTGTTTAGCATCCAAGCTCTAAAGACATTAGTGTTTCCGAGTATACCAAGGTACTGGGATTTAATGTGCTATAAAAGGGAACAGTAGAAATATTTCCAATTATGACCTAAACAGGGTTTTTAATCAATGTGATGAATTAGGTACTTGGACAAATTAATCAGTGGTGTCTACAGCATGATGGAGTTTTGCCAATTAAGTCCAGGATATTTTTGTTATAACAGTTGCTGTTAATTTAAGGGGGTGAAAAGGAGGATATACAATATGAAAGAAAATATTATTTAAAAATGTTAAAAATAAAATGTTAAACCAAAAGTAACTTTAAATATTTCATGTCATTAAATCTACTTAATAATGTAATGTTCTTTAGATTTCAGATTAAAAATTTACAGAGAATCTTATTCCTTTTATCTTCATTAGTCCATGTGTGTGCTATTAATTATTTGTTATGTATTTCCATAAATATCTGGTGATATTTATGATGTGAATGTAAAAACGAAATTATTTTCCTTTCACTGTAATGTCACTGGGACAATGTGGGGCTGTTGGGCCTGTTTCTTGTGCAAAGAGCCTGGCCTTCAAGGCATTCACTTCTGTAACAGCTACTGTCCTAGGCTACTAATGCCTGCAACCTGCATACCTGTTCCACCTCCTTTATCTCTGCATCAGGCTAAAATAACTTATACATGGAGGGAGAAAAAAATCCCTCTCTGATCATCTTTAATGAGAGAACAGGACTAGATAATCAAAGACAAGTTTTCCATCATCAGTTAATATGATTTTACTGAGAGTTAACCAGGCTTTCTATCATGAGCTTACAGGATATATACAGAGGAGGCAAAGTTTTAGAAAAATACCTCTATTCACTGATTTTTACTTCTCTTTGTCTTTGCTACTTTAATGGTGCCTATATTTCAGTTGCTGCACTGAGCAGTTTTGCCCTTGCTGCTGTCTCAAAATGCCCTTATTAGTTTAAGAAGTGTCCCCTTTGAGTAGCTTTTGTGAATTTTCTGGTCAGAATTTCAGTTTACAATAAATACCCTTCAGAAGTCAGTGTAGTCAAAGCCATTCTATTCTATTATGCATACTGTCTATTTATATTTACCTATAGCCTGTGTATATGCAGTCTGTTTGAAAAATACACACAGATTATTTGCTGAATAAACAGTAATTGCTATCACAATGTTGTGCTTAGAGGGGACAGAGTAAAACCTTTGAGAACAGTAACGCCTGCATTCAATGGACTGTTACATGGTGGACACTAAAACTGGTGAGATGGCCCCATCCAAATCTCTTTAAAAAAAAAATTAACAACTTTTGTTTAGAGATACTGAAAATCTGAATTTGTTGTTTTACCTCTGAACAGTTAATATGGCAGCAGCAATAAATACCAATGAAGTGTTAAGAATGAAAAGGAAGTTGTTTTGATATGCCCACAGTTTTGAGGCTGAAATTTTACGTTTTTGGGAACTAGTAAAATAGTCGGGACTTTTGAACGTGCTCTGTGCCCCGTGCTTTAGGTGTCCCTGCTTGAGCAGGGGGGTTGGACTCTATAGATGATCTCTAGAGGTCCCTTCCAACCTCAACCATTCTGTGATTTTGTGACTTCTGCAGTATCCTTTACCTTCTCTCCTTTGGCCAGTTTGGCTCTGACTTCCTTCAGCAGCAGTAACTGTTGAGTTAACAGCCTCAGGTTATTGCTTCATTTGCTCCTTCCTCTCTGAAGAGCTGTACCTTTTTCCTGTCGGTTGCTGGAAGGGTGGAGAGGAGGAGAAGACCCGCAGGGCTACCGGGCCCCAGAGAAGATGAGCCTGTGGCGACACACAGCCAGAACAGAGACGGGGTCCGAACCTATGAGGTAAACCAAGCCCATGTTACTTGACAAGTCTTATTTTACACAACAGTTTTGAAGCTGAGGGCATGAACACTCCCTTAGAATTAGTCTACTTACCCTGGAAGATTAACTACTTTGTTGAAAATCAGTTTTAAAAGGCAATGCTGACAGTACCACCACCATCATCCTTTGAAAGCCGCAACCATAGTTAGCTTCACTGGCAGGTAATCCAGTCGGTGCTGTTCTTGTTTGACAATTTGTGGTTGCGCCTCTATACACAAGGGGGCCAAGATGCTTTACTTCAAAAGCCACCAGGAAGAGGTGGCAATAACCTGTATTGTTGCTCGATGCCTCACTTAGAACCAGCAGATTCAAAAGCTAAGAAATGAATTGTTTTGGGCCTTGTAGATCTTTAGGTTCTCTGACATGCAAAACCTTTACATTCTTCTTACTAAGAACAAGAAAGTATGTATTTCATTCCAACTGCCTTAACTTTGACCTGTGCATTGTGGCTTTTATGTATTATTTTTGTTACATTGATTTTTTTACATTGATTTAGAGCAGAATTCATCTTCACTACATTTACCCATCTAAAGTTAGGGGGTGTCATGTAAGCTCTTTGTCCAGGTTACCCTTATAGGAAATGGAGAAAGATAGGTTTCTCCAAAAGACAATTCATCCCATTTTAAGATAGGTGTCTGAGACTGGCTGGATGAATTGCTCTCTTTTGCAACCTCTCTACATTGCTTTTGGAAGAATTCTGATGACTAGCTTAGGCTAAGCACCCGAATTTCAGATGGCAAAAAATTAGATGAGGTGAATCTCTCTCAGATATTTTGTTTTAAGAGACAAATTTAGCTGAGAAATATCTGGTAGTCAGCTTACCATGTGTTATTTTACTGAAATTTTATAAGTGTTATTTCTTCGTAATCATATACCTGGAGTTTAATGAATAACCATAATAACAAATAATAGTAAATTGCATATGAGGAGGAGGTTGATCAATATATGACATTAATGTGCACATAAATCATTCTCACATTCTCTTTGAAAGTACATTAATTTAGACTGCTGGTAGAAAACAAAGCTTTTTTTTTTTTTTTTTCTGAATCACCGGTCATGAAGTGTTCCTTTTAAAACAGTATAGAGCTGAAAGAATGAAATACTTCGAAATATCAGGGTGATAATATTAATTTAGGATCAGAATTAAGGAGGAATTGTAGTGTGTTGTTTCCATTTGATAAGAATGGTATGTTTGTATTTTACTATGTAGGAGTAAGTATGAGATTTTTAATACTCTCAACTATTATTTTTCTTTATTTTAATTATCTGGTTTTGAAAATGATGCGATAAATAACACAATTGTATCTTAGCAACATCAATTAGTGTTTTAAACAAGGGAGTTTGCATGTTTGGACTTTACCGAAAGATTTTACATAATCTTGTTAGTTTGTGTGTGTGCAGTGCACGTTAGTGAATGAATCCCAGTCATCAACATTTTAAAAAATGGAGTAGACAGGCCATCAGTTTATTAAATTACAGGACTGAGTGGTGCAGGACAAGCTAAGGATGCCTTTCGTGGAGTCCTGCCTCTTTCACTGAACACCTGACAAGACATGCACATCCCCCAGGTAGCTAAGTTAGCCATGCATGCATGCACATCACAGCATGCCTTCCCTCCAAATGCTGGTAGCAAGGGCTAAAAAGTCACAGCAAATTAAGTGTCAGACCCAGCAGTCGTATAGGCAGCAAGTGCATACCAGGCCTCCTATTCCTTTCGTGTCAACAAATTGCCCTCTGACCTGGAAGAATATGTCTGTAGTGAGAAATTATTTGCCCTATATCCCAATTGCTTCTATGACCTGTTCAATTAAAATCAGGTTTGAAAGAATTTAAGTGCTTTCAGTTGAGTGTTAGCACTGCTTTCATTAACCAGCTACTCCAGATAACACTGTCAAAACCTGGACCTGTCCATGAAGCTCAGGGGAGTACAATGTTCTTTCTGAGAGGAAGGTTTGACCAATACAAATTCCTTTTGGTTTCTTTTATTTGCCTCCACTAATTATAGTAATATCTTCTGACCATATTTTACGCAATCTCTCTTCCCTTTCTAAAGTTTGGCACTTGCATATTCAAAAATAAATCACATTCTTCCTTCACAAGAGCTTGGTATGAATAAATTTACATTCAGAATGAGCTGGTGGGGACAGAAGAGTGAGTCTGGCATTGTAATGACAGAACCATATTACTTATGTTCATTTCATGACAATTCATGTTATTATAACCATGTCAAGCCTTATTACCACTCATTTTACAACAACCTTGTTAGATGATGCAGATTCCTTGCCATGCCTAGCCTTGACTTACCTTCTGCTAACTAGAGCTTTTTGAGAGAAATGTAGAGCAAATGCTGTGTTCATGTCACCATGGATGATGTTTGACATTCTGCTCTTTTTACATATGTGATTCTCCCTTTTCTGCTGCAGGCTACCTGGCAGAGCAAACAAGCAGAAGTTGCATCCAAGATGCACGTATAGAAAAAAAAAAAACATAGCTTGTATCATGTAGTTTCTCAGGAGCAGGATTCCAAACCAACAGTTTTTTCATTGCATTTGTATCATTGCCTTTCACCATATTAAATCCTTCTAATTCAAGAAGGCAGCAGCAGTGGTTTCTTTCTAATAAGCTTCTGACTTAAGCTTTTATTTCTATAAACCTGAATAAAAACTCATTTGAAAGCAGAGACCTACAGCTGACCATTACTTTGTTTGAAGTCCCAGTGTAGAGGTCTGTTCTGATAAGCAAGGATCCCCAAATCCTTAGACTGATTACACATTCAAATTCTGCGTATTCAGAGTTTGATTTCTGCAGGGAACCTGTAGGAAATAAGATGTTAAAAAAATCTCTTAAAATAAATTATTTAATCCTCAAAACTGGCACATATTTATCACTAGTGTATTGCAAAGGGCAAAATAATGATATATTATCAGAAGAATATACACTTCTATGTTAATATTTATACATTTTTCCTTTGAAGTGAATACAGCAGCTATATAGTTATAAGATCCTAGTGGAAATACATAGCTATAGAAAGATAGCCAGATATTCACAAACTGAATGCTGTGGAAAGAATGCACAGGGCTAACAAAAATTATCTAAGGAAAAGAACCTAAAGATTTGCTATATTCCATAGACACAACAACAGGAAACCTTCAAGGTTTGGATCCTTTATGAACATATCATAAGTATCATTAGCAGGCATGGTGGTGATGGGTTTATGTTTGGACTTAATGATCTTGAATATCTTCTCCAACCATAATGATTCTATGATTTTATGATTTGTTCTTAGCCTGAGATACATGAGGGTATCCAGAGTGCTGTGAATGCCGCTCCATATCTTGCCTTCTCAAGGAATGACTTCTGTTCTCGATGGGTAGGAGCAAGAGCAGCCCAGGGGGATCCCTGGTGGGATGATTTTCAGTAGGCTCAGCTGATGGGCTGGCTGTGTTGATGGCAATCCTATTATACGCCAGTACCGCCTAATTCAGATATACAGAGGCTCTGGGTTGTCAGAGCTGAACAGCACTGACAGATTGACCGCCTGGGAAGAGCCGTGTGGCTGCTTGCACACAGCTTTTCTCCCCACGGACACGTTTCAGCCAGGAACCAGAGGACCTCTAATCATCAGCCCTCTGAGACAGAATGAGGCAATAATGAGAATTTTTGCAAGCCTCATGCAAGCCCTGGCTGCTAATTTCACAGAATCACAGGATGGTTGAGGTTGGAAGGGACCTCTAGAGAACATCTAGTCCCACCCCCATGCTCCAGCAGGGACACCTAGAGCACGTGGCACAGGGTGGCATCCAGGCGGGTTTGGAAGATCTCCAGAGAAGGAGACCCCACAGCCTCTCTGGGCAGCCTGTGCCAGGGCTCTGTCACCCTCACAGGAAAGAACTTCTTCCTCACAGAGAGATGTGTTTCAACTTGCACCCATTACCCCTTGCACAAAGAAGAGTTTGGCCCCATCATATTTACATTCTTCCTTCAGGTATTTGTGCCTGAAGGGAGGTATATTGGTAAGATCTCCTCTCAATCTTCTCTTTTCCAGGCTACTTCCACTTGTTTTTGCATTTGCCTATCCTGCCTTGTCAGAAAGCTGAAGTCTGATGCAGTTGTGCTAGTAGGACGCAGGTCTCAGTGAGTGCTCAGTGCCTGAAAATCAGCTATGTCACCACAAAAAACAACAAGACGATAGAGTCTGGCAGTTCTGATGTTAAACAAAATCAGCCAGATAAACACATTTAGGAGAGGGCAGACCTCAGGAACATATGACATAGCACTGGGCTTGTGCATGGTCTTCAGCCCGGTAGTTTGTGCACACTAACTATTGCATCCAGTCACGGGACGGCTAACAAGGGGGAAGAGGAAAGACAAGGGGACATTAAAGGAAAGAGAGTTTTACCCAGTAGGCCCTGACATGATTTGCTTAGTCCTTCTCAGATCTTTTAGCTCTCTGAAATCAACAGCAGCTGAATACGAACTTTCACATTTCAGTCTGAGGATTTAACTCCTATGAAGATTTCAGTCATCTGCAGTGACTTTAGTGGTTTCCTTTTTTTTTTCCTTTTTTCTTTTATAAAACATGAGTGTCATTAGACTGTTTTAAAGTTTCCCTCTAGATCTGATGCAAGCTTTATTTACTGAAGCCATTCAAATTTTGAGAAAACACTTTTTAAAAAAACGCAGGAGATAATTCTGCGTTTGAAGGCAGATGCCTATGATGACCTGACTTTTTTTAAGCTTTTTGTTTTCATCACTAACTTCCTCTGTGATTCTGTCAGTGTTTCAAAGCAGGTTTCCAAGTGCCAGCGAAATAGCTTCATGTTAGGGGGTTATTTTTATAATTCAGTGCATCCAAACTTCATGAAAAATATGCAAATTGCCTTCATTATAACCCATATCTTGTCGCAACATGCAGCATACGTAGTGCCAGAAATGAATGCATTCATGGCATCTTTTGGGTCCTAAGATCCAATTATGTCTTTTGTTGTTCCTTTTTGGCTCTCTGTGTCAGCTGCATGCTCTGTAAAGTTACTGATTACTGACCTGTTGGCAACTTTACAAATCAGCTTTGAAATGCAAGCTGTCAGTAGCTCTTGAGTACCCCAGTCCCAGGTTACTGAGGCTGTGAAATACTGCATTGAATTTTTAATCTGTTTTCCCTCTGCTCTGCCTAGCTTTTTCCAGGTTAAGGTCAATTTTGAAACCAGCTGAATTCTTTAATAATCACTGTCTTTGCAGTCCTCACTGGGTTCAAAAGGAAGAACAATTTCTTCATTCCATTAATATTAACTTTTTTACTGTGGGGGCTTATTACAATGTATTTTTTAGTTAAGTATTCACTGTTAGACCACAAAGTGCACTGCAGTCTAGCCAAAGTATTGCTTCATGAAGATACGAGTGAACTACTGCTGACACAAAATTTAACTGCCCCTGCTTTTAAAGTCAGGCAATGCTGCTATTGTAACGCAGTCTACATATTTTTTCCCTGCAGCCCTACTACTGGGAGAAGAAAACATGCCACCTCAGCTACATGTCCTTTGGTTCACCTTTCTGAATGTGACATCTGAGGTTTATTTAGTAATTCCACCATCAAGCTTTGATCTGTGTTTTAAAAGTTGCAGCTTTTTGCCTAAAGTAGAGCAAGCTTCAATTAGACTGCTGAAAATTTGGGCTTAAATGTGAAATGAAACAATCTTCATTTCCTCTTCTAGTTTCTCCCCAAAGCATTCATCATTTGAAAAATTTCTTTGATTTAGTGAGTGGATGCTTATTTGATTTCAGTGGTGAATAATCCAGGCATGCTTTATTTTAAAGGATGCTAGTGATGATTTCTTTTGCTAGATATCATGGAAGTTATTTTTATTTACAGACTCCTTTGCATGATAGCATACCTCATCAGAGAGTTACCACCCTTTATTTACCACAACTTTTTGCATATTCTTATAGAATCTCCCAGTATGTGACTTTTCACCTTGGAGTGTAAAGACAGCTATGTTTACCTTTTATTGTCAAGTAAAGCAGGTAAGTGGTACTGCAGTTGCATTTCTGGTTGAACAATCAGTAAGTTACTATATAAAAAAAAAAACCCCTCATATTTGGTCTTTCCTTGAATGTCCCCATTCTCTTCAAGGCTACAATTGGATTGTAGACCAGGATTTCCAGGCTTTGTTAGCAAAGTTAGTACCTGGGTTTTTTAGATCTGTTTTTTTTTTTTAATATTGTTTGCTCCTGTATCAGTATTAATCTTGAAGAAGAGCTATTCAGAGGTCTTTCCAGGCCTCTTGAACTCTAGAGTCCACTAAAAGTGGATTTAATTAAGGATGGGAGATGAGAGCAACTCTTTATACTGCCTAAGTAGATGTATGCTATAGCAAGATTTGCTGAAGTTGTTACCTCCGGCAACCTCAAGAGAATCAGAAATCTGGAGGCAGCCAGCACAAAAATTTACTGATGTTATATACTGAATATTAAAAAAAATAACTGATGATTCACAGATAATCTGCAAATGCAGGACCAGAAAAATTAGGCACGAGGTTACCCATAAGTTCTGCGGTTTACGAAGCCAGGCTTCCAGTATCTTTGTGTTTGGTAAGTTCTTGTCTAAAGATAAACTCTGGTCAAACTGCTCCTGTGCCTGAGATTAAATGATCATAGAATCATAGAATCATAGAATGCTTAAGGTTGGAAGGGACCTCTAGAGATCATCTAGTCCAGCCCCCCTGCACACGCAGGGTCATCTAGAGCACGTGGCACAGGACTGCATCCAAGCGGGTTTTGAAGATCTCCAGAGAAGGAGACTCCACAACCTCTCTGGGCAGCCTATTTCAGTGCTCTGTCACCCTCACTGTTAAAAAATTTTTCCTTAAGTTCCTGTGGAACTTTTGATGCTTCGGTTTCCGGCTATTACCTCTAGTCCTATCAGTGGCCACCACTGAAAAGAGACCAGCACCATCCTCTTCACTCCTTCCCTTGAGGTACTTATAGACACTGATTAGATCCCCTCTCAGCCTTCTCTTCTCCAGGCTGAACAGGCCCAGCTCCCTCAGCCTCTCCTCACAGGGCAGATGTTCCAGGCCCCTGATCATCCTTGTGGCCCTGCGCTGGACTCTCTCCAGCAGCTCCACATCCCTCATATACTGTGGAGCCCAGAACTGGACACAATACTCCAGATGCGGCCTCGCCAGGGCTGAGTAGAGGGGCAGGATCACCTCCCTCGACCTGCTGGAGACGCTCTTCTTAATGCACTCCAGGATCAGTCCTCCCCTGTGCAATTTCTCATCACTCAATAGGGCTGCTGTTTTCCCTTTATGGGGGGGGGGGGGGGGAGAAAAAGTATTTAGATCAATCTTTTTTAACCCATGACAAGTTTCTTTTCTGAAGTCATGCAGAAGACTAAAAATAATTGAGAATTTGCTTCTCTATCTCATTTGGTGGAGATTGGCCAATGCTCTTTTGAGTTGGCATGATGACTAGTAGAGAGATAGAAACACATACAACACTGTTTATATAAAGATTATTTTTTATGAAACTAGACCTAAAAATTATTTTTCCTACAGCATTCCTTTGCAGCATTTTTCTAGACATAAAATATATAAATTACATCTAAAAATGATGAATCATTAATAAAAACCAGGACAAAGTGATACATTTTGCTTCTTTTAATAACCCATTTCAAAAACTCTGAAGAAACTCTGAGATTTTCCATCAGGTTCTTCTTACTTTCAAATACCGGTGGACATTTTGCAATGTTCTAGGAGATCTCCCACTTTATGGTTTTTTAACCACTTCGACAGAGGAGATGAAGGTCATCCCACCAGGCCTCAAACCATTCAGAGTTTATGGATACAGGAGTCCATGGCGCTAAGCCTTTCCTAATTCAAAACAACAGAGTTGATAGATCCATGACAGATTTCCCATAAGCAGGCCCCTAAAATATGTGGTCAGTGGTTTCATGGATTGCTTGGGGCTTAGTTTATTTTGCAGAAGACATGCTTTTACTGGGAACTCTATGTTTTGATATTATTTGTATTATTTTTCTTTTGTATTTTACTGCAATTGTTTTAAGACAGTAAAATATAGATAGAAATAAGGAAGACAGCTATTCAAAGATTTGTGGAAGAGGATATGGTAAGAATGAGAAGCGTATTGGTAAAAGGCTGAATGGATAAAACAGATGGAACAAGAAGAGCTACATATAGACAATCATTTGTGGCAACTCTATTTTGCTAAATAACCCTTGAATTAAAGATGGCTGTTTCAGATTAGTAATAATAGTTTTTACGTTTTGTAATAGTCATAACATAAATAAAGCAAGGGCAAGCACTTCTATCCAGAGATGACAATCTATCATACAGAAAATTTAAAAATAAAACACATCTGTGTTTGAAAAGCTTAAGCACTTATTGGTAGATACAATAGTATTTGTTAACATCACACCCAATTAGTAAATTTTAAAATAAATTTGAAATTTTAACTTGCATTACTGGCCATAGCATTGTGTTTATTCCATGGGAAGCTAATCGGACTGTAACTGCTTTCATTGACTTGATTGATAAGTGATCTGCAAAGATGTGCAATACCAAGACTTTACATCCCAGTGCAAACACTGTAACATAATGCCAGATTGCCATGCCACTCAGTGGCATAAAAGTACAAAACATCTACCTTTTATCTCAATTCTGGTGAATTTTGGTCAAAAAAAGTATCTATCCAGCCCAACACAAGGAAGGACTGAGCCTGGCGCTCTACAGCCATGCCAAGGCAGAAGATACTACCACTTCTTCTTGCTTTCAGTGCAGCATAGGCAGGAAATGAGTTTAGAAATCAAAACACACAGCAGAAATGTTAAGGGTTACACTACACTTCTTATTTTGCTTTTTTATATCTTAAGACCAAAATGGGAAAAGTTGTTCTTGCTATAGCAGTAACTGAGGATAAAAAGCAGGAGTTGAAGCCCACCGCAGCATATCACTGCCTATGCTGTGGAGATTGAGTATAACCAAAGTCACAGCCTCTTCTTTGTCTCCCACTCCTTTCTTTAGTTGGGCATGAAAGAAGAAGAGACAATCACAGGAAAACCCATCTCTTTGCTCGTTATGCTTCCTGCTGCTTGGTGCCTATCTACTCGCATGAGGTATGTATTTACACACAGCTTTTTCCTTGCTTTGCCTATGACTATCCAGAGAGAAGAACCCCAAAGAGACTCATTAAACCCATGAATGCTGCCACAGTTTGTCACATGCAGCTCTGCACACACGAGCAGAGCGTTGCTTTTATAGTATGCTGCAAGCCTCTCCTTCTGCAACAACACTGACTCACATCGCCGCGTTAGTCTCAAGAGGGGCTACTATTAAATGGTAGCTGTTAGTTTAATATTAATAATTGTCTTAACTCCATACATCCACAGGTTTTCATCTAGTAAGAGGGAGCTGTTTTTCCTCATAAAAACAACATTTCTCCAAGGGGAATTTAACAGATGTAAGGGAGCCGCTGGCAGGTGCGGCGTAAAGAAAGCAGGGCACTTTGAACTGTCAGCGGCTCTCCAAGGGCTCCCTGCATTGCCCTGGCAGAGGAGCGCCCGCCCCGGCTCCAAACAGCTGCTCCCTCACAAGTGCCCTCCCGGCGCCCATTCACAGCCCTGCAAGGCAAAGCCGGCAGGAAAAACGCGGAAAAAAGTACCTGCGCCAGGTGAGAAACATCTGCCCACACATCGGCATGGTTTAGAGCAGCCAGGAGAGCCCATAATGTTTTATAGAACTTGCATATTGTCACTTTTAAGGGTGAGGACTGAGAAAATGAAGATTCATTAAAGCTGTAAAGGCGGATGGATGTCAGGCAAGCACCTCTTTCATCGTTCAGTACGCCACTATGGGGAGCGCTGTTCCTCTGCAGTGTGACCTCTGTTTTTTTCCCTGTTAGCTTTAAATTAGTGCTAGGGCTCCTGCCACTTTCCCAGGAAAAGATATTAATAGGTCTTAGCAGCAAGAAATGTTTCTTGATAGCTAAAGCGCTGTTAGCTTTTCTTCCATTTTATTTCATTATAATTATGTTGCTGGTTTGCAATACGTTAAGCATTCTTCTTTGTTCTTTTTTCTTTTTTTTTTACATTCTTCACCTTCTTGTTGTCTGAATGACATGTATTCCATTATTTCCATCTTTCTTCGCATTTTAGTCTTTTGACTACTTAATCAATTTTGCAGCCCCTTTTCTTCATAATTCCTTCAGCTCTGCCCATATCTTCCTGGCTGAGACACTCAGAACTGTCTGCAATATTAATAAAGAATGCATGATGCTGTAGTAAAAAGGTTTCCTGGCATGAGTTTGGGATGACCTGCACAGCTCTTATGATACAGTCATAAAGTGAACAGTGCAGCTTACCTGAAATTATTAAACCTTCATATCAAGCCATAATATATTTTCTTTGTCACAGATTGAACAGATACAAAAAGCATAGCTGTTAGCATAGCTGCATAGCTGTTTTGTAATAGCAGTGCAGTGATTATTGTCCTTTCATTTTGAGTTTTTCTTAGTCCCTCAACACATTTTTTAAGCAGGATTTGATATAGTTTGACCCAAGGTTGTTTCGATTCCTATTGAAGTCAATGACAAGCTTCATATTGATTAGAACAGGAGAGAAGTTAGGACCGTGAAACTTCGAGAGAGACTCTATATCATTAAGCAATTTTTAAAATACCACTAATAGAGAATTAAAATTAGTATATAATTAGAGATCTGTTTCTCAGCTAGCTATCTTCCAGTCATGGATGAAGTGTCCTCCTCTAAAAACTCAGTAGAGCAAGGGACATCTGCCATCAAGCACACTGATTTTAATCCATTGCTGATTTTAGATGTCTTGTAAAATAAAATCCTGCCATAATGATTTGACTTTGCATTGTATGTATTTGGATGTACATTTTTGACTACCTTTTGTATAAAATCCTAGACTATATTACATAGTCTTATTAATATTGTTCATTCAAGACATGGCAGCCCCAACCCAATAAATCAGTTAAGCATGTGCTTAAATTTAAATATATGCAGTATATACTGAAAATCCATCTGCTGAAGGGCTTTCCTGAGTAAAGGTGGCCTTAAGCCTATGTCTGAGTACTCTACTGAATCACAGTTTCAGAGCTGTATTATATTGCGAATTGAATGGAATCATGCAAAACATATAAAATTAAGCACATATTTATGATATGTTTATGATTTTGCAGGATCAGGATTTAGTTCATATCTTGGGGCACCTATTCATATGATGAACAGTTTTTAAAAATATAAATTATTTTATTATTTATTAGTTTAGTTGCCTATGGCCAACCTTACATCAACATGTCTGTATTCAGTAAATAAGGCCATACAGAAGAAAGTTCAGTCTGATAAATGAATTACAGAAACGAGCTTGATAATGAAGCTTTAAACATCAGCACATTAGCAACTGAAGGCAAAACATGTGTCCGAAACACAGTTAAAAATAAAGGTTCTCCCAGTTGCTTAATATTTCTTTCACCTTTGATGTGTTTATTTACATAAAAATGTTTTCTTAGGGTCTGCGAAAGGAGGGATCTATTTTTTAAATGCTGAAGATGCATGTTGGTGCTGTTCTTAGGAAGTCTTTTCTGTGACACGGGGGGGAAATGGGAAATCAAGTCACAAGCACTAGAGCAGGTTAGAGTGAGTTGAATATTCATACTCTAGGCATGAAAGGACTGAACAGCTCTGAGCATTTTAGCTTCCACGTTAAAAACCCTGTGGTCCCAATCACACCATGATTTCCACTGCCTTCCACAGCACTGGAGCCTGTAGAAAATCACTGCTCAAAGAGCTGCACCTTTTGCTTCAATCATCTGCTTTTATTAGCCTTCTGCTCTGTCGAAATGTGAAGAGTGGATTTAAGCTCTTCTCGCTTGATACAAAATTCATTAGAAGTGGCAGAGCAGAGGAGATTTATATAAAAGTTCTTTTTTTACAGACAACCCATATACTGAATGAGGCTGCTCCCATCACCAGCCACATGCTTGGGCTGCCCTGCCTTGGCTTGCCTTCCGAGCAGCCGGATCTTTTCCTTGGAGAACAGAGAGTACCGCAAAGTGGCAAAGGTGAAAGCTCACAAAGCTTCTGTCCTCGCCAACAAGCTACTCAGCCAGGCTTTTAGGAAGCATCCCCACAGTGGAGGAAACTGTGCTGCAGGCTTCAGGCTTGAGGTCAAAGATGTATCATTAGAGACATCATTTCCTGATATTAAGGGCTCCAAATCATTAGTCTTTTAATACATAATATCAATAGCTGTAATGAAAAATGCGGGTAGGATGTAGAAACCCCCCTGAATCTTAATGTACTCTCTGCTGTCAGAAGCAAAATGCAGCCAATGTGTCAGCTGGGCTGGAGGAAGACAGAGGGTCAAATGGAGAAGACGGAGAGGTAGGTGGCAGCTAGAGCTCTGGATGCATCTCCCCTCAGCTCCCAGGGTCAGCACATGCTGTGCCTTCCAGAAACACACAGGAATGGAGCTTGAGGGGGATTTATGCAGAATAGACGACTGTTCTGGCTTCTGCACACATCGACATTTCACACTGTGCACAGCAGATGGGAGCTATGAAGTTCAGCCCAAGCATAGAAGTTTGCATACTTATGCATAAAAATATATATTGTACATGTGTGTCACTAAGCCCTGGCAAAGCTCCCGTTGGCATCCTCTGACCTGGCTGTGTCCGGGTCCTGCTGGGGTAGGCCTGTCTGCGCTTAACCATCCATTCCTACCTCTGACACACTCCCCCAATGGGGTTTCTCAGCCAGAAATGGCTGCTTGTGGCCAAGGGACATTAAATCTTCATAGCCATTGCTGATTCCTCTCCTAGTAGACTTTCTGGCAGCTCAAATCCACCTTTTCCCAAAACACAAGCAGTGTGGGCACGCTGAATTTGTCACTTATTGCCTAAAGACTCCCAGTTGTTGAATGCAGGTGGGAATGGAGACTTTATTTGGGTTCAAACAATTAGTTGCCTTTTAAATTTTTATTCACAAGCTGTAGCTGCGATCAACAACCAGGAAAATAAAACCTTGAACACCTTTTTTTTTTCCTTCTACTCTTCTAAGTCTTTACAGGGTATGAGTCTTCTAATGATAGGGCTTCTCCTATTGTCACAGACTTTTTGAATCATGAATCTCTCAGATTCAAAGGCACAGTATTGATGAAATATTAGTTCCTTCACCCTTTTGAGAGTTTAGATTGCTTAGTCCAAGAGAAACGCTTAACAAAAATGGTTTTGTATAGGATGAGGTAACCTGAGTGAAATCAGTGTTAATGCTTCTCTGTTAGCCATGGCCAAGAACAGTGTTTCCTGAGCCATTTGTAAATACAAGGAGTACTTCACCTGTTTTGAAAAAAAAATCCATTGATTATGTTGTGCAGCATTGCCACATTATATCTATTTAAAAAAAGTCTGATTTTTTGTTATCTTTATTTTCCCTTTTCCCCTCCCCTTCTGTTCATTTGCTCATGTGTGGGAGAATGTGTGTAAATGTTTAAATGTAAATGTATTTTTGCAGTGTATCAAAGGCAACATTTAATTTGTTTGGCATTGTCGTAGGAAATGTACGAAATGGCTTTTGCCTGTGTATATATTGAGACATTTCTTAATGCAGTGAATTCATATGGTCAGTCTGAACCTATAAATTGTACATCAGTAGTATTCCCAAACACTTGTCTGGGGACAAATACTATGTTAATCTTCACTGAGGAGCTGGCTTTTGGAAAGTTAGCCATGCTCAGAGACAAAGTGCTTTTAGAATCCAACTTCTCTGAAGTGATTTCTACCCAGATGCCCGTGAGAATCTGAAATATACTGACACATATGTTTTTTCTGCAGCTCTTGCTTCTCTACAGGGCTAGTGTGAGAAGTATTGTAGTTCCAAGGAAAGGCATTGAATCTTGCTATTTTTCACTGAAAGAAGCATTACTGCAGATCACGAGTTAAGATTCCACAATTCATTTCTGGCCCAGTTTAGCGGGAATAAGATGTTTTGACAATTATGAGAAGTTCTTGTACCTTTTTCTGAATTAAACCGTAGCTCCCAAGCTATGGTAGGTTTCTCACTTGTGTGAGAAGCTATCTCAGCCTTGGCTCTTGGCAAGAAACCGCATTTGATTCTAGTATTTGAGTGTTGGCCTTTGAGGGGAGGATGTGTTGGAGGAAAAAGTCAGAGATTCCTAATTTAAGGGTCTTCATTTACTTCTTGAGAAATGAGGAGAAAAAGGCATCACTAGAAGGCAGTTCAGACCTGAAGAGAATACAAGCATCCTCTGAAGGTACCTTTTTGCCTCTCTTCATTCACTATAGAAAGAGCCCAAGGTGACAAGCTCCTCTCTGGATACCTCAGATAAGTGCCTAAAATTAGGTAGGCTGATTTCTCTGCTTTATGCCATCACAAATCCCCTATTTTGTCCTTTAGTAAAGCTTGCACAGGGTTATACATTAACGCAATATGGATGCTCTATGACAAGTTAAAAGGACATTAAGGGTATTTTTCGATGTGAATTATTTTACGTGTTTGATACCTGCTTTTTCCTTAACTCTCCTAATGGTGTAGTGTGTTTTCCCACCCCGGTAACATACAGTTGCATGTATTGTTAATTTTTGCTTTGTAGCTTGCATCTACATTACAGTGTGTGTGTCCCCAAAGTGGTATCAGTTGCCTGAAATCTTGATTCCTCAGTGTTGTGTGGCTTGCATAAATGTCAGCTGGTCCAAGGGAGCGGTTTTAAAAGAAACAGAGCTGATCTGACATTCTTCAAAGGGAAGCCTGGGAGACTCATCTCTGCACCTGGGTTTGTTATATACACTGAGCAATGGGAAGAGTGCTATGAATGCTGTCACTCGAGTGGTGAAGAGGGACAGGCAGCCATGTCAAAAATGACAACGTTTCTTTTACTAGTCTTGCAAAAGATGTCTGCAGTGATGTGACTGCAGATGACATCAAACAACATAAGTGGCTGGTTTCTGCAGTAGATTGAAATTCATCCAGTTCCCTGTGTTCACTGCGATGACTTTCAATGCTAATTCTCAGTGAGGAAGGCTTGAAATATATTCACAGGCTATACACAGTTAGGATACTTTAAAGTTATTTGAGGTACCTGTGATGTAAACATCTGTGCCTCTTGCTTTCGTGCAGTTTTCCTGAGTTCCAATTATGCAGTCAAAGAAACACTGGAAGAAAGAGAGACCAAGTTTGCTGATCTAGTTCTCTTTCTTTTTTTAAAAGAATGAGTACTTGGCTGTCTGAGCAGAGCGAAACATAAGATGGAAGCACACTTTCATCTTCTCCAACAAGGAAGATATCAGTTGAATCGGTGCAAATTAGGTGGTTTTGAAAGTGATCCCCAAAGTTCAGCGTATTCACTGAGCAAAACTGGGGGTCATTTAAGTCTTCATTTGGAAATCTAAATTACTTGAGATTGTGCGAAAGATGAAAAAGTTTTAGCTGGAATTTTACTGCATGAATGTAATGCTCTTTGAAACTGAAGCCAAAACCAGCACTCAGCACGGTGTCCTGCGGCTGCAGCAGCATGTGTGCTTCATTGTGTTTTGGAGAGGACGTCTCTTGCTCCTAACTTCAGACGACGCTCAAACTCTTAGGAATACTTGGAAGAACCAGGCTGCAAAAGGCAGAGGGAAAGTAAGGAACAGACCCCTGTGCATGTGAAGAAGGTCACAGGGACTGTGACAAGAAATACTCTTTCAGACCTACGGAAGAGGAGACTCAGGATAAAATTCCGATTGCCATTACCTCAGTTCTAACTGCTCAGAGGTAATGGGGGCTGTGGTGGTCTAAACAAATAATGCACTTGCTTGTTAATTTGCAGGCTGGTATGTTTGTCGGCTCCTCTACTATCTACACTTTACTTTTACAGCCAGCTATAAGAAAAGATAGATACATTCCTGCCATGATTTTGGGGCTCTGCTGTCTGTACCAATGGCTTTTTCTTATACAAGTCCTAAGTAGCCTTAGGAGCAAGGTACTGCAGGCCCCAGCCTCTCTGAATGAGTAGCCATGAGGTAATGCACAGGATCTGTTTCTAAGTCATTCACCTTTAATTTTTTTTGCACAATGTAGTAGCTTTTATTGGATAAGTTGTGAATGTCCTTACCCTAGAACAGATTATTGGATGGCTATTAAGATGAGAAAAAATAATTTAAATGAAGAAAGAGAGAAATAAACTCATGGCTCTCAGAAGTCGGCTGAGTCTTCTAACCACAGCGAGGTCTAGCTCATAAGGTTTAATGGTTCCCGCAGGAGTGATTTTACAAGGCTATCCCAGCTAACCCTGTCCTTCTAGCAGAGGTGGCAGAACTGCTGGTGTGGCTGCTCCTCAGCTAGCTCGTGCTAGGAGCCAGGTGGCTGGCAGCAGTTCAGCCTCGCACCCTTTGCACTGTGGCGTTTGGGTGAGCAGCAGTTGCTCATGGCAAAGCCTCTAGTGTGGGGGCTGGCAGGACGGGCAGGGAGGGTCTTGAGGGACTGCCGGGGCTAGGGAAGCAGGACACTGGCTCCTCCATAAGAAGGTGACCACAAAGTCCTGTAAGAAGGGGATGCAGTGCAGATTCTGAAGAGACTCCAGGCTACTGGATGGAGCTGCCCCTGGCAGGGTGAGAAATCAGTCATGTTTGGGTCTGGACTGGGTGTAAACACATGAGGACTGTTTTGCTCTCTCAAGACTGAGGCTCCTCTGCCTGTAGGAGGAAACAGAATTAGAGGTACTTGCGTTGAAATTCATCTCATTGAGCTTTAGTCATTTATCTATCTTGTGGATGTTTATATACAGGCTGATTACATCAAGCTTCCATTAGTATCAATGGTGAAAGATAGGCACCATTGGAATGTGACTCATTGGACTAATGATTCCAGCATCTTTAAATTATTCCAACTACTTAAAATATTGCTGTTAGCCTTCTCTATATTAGTATGTTTCCTGGTTTTACCTAGTTATTATTGTTCTGATAAAGCTGCGATGAGAGCACTGTCCTCCCTTTAAAAAAATTAATTTCTCCAGTCATCTTTTTCACAAAGGAGTTGTAAGGAGAAAAGAGATTTAAGATTTCTCCCTCCTATGAAATGCCAGGAAGTAAGGGAGGGAAGTGGAGTTGAATTTAGATGGATCTATAGGCTCTATATATTTGTGACCTGACACACTAGCCATTTGCTCATTATACCTCTTCAGCATTTAATAAAGCAGAATAAAGGCTTTTATTTTATTAATTATTAATTAATCTTTTCATAGTTTTAGGGAAGGGTGTAGGAATGAAGCAGTGATGGAGGAAGATAACTGAACAGATAGCAGCAAATGAGAGACACAATTTCCGTGATTTCTAGCAAAAGCTCTCTTGGCTTTATGCTGCCACTTTATCTAATTATATCTGATTTTTTTCAACAGCAAAACATATAGAGAAAGAAAAAGAGAAGAAATCACAAACAGCTTGGCTCTTTGGAAAAAGAATTATCGCTGAAAGCAATTTTTCCCCCCTCTTTGTTTACTGGTGAAGGTGAAGCAGTAACTCAACATGCAGGTACAGACGTGATAATTTACTTGTCAGTTATGTGGTGGAAAAATCACTCTTAATGATAATTGTTGTATTAAGCCTTTTTTTTTTTTAATCATGAAGGCAGCTGACTATTCTTTTTCAACAGTGCACCCTACTGTTGTTTTTTTTCTGGCCCCTATCATCCTATGCATATTTTTTTATCACCTGCTAGAGTCAGGGAGGGATCCCTGTATTTTGAGTGCAAAGACTATTTGTGGTCCTGTGTCTGGTCTTCTCTGTCCATTTGGCAAAGTTATTCTCAGTTATTAAGAATGTGCAGATAGAAAATGTGTTTACGGTTTGGAATAATTCACTTGTCGACAGAGCCAACCCTTGTATTTCTTTAGATGCCCATTTCTTGACCACACTAGATCATGATCTTAAGCAGTGATTTTTTATTGAATTTTTAACACACCTATTGGGCTGATATATAGGGTACATTTAGGTGGCTTAATAATGTTTTTAAGCATTCCAAATGAAAGCAAAGGGGAGCTGTTTCTTCAGAATGATGGTGGTTTTTTAGTTCAACTGGTCAGAATAAAAATACATTTTGTCTTTTGTTTGTTCGCTTGTGTCAGATGATATGCTATGGAGATACGGACTGTGTGTAATTGACTTTTTTATGAATTGTGCAGATCAATCTTTTTTGAAAGCCTTGACCCTAGAAAGGCAGATAAAGCAGCAGTACCTGGATGAGACGCTATCTCAGGTGAGAGCAGAGAGAAAGCTACAAAATAAGCAGACATGCAGCAAGGGTTGTAGTTGTCATAATTAATGGCAGCTGTATATATTAAAATTACACTTTCATCAAGAGAAGTACACTCAGTTACAACAAGGATGAATTTCCCTTCACTTCTAATTAAGCAAATAAACTGAAATAGAAAGGAGCATTCTGTCACATCTCAGTACACGCAAGAAGCAAGGTGAATGAAACCCTGGCCTCCCAGCTTGACTTCTTCCCATAACATTGACCAATAAAGCATGTGTCCATGAAGAGTTCAAGTCTCAAACAAGCCCTCTCATTAGACAATCTGTTAAGGTCAAGACTTGATGTTAAGGGCCATTAACAAGACAGCTGCCATCATGGAGAATTTGTCACGCAACAAGTCATCAGGTCTGTCATCTCTATAGCCTGTCTTCCACTTCTCCATGTTTTTACCTGCTGTCTAACTCTCAGGACATTCAAGCTCTTTCTAGTCTCTCTCTCTCCCACCCATGATCTGTGTGTACATGGAATTACAATCCAACTACGTACCTCTCTCTAGTGCTCTCCCGGAGCTGAGGAAGTGTGTGATCCAGGTATTGCACTGTGGTGACAAGCAAAAGAACTTCTGCCAGGTGGTGAAGAAAGGAGGGAAAAGATCTGCTACAGGTTCAGAGAGATTAGAGATGAAGTCTGGAGATCAGAGTATTCTGCTTCTACTGCTAAAGGTGAGTTTGGTACAGAAAGGGCTGTGCTTGCGGCTGTCCATTCCCCACTCCTACAGTAACAGCTGCCACCTCCAAAACAATGGTGTTTCTCTACAGGGTAGCAAGAAGCCTTGTTCTCCATGGGTTGGTGTAGCTCACTAAACATGGGGTCATGACCACTTTGTTACCTTCGGCAGTTTTCTGTCTTGTTTAACCAGCCTGTTTGGTTCCAGCCACAAGCACACTGTGGTGGGCAGTCAGTCCAGTTGCCACACTGCAGACCAGTCCTCAGCTTGACATGAGAAGCTTGTTTGATCTTGCTTACGGATATCACTATCTATCTCATCCATTTTTAATGTTTCATCTGTATTAAGGTGCTGAGCAGCCAGAACACACGAGATGATAGATATTCCTTTTGATTCCCGCCTTCTTTCTGACATGTCTCATCATGCCTCATAGCATAGTCCATCAGAGTGTTTTGCCCGTTGCAGCAAAGCCCTCATAGAAAAGGAATTTCCAAAATTTGGCGGTTCTTGAAATACTTTATTAAACACAGAGAGCAAGAACTTTTAACAGTCTCCTTCAGTGATCCCTGTAACTCTCCAAATCCACTTTAATGCACAGATATGTTACAAAAAGAATTATAGAGAAGTAGCCTATGTGAAATAGGATGTGTTTAACATCACTTTTTCCTTTTCCACCAACAGAGGGAGTAGAGATCTCTCCCCTCTGGATCTTCTGGCCATAAGGCTTAGTTATGTGAGACCAGTAACTTCACTGTTGTTTCTGCACATGGTAGGGTTAGAGGTCAGTTGACTCTAGGTATGTAATATTTAGAAAATTGTGGAGTGGCATAAGCTAGCACAGACTGTGTGAAATTATATCAGAATAGCTGATGTATTGTGGACTGAAGGAATTTGGAACCAATTATGACATGCTAAGCCACTCGTATCAAAATTTTGCGAGGTGGTACATTCCCTTAAGGACTAGTGATGAGATCTGTTAATTGCATTATATTATCTACTGGTAACTGCACCATTAATGCATGTCAGCGCCATTCCTGACAGGGTTGGCTTGAGGGGTTTTCACTGCCGTAGGCAAACTGGGAAATGTGTGCACTCTTAGCCACATTTACTTCCACAGTAAACAGTCAAAACAGTCAGTTGTATCTAGGTCTCAATTTTAAATTATACACCAGTGACTTATTTAAGTAATTAGAGCCATATTATCCACCCCAACAACCAAAAAATGTTTTATGAAGAGGAGTCTTCATAAGAGTAATTATATCCCTCATGGACCATGAAATACTTGTGTGTTCACACTACGAGGTGAGGACTTGGTAGATATGGAAAGAGCAACCCTGGGAACGACAGATATTTGTTGCCCAAGGCCATAAGCTCTCCATGGCCCCAGACCCTGGCTGACCTCCAGGGAAATTTCTGAAAAAGCTGACACTGGATATGTCAGCATAATCTCTCCCAAATTCTGCTCTGTATCATTTACATCTTGCACTTTTTCCAAATTATTTCTGGGCTTCTGCAAATCTTCTAGTCAACATATTATTTCCATTGTAGAGTTATCCTTCATCAGAAATTTGCAAAGCTTTTGCTGTCTTTTTGATTTGTTCACTGAAGGACACCTAAAGAACTAGCCCATCCTTTCCTGTAGAAGGCTAACTTGTCGGCCCACATGATGACACTTGTGTTGACAAGACATCTTGACTTTGCATCCTGGTCTTGGTATTTCCCCAGTAAAAGAGCGATCTGGAACTTCTCGAGAGGGTCCAGCGTAGAGCGACAAAGATGATTAAGGGACTGGAGCATCTACTGTATGAGGAAAGACTAAGCGAAGCTGGGCCTGTTTAGCCTGGGGAAGAGAAGACAGAGAGGGGATCTGATCAATATGTATAAGTGCCTGAGGGAAGAATGAATAGAGGATGAGGCCAGGCTCCTCTTGGTAGTGGCCAGTGACAGGACAAGGGGTAATGGGTACAAATTGAAACACAGGAAATTCCATGTCCATATGAGGAAGAACTTCTTTACCGCGAGGGTAACAGAGCCCTGGAAGGCTGCCTAGAGAGGTCGTAGAGTCTCCTTCTCTGGAGATCTTCAAAATCCACCTGGATGCCGTCCTGTGCCATGTGCTCTAGGTGTCCCTGCTGGAGCAGTGGGGTTGGACTGGATGATCTCCAGAGGTCCCTTCCAGCCTCAATCATTCTGTGATTGTGTATTACATTTGCTGCTCTACCCTTCTAGCTGGAGAGGATATATTCCCTGAATTCCTATGACCTAATGTTGACCATAACGCTTTTTGGGGTATTATGCACAAAGAAATGCAAAATTGTTGGCTCTATGTGTGTGCAAGCTTTATGTTCTGCCAAATTTCCCTCTGAATGCGAAGTTGCCTGTGAGAAAAAGTGGATATGCCCTCTTCTTTTCTGCTCTCAGTTCTGTCATTTGCTACATGGCAGCAGGGAGGGAGTTAGAGGAGAAAACATCTTACAGTAGGTTAGAAATGAAAATCCGCATATGCAGAGTGATAATTTGTTTAACGTGATCTTCAGGGTAGGAACATTCTGTATTAGGTCTGAGTAGGAATTAGATTATTTAATACAGCTAATAAAAATACAAATTTCTAGCCTGTTTATCCCCTATGCTGTCTGAAAAGTCAAAATATATAAATTTATTGTGTGTGAATCACACACAAATTACAAAAATCTATTTGTAAATAGTATCATATTTGCTGTAATATTTTAATTGAAATTAATTATTTCTGTAGTCCTGTGTTGAAATATTTCATCTCACTGCAGTGAATCAACCTGAAATGCTTAATATTCAACTGACCCAGAAAAACTTTTCAGTCTCCAAAGAAATGCTTTCTGGGCATGGTACTTTGCTTGTCTTACGTTACATTGTCTTATGTGAAAGGCTAATTGGCTGAACTGTGTTTATCATCGGGGTTGCCAACCACGTGACTCAAAATATTCTACATAACTTGGTCATGTGGGAAGACACAGAGCATCACTACCCAGCAGCCCAGGAAGTCCATCAGAAATCATGGAGTTACGTTAGCATCTGCATCGCAGCTCCAGTGGGACTCCCGCGAGATGCTGAGCAGATGCAACTTGACATTAGTATGATTCAAATGAAACGTTTCTGCTCAATAAACCAAAGCATTTTGAATTGGTGGGACTACCCTGGAACAAATAACTTTGCTTTGGTCAGAAAGTTCTGGCAGAGCCATTCTTCCCCTATGCAGGCAACATAAACTGTTTAAATACAATTTCTCTGAAAATTCTACATTTTGAATCAAAAGAGTAGGTGTGCATATGTGTGTATGTACACATAAATATATGTGTAGAAACATAAAAAAGCTGTATATGTCTCTCCCTCTTTTCATTTACCTGGAAGGCTTAGCTGTGTTTTAGAGTAGAGGCGAGACATCACTCCAGACTTTTAAAATGAGACTTATTGTATTAGACAAAAAGGTTAATGTAGTTGTGAACATTGATTTTTTTTTTAACTTTTTTTACTTTTTTAGAACTCAGGCTGTGTCACCTTGAAAAGTGAGTTGATTATGCAGAGCAAAATATGCATTAGAAAGTGCTTGGACGGAAGGACTAGCTGGCTCAAGGGATCAGTAATCTAATGTGGAACCTTTCACCTTTTAGTCACCAGCCTGACTCCAGCATAGGTGAGTAATAAAAACACAAATCTCTCAGCATCTGGCAGCCATTTGGATGCATAAATAAGTTGAGCCGATAATATCAATACAATTTTGCTGAAAATAAAAAAGGGTCTGTATAATAATTAAGCATGCTTTTCAGATATCTCAGCAAACAGACCAAAAACTGAAAGGGCACGGGGACTGAAAATAAGTGTGTGGTGTTTCTGTAATATTTCCCACTCTAAATTATCCCAGAGCATTTATAATTTAATATCTGAAGTCACATGCATCTCCCTGCAAATGCCAGAAACCAGAGTCTGCTTAAATCCGGTGAATTACTCTACTTGATAAGGATGCTGTGAAGATTGGATTTGTTTTTATTTAAAATTTCCTAAAGAGGGAGTTCTGGGGCTCTGCTTGAAAAGCAGGTACGTGGGGAGCGGGTCTGGCTCCAGGACTATCTTTCTGCAGTTACTTGGCAACATGGCCCTGGCTCTCCCTCTACGCCACAGTCCCCAGGACCTGCTTTTGGTTGGGGTTAATTAGATGTTGCTTAGTGCATTCCCTGGCTAACGCTAAAATCTTCTGGGAGCTTTCTTGTGGCCTAAGGCTGAACTCACAATAACTATGCTAATGAATTAATGGGAACAAGCAGGGAAAGGGCGAGTTACAGAAAACTATCTGTCTTTTTAACCCCTACATGAGGCAGTGTTAATGCAGGGCTGGCACACGCCAAAGTCTTGCTGGACACGAGCTGGCTTCCCGCGGTGGCGCTTGGATGTGTCTGCATTGCACTCCCTTGCACTCTGCTTGCAGCAGCATGGTACAGAGGCAGCCGAGCTGGATCTGGAAGCAGAACAGAAGTATTTATGCAGAGCTTAAGCTAATAAGCTCTGCCAGACCTGGGCTAGCCTGCGCAGAGCCAGCATGGATGCCTCTGCAATTATGGCACCATTTATCAGCAAACTGGATAATCTGCCAGTGGGATAATGGAGAGCTGACTGTATATTGAATGTTTGTTTGCAGTGAAAATTACGTGTTAGCGTTTTGACTCGAAAGCGTCGGTGGATTAAAGTCAGACAGCTGACAAGATTTGTGCTCCTCTCAGTCTGCCACCCTCCTTTTGGGAGTTTGCAGTCTCTGCGTCAGGAATGGCTTAAAAGCTCATGAAGGAGTTTCTGAATAGTTCATAATCTGCTCTTTTTTGTTTGTTTGTTTGTTTGTTTTTTTCTTTTTTCTCCAGAATGATGGAAAATCATAGACAGTATGAATAGCATTCACGTTAGAAATTTCGGTAGCATGAGACCGATTCAGACACCTTGGACTCATTCCGTTTGGTTTTCTGCAGGTACGTCAGGATTTTTGATTCAGCTGTTGGAAAGGCAAACCTTGTCTTGCTTCTGGCTGCATTCATGTTTTAATGGCCTAGCTGCGGTTACAGAAAGGATGATGAACATCCTCCTATGCCCACCTCAAACCTTGGAGCTTTTGAGTTGCATGCACTGCAGGCTTGACATTCATGATTCACTGTGCTGAGTGGAGGAACCATCAAGATGTGATACATGGGCAGAGCTTTGCGAGCCATAATCCAGACACAACAAAGATATAATAGTTGCAAGGATAAGAGGGGAAACTAGGAAGACCAGCTTCAAATGCTCTGTCTCAAATGTTTTAAAGTAATAGACGTGACTAAAGGGTAGATATTGGCCTTTTCATGTTTCGGAAAGGTTGCATTTGCTTCCTCCTGAGAGCAAGAGCACATGTCTATACATGTGGTTTTCTGGGAACTTTAGAAGGGCTGGAGTAAGTAATATTTAAACTCAATAATGAAATAAATACTTTGGCATACAGTATTTCCTGGCATTCCCTATTGCCATGATACGGCAATCAGGGGAGATCAAATGTTTAAATGTAGAAGATGGATGCACAATTATAGTTTTTTTCTTTATTTGCATTCCTACATTTCCTGCCAGCTTGAATGCAGTGGCAGTAACAACCCACAACAAAAAAGGAGCCCGAACAAGTACAAGAAAAATGTGTCGCATTCGTCCTCAGGTCCTTAGTGTTTTTAGGCAGCTGGTGGAATAGTATTTGCAGCTTCTTTGCTGGGAGATGCCTCTTTGAGACTGCCATTCATTCAAAAAAGAAGACTCGGTATGAATTTCTGTGGCTGAGGCTTTTATGTTGCAGACTGTCACCACACCATATCAGTGCAAAACTTTCACTGGGTTTTGTGCCTATTTTTCAAAGGGGGTACACATTAAGCTGTTACTTTCTGTTTTTTTTTTTTTTTCAGTTTACCTGTAGAAGTGAATGCAATTTTATCCCCTACCTTTAAGAAGCAGAGATTGATCTCCAGAGCAGGTTTCTGGATGACACTGACGTCAGCTTGTCCTACCTAGATTTCCTGCACTAATCAGGAGTCCTGGGATGCTCTGGCCTGGCCGTGCTGCTTGCTGTCCCAGCTGTGCTGTCTTTCTTCCCTACCCAGGTGTACACCACACAATTAACCTTGCACCTTCATTTGTGACACATCTAATATGCATTCTCCATTCCTCTTTTTTACTAATACAGTCCATGAAAGATGACATCAGAATGGAAATTGCTTTTGGAAAACACAGTAACCGTGTCACATGTATCATGTGACTGAAATTTTGTCTGTTTGCTGTTCTTATATTTGTAAGAAATTTCAGTGTCGAGGGCCCAATTCTTATGTATACCAATGGCCCCTTAGGGTAACTTGATACCCACCCATTTTACAGGCCCTTAAAAATAAGCAAAGTGGTCTCAGAGTAAATGAAAACTTGGCTCAAATATTGGTATCTTTTCAAGACATTGAAAAAAAAGGTGAAGGAATGATTTAACATCTGTGTTTTCTTCTAGGTAACAACAAAGGACTTACAAAAGCCTGTTGACAACTGAGAGGCAGCAGAGTTCACGTTACTTGTCTTTGACTGATGCTCCAGACCTGGCTGGTATTTGATGGACTATCATAGACAAAGCTTTCTTACAACTTACTTTAATTCCAGATTTAGCTACTGTTATTAAACCATTGATACAATAGCAACGCCGAAGTGCTCATCAGTCCCAAGACTCCATTGTGCTATGCAGTGTACAAACTCAGAGCAACTCCATGTGTTATTTTTGAAAATACTTCAGGTTCTGTGCTGGGTCATGCTTGCTAGAATTAATGGTTGGGATGCTTGACTTCAAATATTTTCCCTTTGGCAGATACTGCTTTGCAGTTTTAAGCCTGTTAAGGCCCTTGCAACCAAAAAAATAAGGAATGCTCTTCATCTAAAAAAATGTAGTAATAATTATATGTATATTACAATCCATGTAAACCTTCTCAGAATGCAGAACAATCATTTTAAAATGTCATTAATTATGAACATCGCATTCTCAACAAAATTACACACAGACTTCTAAACAAAATCAATATAGCAGTGGAGATAACTTTAAAAGTATCTTTTCAGAGCTGACCTTAGGTGTTTCTTTTAAGAAGTGGATGGAGGAAAGGAGCTGGATTTCATGGAGCAGGATTTTATGCATTTTCCTCCATCATGGCAACCACAGCAAAATGTCCAGTAGCTGAAGCTCTTCCCAGGAGGAGTAGGACCCATCCTCATTGCAGAAGTATGCTTTTATATGCTGCTAGGGGGATGATCAAAGGTATCACTTAAAGTTTTGCCACAGCAATACCAATAGAGGCTGACCTGGGGCAGTCGTAAGTAGAGTTGGGCTGATATTTGATGCAGGAAAAAAGCTTTTTTTTGGACTCTAGGACTCCTTGTATTATAATGTAAAGTCAATATGTCTCACAAGAACTAAGCATTTGTTAAGTGCTGCTGTGGTGCATATATGGTTCTAATGCAACAGTTAAACAAGTCAATGGAAAAACTGCCATTGAATTGAGTGAAGATTGTTTCAGACTCTTCAGTATTTATTGTAAATGCAGATATGTTCATCACTATAGGGTGAAACACTCTGTGTATGAGTTGGCTTAAACAATCCATGATTATTCTGACTTTGCTACTCTGCAAAATCCTTTTGTCTTAAAAGATGAATATTAGGACAGTTGTGCAAGTCTTCCGCATTTCGGTGCCACTGAATTCATAACTCAGTAAATGAAAGACTTCAGCCATTCTCTATAGTCCTTTTTTACTTGTCTATCTAAGCTGCAGAATTTTATTTTCAAAAGGCATGAGGTCTGCACAGAGGAACAACCATGAGCTCTGTGCATGGAAAACCTGTATGAAATAAGGACATTCCATATGGCAGTCACGGAGCAACCAGAAATGTTCTTGGTGCAATGTCTTCAATGTCTAAAATTCAAAATTTCAAAGTTGTTTGCTTACAGAAGTGAAACTGCCTTGAAATACTTCTTGCAAACTTCATAATTTAATATATTCATAATAACAGCAATACACTACAGGAATATTTGGGCTTCATTTTCTTGGAAAATCTATACTTGCTAATTAGTGTTTGATTTTCTGCAAGTATTTTGACCCACGTTTTGATCAATCTTTTCGTATCTCTTTTGGGAATCTGAATGTTCAAATGTGCCAAGTGCCAAACTGTTCCCCAAATGGGCTTCTGGGGTTCTAGAGCTGAATGTATCCAAAATCTTGAGCCCGGAGGCAGAAAATGAGATATTTAAAATCATAGGTGAAATAATTGAAAAATTTTGCCCAGTCCCACCTGCACTGTAATTTACTGTTCAATGGGAAGAGTGGGACAAGATTCCCTATACACTCTCCACTGTCAGGCATTTTTTTCCAGTGCTTCTACAACCATTCTACAACCAGTTATTCCTAGTGGCAAAAATTTAGATTTATGTAAGAAAATCTTGAGAAACCACTGTGAGATGGGACTCAGGAGTTAGAAAAAACATTATTTTCTTTTTTTAAGAGTTGTTTTTTATTATTTTAAAAATGTTTTAGGCTACAGTTACTGAGGGCTACTTGAAATAAGAAAGGAATACTTCTAAACTGTAGTTCTCTTGCAATTCAGTTGAAACTCAGACCAATGTTTATAATAGTTTGTCCATGCATTTAGCCAAATATATGAAAATTTATGCAAATTTACACCACTACTTTGTGGTTTGATATGCTATGAGGGATATTTCAGACTATTTAGACTAGTTAACAACTATCATTAACTTCTGTTGCAGTAGGAGCCAAACAACATAGCTTGCAACAGGCTTTAAAAATCCTCATCTTAAGGAAAGCAGGAGAGAGTGAAATAATATTATCCAGAAATTTAAAAGGAAATGGAAGAAGAATAATCATGTTTATGGTACTTTATATAGCAAAAAATCGCTTTACTCATTTTTCAGTTTTTCTGTGCCATGGTTAGGTATGTAATTACCTGTTTACTTGGTAACAGCCTAGCCATTCAGCACTTCAATAAATTGTTGATTGCATTAATATGAAATTCAAGAGAATTATTAACATCCCAAACAATAATTACATTTATTGCAAATCTTAAATGACCCTTCTAAACATTGTCAGTCACTAAAGCACATCCTTTCTGCTAAAGGACACAACAAATTGCTGAAGCAACCCTCTGATTCTGCTGAAGAGGCATCTGATTAGCAGCCTTTTCCAACATGGCAGCAGAGGTAAGAACCTGGAAGGGTCAGAAATGAAATCTAACTGTCTCTTTTCACAGCTATTTGGGGGAAAAAAAAAAGTCTATGTAGTAGTTTGATCTGTGTCTGCACTTGGATTGAGCAACTGCATTGAGGCAGAGAATTGCCAGCCATTATCTTATGACTCACTTGACAGAGCTTACCCCTACTTTTCATTACCTGAGAGGAGATCATTACAAAACATACAAGTAGTATAATTTTATAGCAATCTATTTTGAACTAGCAAATTAAATAGGTTGAAGAGAGGAAATGGAATGCAGCAGGCATAATGCTTTTAAAATGTTTTTTTAACTGTGAAAGTGTGGGAGAGGGTCCAGGTTAGGGCATAGGAGCCTTTTGGCTGTCTTCTGAAGTGATAGGACTAACTGCACCAACCTGATTCACACCGGAGAACCCTCTCACCGGTAAAGGGAGTTCTAGAAAGTGCACAAATATGTAGGTGTCATGGGAGGACACAGTTTATGTTGTGATCTCTAGCAGATGGCAGATAAATGAGTGTATGAATGGGGTAAATGTCCAAAACTGCACATTCAAACCCTCAAGGAGAAAGGAGCCTCCTACTTCCTAGCCACAGTCCTTGTGGGCTGGTTGTAAATTTTGGTAATGCTTGGACAAAACAAAAGGAAATGTCCAGAACCCTCCAGTGAATAAGGAGATGTGAGACAGAGCCATGGAGGAGGAGGCCACTTGTGCCCTCTGCTTCTGCGGGTAGGTTGGTAAGACCCTGGATTGAGAGGTCCAGAAACAAGAAGATGTTCCCCAAATAATAGTCTCAAAGAAAACAGGGCCTAGAAAGAGGTCTAGATTGGGGGAAAGAAGCTGGAACTGGGGGACAGTCCTGTAGAGCGAGAGATGTGTGGAGACAGATGCCAGGAGTGCCCAGGGGATGTGGCTGGTGATGGCTGAGATGGGGATCGCGAGCAGTGGCATGGCAGGGACCAACAGGACTTTCCATGCAACCTTCCTGGGCCAGCAGTGAGCTCCTGCCAGAGAGGGAAGTCAGAGACTAGTGAACACAGCCTGCAGGAGGTCTGAATTAATCACAGAGGGTAAAAGCACTAATCTCACTGTTTTCTTCAGTAAACCCCAGTATTCAGAGCCGCTGAGGGCTGTCGTTTCCTCCATTTCATCCACGAAGGCGGGAGGACAAGGGGGTGTAGAAAGGCTCTGGAGTGGGGCCTGGGGTATTCTGAGTGCCATGTTTTTATCAAGATGTGAAAGGATGTGCAAAACTGAATAAAAAGCATTCATTTCTGAATTGAGGTCTGAAGAAACTCCCTGGTAACGTTCATTGGGAGAGGATTTAGAGGGAACTGGATGTGGTAGGCAATGTCCTCATACTTCGGTCTGTTTGGAGAACTGGTGATAACTAAGCATGTGCTCCAGCTGCTCCCAAAGGCAGGCTCCCTGCTGCCTGCTCCCATGTTCATGGAATATTGCCTTGCCTCAGTGCCTTCTCTCAGGTTCACTTGAATATTGGCTTGCCTCTCGGCCTCTCTGCCTGTTCCAAATAAGTAAAGCACACGGCTGCAAGAACCAAAAGTGAGCCGTGTCCTCCTGACGTGTGTTGAATAGTCAAATGCAGCCTGGCTGAAGCATCACCAAGACATTTAAAGCCCATAATTAATAGAGGAATAGTAATATAAAAGACTATAGACATAGGCCCTGATTCCAGGAAAGGATTTAAAGTCAAGGTTCTTAAATTGACTTAGCAGCGTGACACTCAGAGCTGCCTCAGAGAAAATGTTATCCACAAAGTCACAGGCATTTTTCCTGAGCACGAGTGCAGAAGGCGTTTTTAAAGATAAAGAGGTCTTTAGGAAAAAAAAAAAAAAAAAGTAAGAAGCCTCAGAATGCTCAGAATGCCTCAGAGGGCATTTCTGGTGGTTTGGTAACTCTTAACTCAAGCCTAGGGAGTGCCTTTCAGTGAGATCCAGGCTCCAGGTGTGAGGAAAGGAAAAGGCTGCCAGGTGCCAAGCCCAACCTCGTGCACGGTGAGCACGTAGCTACTTAGAGCAGGCCAATGGGAAAGCTGAGTGGGGAGAGGAGCCTGACTTGCATCCTCGTTGGGCACGTGGCTGCACTGGAGCTGGGATCCCCTGCTGTGGTGGGTGCTCTGCACGGTCCTGCAACGGAGAAGAGTAATCTATCTTCAAAGCTAGTGGGTGGAGAAGGCAGTCGCTGGCAGAGGATGCTCCACTGATTAGGCACAAATGTAGGCCCTGACACCACTGCATATGTGTGAGGGATACGCAGAGCCCTACCAATGGACTGAGCTCCATGAAGGCCGAGCGTCCTGTGTGCCCTGGACAGCCAGGCTCAGCTCACCAGATGGGCTTCCTGGGAGCAGAGGTGCTCACTGAGCTGTGTGGCCACTGAGAAAGCTCAGGGATAACCAAGGATCAAGGATGTGCTGGGCAGGGGGAAGGTGTGTTCAGAAAACTTCTTGTTTTTGTTCCACTTGATCTTATCACCTAGAGTTTTCTATAATTGCTAGTCTCAGAAAAACGCTGCTTTCTGAAACTGGCTGGGTGAGCTTGTGACCAGCAGAAGCCCAGATAGATCCATCACAGAACTCTGGCCTACTCAGAGCCTCCTCATACTTGCTGCATAGATGAAAGTTTCAACCTCAAGGTACTAACCATGAGTTTTAAAGTGTGTGCAACTGGGTTTTTTGTGGTGGTGGTGGTGGGTTTTTTTGTGCTCCAACCGAGGCATGAATTAGAACAACTCAGATCCCATCTGCCTCTCAGTATGGTTTTTGTGGGAGCATCATGCCATGCTGCCCCAACTGAAGAAGTCAAACATGGTGACATTTAATGAGTTTAGCTGAGGAGATGCTAATCTCCTCAGTTAAGCCATTGAATTGATAAAGCCTCTCTGCCTCCTTTAAGGATGGCATGCCTTTTTCTGATCTGGCCAGCAATATATTTTTCTAAAGCACGAAAGAGGAGTACTGAATCCAGAAAGGTAAACCCCTGTTTTTGAAAATCTCCTTCCTTTTTTTGGGAAAAAAATCCGATGCCCTTACAATAGAAAATTAACAATTTCTCCTACCAGTAAGTTTGCTACAGGCTTGGACAGGCACTTAACCTCTCTCTTTGCCATGTTGCCCCCCTCAAAAAGCTGCATTAGTTCTGTTTAATGTGATGGGCCTGAACAAGGGGAGCCTTTAATTGATCTGAGTTCTGAAGATAGGAGATGCTAAAGATAACTGAGTGTGTATTTCAGATAGCTCTTGTTCGTTTTAGCTAGCAATACCAATAGCATTCTTTTCAGCTCTTTTTATCATGCTTTGTCTATTCTCTTTCATTAAAACCAATTAGAAAAATTTCTAACTGCACTGAATTATCTCTGAAATAATTACTAGCAAGTCATGAATACCAGGCGTATGAGTATTAATGAAAAGCTGTTCTGTTTCTTAAATTAGCTATCTCAGTATTTTCTGTAGTAAATTTTTCTTTTTTATTTTTCAAATCAAGTTTAGAAAAGTGCAGTAAAATGGTAGCGGGGCAGGGGTGTTATGAAAAAATCGAGGTGAATGGAGTAATTTTAGCACTTAGATGAGAATTTTGCAGTGATTTTTACAGTTAAAACTCTGGGCTATATTTTGGAAAATAAAATAAGTTTGGTAACTTAAATTAACACTACTTGTAGATATTTTATTTTGGAATGTGTGCAGTCAAAATTTACTTCTCTGTTTCCCTTAGATGACCCACACTATTACCTTGCTTTCCATTCCATGTTTTTCACCAGTGGCATTTTCATAAGCCTGTATTTATATTTTTTAATAAAATTTAAGGTTAGGTGAAAGGAACCAAATTATAATGAAGAAGAAAGCCTCAACACCCAAGAGGTATGAGGATGTCAGGGGTAGGCATGCTCCTCAGATAGAAATGTTTGCTAGCTTGATTTTGTCATATGTCGGTAGTAAACAGAAAAAAAAAAAAAAGTGTGTGATCCTGTCACTAAGGGTAGAAGAATGGAACCCGAGGCTCTTCTGTTAAACCTGGAAACTTTCTAATCTTGCAGGTGGACGAAAAGGAACACAGATGTGTCGCATCACAAGGGTTATAACTAGGAAACTCATGTGCAGTTACCTAACGTGGAGGTGTGAAGCACACGAGGAATTTTATATACACTACATTTCATTAGGTCTAATACGAATGCTTTGGGGAATTTCTTTTAGTCTGCTTCCTTGAATTCTTAAAAATAAAATTTCAGAAAACCCTTGTCTGGAAACAGAGTTATCTTGTGAGCTTGAATATTCCTCTCAGGTTGTAGGCCAGCCCCTTCCCCGCAGGCCCCTGTGACCTCCACCAAGATGTTGAGGTGTTGGGTGAGGAAGCACTGGGTGCAGGATGCAGACTTTCCTATACCTCACCGACCACATACAAAGGTCTCAAATGCTCAACTGTGTAATAAAGGTTACCCTGCATGAAGTTTAACTAAACAGCTTGAATGCACAAGGTTGTTCGACATAGATGCAAGTCAGAGGAGCGTTGTCTGAAATGTTTATATAAATGAAGCTAACTTGACTTCTAAATTCAAAAGGCAGACAGTGCTGCTAGTTTTCCTGGCCCGCTTCAAAGATTTCCAGGCTGGGGATGTGGGCAGGAAGACGTCTTCATCTTAGGAGGAGGAGGTGGAGGGGGCTTGGTGTACAGCACCAAGCACGGTCCAAGTGCAGGCTTGGGCAAGAGCTCCATGTGCCCATGAGATCAGCTCTGGCATTTTAGCTGGGAGTGACAGTGGCAGGAACACAGAAGAGCTATCAATCTCTGCTGTGGAACCTAATAACAGAAAACTCCTGCTTTTGTGAAAAATCAGATGACTAGAACAGTCTAATTAACATTACTTGAGACAACAGACACTGGATGGATTTTCTGGGTTTTTATATTTTTTCTAAAAGAAGATTTCCTGAATGAAAGCAGCACAGTATGATTTCACCCTGTAGGATTTTAAATCTTGTTCCTTCCTACCAAAAGCTGGCCATGTCGAATGCAAAGCTTCACTACCTAAGTGTTACATATGAGGACAGCAGTCGTATGAAGATATAAGTTCCAAGCAGTGCAGCTGGTTGAGTTTATTGCCTAAAGCCATCCCATCAGGCTTCTGTTAAAGGTAGAGTTTCCACTTAAGGAAAGTCACTGTCCGTATTCGCTGGTTTGTAGTGATGCTTTTCATTTTAATCTAGCTGTATTTGTTCCTGTGCTTCCATTCCAAACAAACAAAAATGAATTGTTAGCAATATGGGAATATATTTCCTATTGCCCTGTAGAAATGCACTTCTTTGGGCTATTCAGGCTACTGCAGAGGGAGCCTTTTATGAGCTGGAGAGACAAGGGAAAAATGGAGACGTACAGGAGAGATTTTCTGCCTAGCAGTAGTTACAGTGGATCGAAGCATTTTCTATTCACAGCGCAGGTAAACCCAGCTCTGCTCTTCCTTGGGTTTGATCTAAAGCAGGAGCTGCAGCATGTGGTCTCCACGGGACTGGAGAGTGAGAAGGTCGCTCGCTGACCTGGCCTCCAGAAGAAGAAACGAGCTTTTGATAACTTGTTTACTGACCCCCTCTCGGGGTGGGACATATATATTTTTTAATTGCTCAGTGTGGAAAGTGTGCATTAGCAGAATATATGGTATAGTTACAAAAGGAGCAGGTAAATTTTCATCAAAACGTTACAGATTGCAGCACTAGGCTGACTCCTGCAAGCTGTATTATTAATGCACAAGGCTGCATTAGCGATAATGGGGTTTCACTTGTCTGCGATGGTGAGGGAGGGAGCTGGGCCACGTGACTGGCAGGAGGTGATTTTGTGGTACTTTTTTTTTTCCCTTCCTTTCCTTCATGGTCTAATGCACTGAATATAAAACAGAAAATGCCACTGGGGGAAAAAAAAGTCTCTGCACTGTCTTGATTAGCCGTGTGCGCTGCTGGCTTGCTGCTGAGTTAACATTCCTCCCCAGGCCACATCGCCCTGCCTGGCGCGCCGGCTGCCACTGCAGGCAGGACCCAGAGCTGGTGAAGGATGTGCACGCTTCGCAGAGGCACCGCAGTGCCTTTTGGACACTGCGACGCGGCTCAGAGCAGCGTCTGCGAGCTTCCTTCTTAGCCCTGGAGCCCCGGCCCTGCTCGTGGCCAATAGCTAGAACATCTGCCAGGAGGTTGGAGCTTGGAGTCACCCCAGCTCTCGCTTCCCTGCCCTCGCACAGGAGTCTGCAGTGAGGGCTTTTCCCCGTGCCCCTCGCTGAGGCTGCGTCACCACAGGAGGGGAAGCAGCTGCTCCAGCTCAGAAAGCCGGAGCAGAGAGAGGAACGCGGCACCATCGCTCATCAACAAGGCCATCACTGCGGGCAGGGGGCCTTGGCTCTCCCCTTCTGCCTGTATCCGAGCTGGCAGCCAATGCCCAGAAAGCAGTGCCATGGACTCCAGGAAATTAAGTTATCTGTTTAAGCCTCGGTCACAACAGTCCGTGCCAAAGGACTAGGACTCCCTCGTGTCATGTACATCTTGCAGCACAAACACGGCGGTCGCTCCAGCCCCCGGCTGGCAAGCGGCTGCTTGGCCCTGTGTGGCTGCAGGGGCTTTACAGCAAGGTCACTGCAGGAGAGGGAAATGTCTATTCCCACTGACCTTGTTCTTCATGGCAAGTGGGGAGGAAATCGCTGCTTTGGGTCACTGTGCCTCATCTGGCTGTTCTGTGGCAGCAGAGGAAACTATAAATTGCTCTAGGATAGACTTACTGCTTGTATACATGTTTAAAAGCTTCCCATATAAAAAAAATCCCTGCTTTCTTGTCCTCAAAGGTGGTACAAAAGCCCTTCCCCTTAAAAAATATACAAATGCTGAAAATTATCCAGACCTCTGCTGTTACCACTTTATCAGAAAACACCTCATGAATATGATTACGTAATTGCACAGCCATAGAACGCCATTAAATATTCTTGTTATGAGGAAATCATGGAAGCTCTGATGATGGACAGTGATTTCACAAAATGTAATGCCGTACGTGTATGTGTAATTGTGTACTGCTGGAACTAGTGCTATTTGAGCATTTGATTGTAATTAATTTTTCTGTTTTAATATTTTATTCTCTAGTGCATGATATATATGCAATACTCTCGCATAAAGATCCTCATTGTTTTTACAAAATTTGGACAGGAAAGAAGTTAATATAGAGAAAGATTGCATTGCAGTTAACAAGGCTCCCATTCCCTTCTACTGATTTTTTTCATTTTTACATTTTCCTGAAGATTTACATTGCTATTTTCATTTGCATAATGGCAGTCTCTCTAAATAAAGAGGAAATAAAGTGTGATAAAACATTAATCCGTCATTTTCTGATAATTTCTCTGCACACTAGAGAATCTGACCTACATTATTTAGGTAAAAGGTAAAATTCACCAAGATGTAACTGCTCTCCAGCATGCTGCTGGATAACATGATGGCAGTTGAGCTACTGAGCATCTTTGTACAATCCTTTACATGCCCAGACATATGGTTCATTTCTCCATTTCTTACTTGAACTGGGCATAAGCATTTTTGCTCATACATATATATCTAGTGAAGTTTTAATGGCAAGTGGGTTTAGGTAATTTAGATTCAATTTCCACTTTAGGAAGACCTGTGACTTTGGTTCTGTGGGAGCAACTAGTACCAAGCCCAATTTGTTGCAGTGCCTGCTGAAATGTCTCTCCCACCACTCTCACCATGTCTCCACCAGAAATTCTGTTTCTGAAGGCTTTTATAGTGTTTGTAAATTGTGTGTTGGGAGGCTATACAAAGATGTGCCTGAAAATGAATGTTTTGGAATCTGCTTGGTAGATTGGCTCAAAATTCTGGCTGAAGTAGAACTGTCTCTTCTTTCTCGTTGTGGTACAATTACTCACACATTTTTTATCCTGTAACCCATTCATTTTTGCTGAAATTACCAGTTATCCTACCGCATAACAAACAAGGAACGTGTAGTTGAAAGGATAGCTGATTACTGATTTATTCACCTATCCTTATAACCTGTCTGACTTGATAAATGTTAAACATTTTAACCAAAAAGCCCTGTGTTTACCTTTCTCTTGAAGTTCAGCTTTGAATTGAATTTTCACAGGAAATTTCTAGCACCGTAGCTGGCAAATGTGCTGCATTATTGCTGCTGAGTATGTGTCTAGGGGGCTTTATACTTCTGGAGTATCCTGTCTTCTACTCTTTGTTGCTGCATTTATATTTTGTTTATGGGTGGCCATGAACTCTGAATCTGCTCTAAGAGTTGTGCAATTGATTATGCCATATACATCTAATTTTTATTTAGTCAAGGAATACTTTAATCAAAATGTTCTATATAAGAAGAGAACAGTTGTTGAAAGAGTTGAGGATCAGTTACAAACCAGAGGTTTTGAAAATGTTTTAAGGTATAAGCTTTGAACACTGATTTTTTTCAGATTCAGTAAATATTTGTGAGGTTGTTCTTCTTATAGTCTCATTGGGAGGGAATCTAGAATTTTCATTTTGACTAATACATATTTGTAATTATAAACTTGATGTAAGAACCTGTGCCCATTCATTACTCTTCTGTCCTAAGAAATACAGTTTTATGAGGCAGAAGTACAGAACTGTCTCTGAGTCCTAGCAGCTCTTTCTAGGGCAGACCAATGTGTAAATATGCCACTATTATGTGAAGCATTAAATGACTGCTCCATAGGGTGGAAGATCTGAACTTGGTTCCCTTTGTGTCCAGATGTCTATTGGTCTCAGTGGGAATTTGCAGAGCATCAAAGGTAGGATCACATTTTGCATGCAGTAGTCGAAGCAAATGCAGGTCTCTCACTCAGTGTGAGGGCTTTGTCTGCCTCATGACAGCCTGCAGTTTAAAGGATCACTTCCTACATGATTTAACTGCGAAATGCTGAGAAAATGGATGAATAGTGACCAAATGGAGAGTGGAGGGGTATCTATGGTCCTTGGAAAGAAAAGAGTGGGAAAACACTGGCATGGTGGGAAAACACTTCAGTGGTGTCCCTGGACAGGGGCTGAAAAGGGTATGAAGGAGTGTGAGATGTGTCCTCTCAGCTTTCTGGCCTGATGTGGGAATACAAGGAGCTCAGAGGGATCAGTCTACAGAAATGATGGGCCTCTATATTATAATATTATAACATATATCACTGCAAACCAGTCTCCTCCATTGTTAAGGTATGAGGAGGTATGTAATGCTATGAGGAGTATTTTTCAGTAAAGAAAACTCAGTAAACTTAAAAATATTTTAACTCTTTTGAAGCATACATATGGCATTTGCAAGTCTGAAATAACTCAGCAACGCTTTAGCTGCTGGTGTAGGAAGGACTAGAGTCAGATCTTTTGCATACAGTAGTTAACGCAGACTAGATGCCTGCCAGGTAACTCAGATGTCTGGCCAATTTAACTGGTTTTGGGGTTGAGCTGGGAGAGCGCTTAGGGGGGAGATATGAGGTAGGACCCCCAGGCAGGAGCTCACACTGGCAGGGTAGAGGAGAGTCCCCTGTGCCGAGCAGCAGCACTGAGTGCCCTGCAGAGAGGTGGGCAAGGGGGCCCTGCTGGAGGTGCTTCTGACTTTGTGAGTCAGCTGTGATTTAGCAGGTGGCTTCGCTGAGCAGGACTGTACAGCTCTTACCATCCTGCCAAAAACCTCAGTGATTATGTTATACTGTTATACTTGCCTTTTTTTTTTTTTTTTTTTTTTTTGCATGGGTTTTCTTAGATTAGATCAGATAGATAAAAGAAGTTCCAAGTGACTCTGCCTTCAGTGATAATGGTGCTACTGTCAGGAACACTGTTCTGTTACCACAGCCACTGCAGGTTGCTTTATTTTAATACTCAGAGGTCTAGATATAACTCTTGGTAATTATGAGAGAACATCCTGATATATTGCTGTCAGGGTGACGGCTCTTGGATTCATACCGGTGGTAGAAAATATGGATTTCTATTTTAAATATTCCCTTCATGCTCACATTTAAACTGGGCACATGTGTAGCAGCTTGAAATGTCCTCTAGTAAATACAGATAATCTAGCTGAAAAGTTGAGGCTATGAGTAATTGTGGTAGCATCTGAGCATCTTCCACATGGAGTCAATGGCTGGAGCGGCATCCCCCTGTACCTCACAGAGGCTCTGGTATTCCTCCACGCCAACCACAAACTGCACAGCAGTTCCTAATGCCTGCTGTCCTCCTCATAGCGCACAAAGTGAGGAATGAAACTGCTGGCTGTTTACTATCATTTACAGTTTTGAGTGAGTGCTCCCTGCCAGGTGTCTGCTGGGTTTTATGCTCTTGGTGTGTCAGAGTTGGCTTCTTGTAAGTGAAATATGATGTGGCCACTGCATTTTTCTCAAGTAGGACAGTATTTTAGTAGGCAACAATTGAAGATTTCTCAAATATTCTGCTGCTGAGGTTAAATCTGCACTTTCTTCAAAGAAAATATTTAGGTCATTTCTGTTTGGTTGAGCCAGTTCCCTCAAGAGCTTTGTATCCCTGATAAGGGCAAGCATGGTGGGTAAGTTTTAGTGATTCAGTTCTCCTGAGCCCTCTAACTTGGCTTTAGGGTGGGGAAAAGACAGTGCACAAGGCACAGCGTTCGGCTCAAACTCAGCTTCGCTTTTGCCCCTGAAGAATAAGACCACAGAAGATAGATACAAACACAACAGAACATGCGCTAAGCCAATGGAAACCTCATCCTTGCCTATTTCCATAAAACAGGAGGACAGGCTACATGGAAGAACTCCCACTGGGCGCTCTCCCTTGTAGCAACCAGCGTCTGCAAGCTCGTATTGATTCCCTCCCCAAGGAGCTGCATGCATATCCAGGCCCCAGCACAAAGAAAAGGTTGGATGCAGGGTCCCTGGAGAGCCCTAGGTTGACTCTCAAATGAGGAGCCATCCTGAAGATACAAGAAGGTTCCAGACTATTACAATAATTTCAAAATATATAGGTCTTTTATTTCTGTGAAAATGTCCTTGGTACCACATGAAGGTTACTTGTCAGTTTTAAGTGGAATAGCAGGTTAGAAAATTCACACATGTAGTTCAGGATTAGTAACAAGATTTGTTCTGGCATGTTATTAAGCCTTTTTAGACAGGGAATCTCAGGTAAAGTTAAAGTGTTTTCAGGCTGACTCTCAGACAAAAAGATCAAAAAATGTAAAATAACTTTTCATATTTTTATACTTTTTTTCTGTGAAAAGCAATGTTTAATACACATAGAAAGATATATAGTATAGATATATAGCATATATTGTTGGAATAGGTTTTATGTTGACTTACTAGAAATCTGTCAATTGATTAAATCAAGTTAGTGGGCTTGAGTAGCCTCTGAGAATTTAAAAGTCTTTCCAATGCAAGGCAGTGTCCCACAAAGACATTGTTTACTGCATGATGTACAGCGTGTGCCAGGATCTGCTGACATGTCAAAGCGCTATCTATCTCCTGTCACGCTCGCGCGCGCGGAGCACCAGACATGGTGTGCAATATGCACACCACGTAACATTAGGTGTCTCAACTCGCTGTGCTTCATGGACACTCGAGTAGTTTTCTCTTCATTGCAAAGTGGGTTGACTCTAGTGTCTATGTGATAGACTTGAATCCAGGTCTCGACCTTCTTGAGCTGAGGAGACCCGGGACAGTGCTCCTGCCTTTCTGGATTTCCGTGGCCCTCAAGAGAATCATGGGTGTATGGGGAGATCCTGCATATGCTGGTCCCCACACCTGGATGTGACCAGGATATTGGGGACCGAGACTGCACCAGGTATTGCAGACTGCTGCTCCAGGGTGTTGGAAACACAGCTGCCACATAGAGAAAGCGGTATCAGTGCAGAGTGATTCCAGGTATCAAGGCAGCAGTTAACTCCTAGCTTAAGTGCACGCAGTCATCGCTGTTTTTTTACATTTTAACTACATAATAACCTGCATTCCTAAGCTATGCATGTTAGTTTAGATAATTATCCTTGTCTTCCCCTTCTAGCGGTGACAAAAGGCAGAATCCAGCTGAAAATCAGTATGCTTTGTGGGATGAGGTCAGTGTTAGCAATATTAGAATGGAAAAAAGTGCAGGCATTTGTCTTGTTGGCATTTATATATGGAAGTTTGTTTGCCATTTGCATTTCTTTGTATTTTACTGTGAGTTTAGGATTAAAATGCACACTGAAACTCAACTGAATCCATAAAGCATCAGCTACAAAAAAATCACATTCAGTCGGAAACTTTACAAAATTTTAATGAAGCCGTAACTAAATTCAAAGCTGGCTTGGCTGCGCTTTGTTATTTTGTAATGAAAGTTCTGCACTGCACTTGTCAAACGAAGAGTACTGCTGTTCCTATGATTAGTAAACATGGGAGACGCACAGAGCCAAACTCATCCCCAGGGCAATTTCACTGAAGTCAAAGTTACCCTAGGGATGACTCTGACCTGTTGAACTCAGTGTTTATAGAGCTAGCACCATAATTTCTTCAACATACAGCTGGAACAAAAAAGGATTCATGACCTAAAGTCTGAGTTGTATGAATTCAGTTTACCAGCAGGGAGAAAAGGTGTGAAAAACAAACTGGACCCAAATGAAATTCCAGTTAGATTTTCTGAGGCTTAAACTGAACCACCCCATACCACCACCACATTTCCCTAATCTGCGCCAGATTCAGAAGATGAGAAAAGGATGTCAATGGAGGGACCTGTGGGTCACACCTTAAAAATTCCAGGAATCCTGCCCTGATTTTTAATGTTCTTTGTTACAAAGTTTTCTGTTTGCTTCATTTCTTTGCTACAAAATCCACAAATAAAATGATTTTGAGCCTGTGGAACATTTTCTTAAATAAAATTATATCTTCTTAGTTTTGATTACAAAAACCCAATGTTTCTGTGGTTTTAAATCATTTTAAGCCAAGCCAGTTTTTCTTTTCTCCACCTCAATTTTTCAGTTTAGCAGCTAAACCCAACAGAATTAATGATTTACATAACACATGGGTTACACAGAACTATTATTTCTCTTCCAGTGTAAAGGACTATATTTTGAACTCTATCCTACTTTGAACTGTTATCATTGGGATTTTTTTATTAGATGCAACAGTAGCTTTCCCAGAGGGTTTCTCCTGCAGTAGATCATCAGAGTGGGTAGTCCCAACACTTGCAAGTATTAAATATATGTTGTCAGGGTGCAGCAAGGGCAACTTTCTCCCTAGGGCCAAGGGGCTGGAGCGTGAGGGCTGCCTCTTGCAGTAGGGCAGGGTCTGGCAGCTGGAGCAGATGGGAATATTATCCAAATAGATTATTGGGTGAAGATACCTCTTTTAGGCCCATATGATAGTGTATAAATTCTTCAAAAATATTCCTGAACAACCTTTATAGGAATGCAAGAATCAATAAAACCTTGTACCTGGATTCAAAGAGAATCAAGAGGAGGTAAAAAGGTATGATTGAGCAGGCAATTTTTGGAAAGGGTGACCTTGAATTTATTTTCCATTTTCACAGGAAACTACTGGCCAGAGTGAAAAATCTAAGAAGTGGTGTGTGCTATTTCACCGGATTGCATGGGATCCTGCAGAAAGGGCAGATGTAATGCATCACAAGCATCTCCCCAGAGCAGACCAGCCAGCTACTGTCAACAGATAGGACAGGTCAAATGGGAGAAATAACTCTTGCCTATTTAAAGAATTTAACCCTTTTCCTGTAGAGCACATAATCCCGTTGATGTTTTCTTTCTCAATTCCATTAATCTGCTCTGGGGATGAACTCCAGTGCTCTGCATATATCCGTCAGGCAATCTGAGTGCTATTTTGCAGTTTTTATATTGCTATAAGCATTCTGTCTGGTACTGAGGAGCTATTGAATGCAGCCCAGCACTCTAGGCTGTTCAGGTAGTTAGAAAGAGTCCATTTTACAAAACATAATTCACTGCAAGGTTGCTAGTGTGAGACTAATTAATCACTGTGTATAATAAAATGCAAATAAAATATAACATGTGTGTGGTTTCTGTATCTAGAGTCAAAATAGTCTAGAAAATATAATTAATTCACTTTCAAAAGCAAATTACTGGGGGCAGGGGATTATTTCTTTTTAACCTTTCTAATACATCCATATTGCTGTTAAAACACAAAACATGGCGATCTTCTGCAGAAGAAGAAAAAAAAACAAACAGGATTTTAGGGAGACTTAAGCATGGAGCTATTTTATGGAACTACATTACAGTATAATCTACTGAAAGAGCTTGCAGGTTTTGACACTGACTGTTTTCTTACGATAAACACTTGTCGCTATAACACTATCTTGTGCCTACTATGTCGTGTTTCCACCACAACCTTTCAAACCACATGCATGATTTTTTCTCTCCCTCTGAGAAAACCTTAACAACAGTCTAATCATCATGAAGAGCAATTAACTGTCTTCAACCAGCTGTGCTACTCGGTTCACCTGGGAATGGGATAAAACTTGTTCCTTAGTGCAGATCCACCTACCCAGGCATAGCAAGCAAATCCGGCACAGAAAGACTTCTTTTAAATATGAAAACTGGAACTTTTGCAAAGTATAGGAGCTTTGGGTGAAGTGCAAACGTATCTGTTCCAGTAAAGAGAAGCCTCATTCCTGCTAGTTCCACAATCTCTCTAAAATGATGTATTAGTTTCAATAATGCTTTTTTTTAAAGGTCAGCATTTGAGGTACAGCACATATTTGTTGACATCACTGTAAAAAGCAGACTTGCCCTGACTGAACGAAACTTTGTAGTGTGGTATTCTCTGCTCAGGGAAGAGAAATAGCTTCTTGAATGTGCAGTTGCTGAAAGGGCACTGTGGAGATTTACAGAAACAGTAGCTGGAGATTAATTGTATGAAGTAGTATTTGGCCCTATAGTTTTTGCAAAACCATGGCTAAATAGTGTTCTGCTTCAATTCACTTATTGAAATTCTTGCAGTTTTTGTCTGTAAGCAAGTGAAACTGTAGTAAATACTGAGCAAGTAAAATTAATCTCTACCTAGAATATTTTAATAAATGTGGAGGCAAAAATCAGCATACGGTAGTTAACTCTTCTGTTTTGATCTGTTTTTTGAATTGCAAAAAATCAGACAATTGGTATGCTATTTGTTTCCTGAAATCATAGGTTTTTGTTGTAGTAGTTGTTGTTGTTGTTGTTTGTAATTAGAAGTATGCACAAAGAAGATATATGCATAAAGAAGATATATGCTCCTATTCCATAGACGTATGTTTTGAGCAAACAAAAGGTTTTTTTTTTTCACTTCTGTCTGATCATTTTATTAGTTGTTATGAATTGCCTTTGCACTTGTTCAGAAATGCAATCTAGATAAATAAAACGTCTATGGTATTTCTCACATATAGTGAAAATGCCGCTATAATCAACCTAGAGTGGGTTGTTCCTAAATAAAATGTCTGCGGTTCTCTGAAAATAAAAATACAGTTTTGTTTAGGTTTTGCTTGGAAAAAAAATATAGCGATTAGCACAACTCACACAAAACTTTGCAGGCCTGGTCAGGGGTTACGCTAGGATGGGTGAAGAAGAGATTTTAGGGCACCAAATGACTTTTGAGAGTCTCCATTTCAAGTTTCTGTTAAAGTTTATAACTTAACTCTTGATTCATGTACTATGTTAACTTTTTCAGTTTAATTTTGATCACAGTCATATTTCAAAAGACTGAATTTCTATTGGCTAGTCTCATACTGCATGTTTTATAAATATTACTTATTTACACTGACATTTTCTGAAATATAAATTTTGCTCAATATTAAATACATTATGGGGTCCATCCTGATGTGCAAGCTTAGGTGCCCAAGGAGTACTGAGCCCTTAGAAGCCTCCGTTCCCTTTTGTTTAGTAGTCGCTGTTGGTTCAAACACAGGCACATCAGGTAAGTGTGAGTTCACGGAGCCCTTGTGTGTGTACATGGCAGCAGGAAGCTAGGTGCAAAGTATAGTACTCACAAGTGTCAGAGGTACACCTCCTTATATAATCCATCTTACATAAACTCCTGAAGCTCAAACTGCATGTGAACTAAGGTAACGATAAGATTAGCATGCGATTCTCTACTAGCTAGAATACAAAATTTATTGGCATGCCTTCCAGTGAAATTGGAAGTGGGAAGATTTCTGAAGAGAAGATTTATAAGATCTGAAAAAAAAAAGTGGGTTAAAGACAGATTTTAGTATGAAGAAGCAGGGAACTCTGTAGCATAACTGTTTTCCTTGGTGCAGAGAAAAAAAATTGTTTTATTACAAGCAGAAATTTGAAAGTAGCTGTTACTATTGCTGCCACTCTACTCCTTAAAAATGGGAGGTTGAGTTGCTTAGACTCTTGCCAGACTCTTTTTTTTTCTAAATTTTTTTGAGTATTTGACTGTATTTTAGGTGGGGACGGATTTACTGAAACAGCTGAGCTATATTTGAGACTAAAACTTGAGATGCATGGTTTTGTTCATGGCAATATTTAGCTTTTACTAGAAAATATGGTATTCTTGAGCAAGAAGGCATGTTGTGAAATTTGGGGGGCTTCTCTAGTTGATTCTGCATAGGGCACAGATTTTGTCCTTTATTTAGGAATTTTACTCCAGATTGGCTAAAAAAAAAAAAAAAAAAACCTTAGTCTCCATTTGCTCAGAGCGAACTTGTAGGAGTTTTGCCACCTTCTTCAGGTTCCTTCCCCTTAGCATGCTTCTGCTCAGACTATGCAAGACCCAAGAGTTTTTTCCACTCAATGGCAACAAGATGACACAAATTCTGCCAAAATTCCACACTATGGATTTTTACCAGATGTGGTCCTTAAAAATATACAAACCAGTCTTCTGGAGAGTCTAGCAGGACACTTAAACTGTATAAAACTCAACAAGATGAAGGATCCAGCGATAGCCAGAGGGCTAGCCCTCCATCCCCTTGAACAAATAGAACATATCCAGATAACAAGTTGTAGAAAGCTTGAGCAAAAAGTAGCTTATCCTCTACATGTTGTGGGAAACAGCTCTACCTCTCACTGAGTAAAGTGTAACAGACATCTGCTTGGCCAAGTGAGCTGATGGCCTCTAGAGTAAAGTGTTCAAGTTAGAGTCAGTTATATGCCTGGGAGCTGTAACAATTTATATCCTCTGTGGGTTGAGGACATACTGACCACTGAGTTATTGAGGATAGTCAGAGGCAGGCTTGGTGGACAGTCAGTTATGCAAAATCCGCAAAGTGTTGATTCTATTCCTGTAAGATGAGGCTGGAAATGACATGCTTGCTGGACAAAGCAAATCTATTCCTAAGATAGTGGCAGATAAAAATCTGAGATTTCTTTTCTATATTCAGGAGTTTGGAGAGGAGTCTTATATAAAGGAGATTATATCATTATGGATAGGAGAATCTCAGTTTATCTTCCAGGCCACTGAGGAAATGGACTTTGACTCTCCACTTGAATGACTGGGGTCCGAGCAGAAGCATGTCTTGTTGATGCTTCTGGAATCTTTTATCACACTTCAGTAGGTCATGCTAAAGGCCATGCTAACACATTAAGGCAAAACCAAATTGTGACTGGTTTCCCTGCAGCCCTGTGCTAGAAACTGGGCTGTTTCTAGCACAACAGAAGTGCTCCTTTGTGACCTCAAAAGTAACAGGTCTGCAGAATCCCAAAGTGAGACAGGAAACGCTTTCTGACTAAATGCGCTAATGCCAGTGCTTGCCAAATGGTAGAGGACTTCCGCTCTTAGAGTTCCAGTAATTATATGCTTTGGATATGGTCATTTAGGAATCTTTTAAAAAGTCAAGTCTGGATGGAATAAACTATTTTTCTGTTGATTCAGACTGGTGAATGTCGTATCTTCGGCAAGTTTGAGAAGGTCCAGCCCATGATTATCTTTCACATCACAAAGCAATATTGGAAAAAACACCTGGGTTAAGACTTGTACCACATCCAAAATACACTTTTTTGACCGAGGCAGTAATCTTTCAGAAAGGTATAGACTGCATTCTGGCACAGGCAGGATACTACCCCATGAGCAGCTGCCTCCTTTGACAACGATGCAATCTATACCTAAAATGAAGAGTCCCGCTTATAATGGCAGTAAGCATAGAATAGCTATCTACAAAACACAGCTCTCACTATCAGTGTGATTAATGTGCTGTCCTTCTTTGTGAGATAGTTCTTTTCTGACTCAATAACTCACTTATCTCATTGTGCAATCCTGAGGACAAAGGAGCAGGTAGGTTCCTTTCTGGGCATTGTGGGACTAATTTAGACAGATTGTTTGAAATGTTTCCACCCTTACCTACCCTACCAATAAACTTCATTAGGATCTTCGGGATGACAGTTTAGAGAGAGGCCTAAGAGTAAACTTTCAAGACTCCCAAAGAGAAACTGTGTCCAGCTCTATCCAAATCGAGTACCCAAATAGTCAAAGAAGTCTCAAAAATACCAATAAATAGCATTTATTCCCAGCATTCAGGCTGCTAGGAAGAATACTTAACTCATAGTTTTTACAATAGGAGGAGAAAATAGTCAGTCATTGAGACAGAAAACCTAGCAGCAACATGGTCTACTTAGTTACTAAAATAAAAGCAGCATCTACTTCATGATTATTTTTGTTTGTTTATTGTGGATCATGAACCACCTTAGTGAATTTATTCAATGAAAGGCACAAATAGAAGATTTCTGATATGCAATCCCTTGTCTTAAGATACTTTTAAATATACATTTTTTTTGCTATCTGACATCAAAAGTATGTTAAAACACATGAACCCACATCGACAGGTCCTAAAGACTCACAGACTCAGATAAACTCAGGTAGAGAATGCAGTAGATATCATCTGGAAGGTATGGCTAAAAGAGGTCAGCTGAGAAGCAGCCACTGCCTGTGAGAATTCTCACTGATGTCTGGCCCAGCAGCTGGCCTGGGTGACATCTTGTCCCTGTGGGTCCCCAGACCACAGTGCACAGTTTGGCCCAATTGAAAACAAACAAGCAGAACAACCCTCCTTTTTCCTACTTTGTGCCATTCTATGATAATCTTTTGTCCATCTCAGATGGAAAAATATTTGTGAGTAGGAAACAGCACAAACATATGCTTGAGACCAGGCTGAATATGTGTGAAAGCAAATCAGTGAAAGTAGACTTGCTTTTCACTTTGATAGGAATCATCTCTATTTGTATGGATTAGCCTGCATGTAGGAATCTAAAAATGCAGATGCTTTCAATTTATTTTATTTATTTTTAGAAGGTATCTGTTTTGTGTCACTCTGGAGTTTTGCCCATTGATTGGTGAAATTTGCTCAGTGGGATCAAAAAGTCAGAATAAAAAGTGACTGACTGAAGACACAAATTATGTTGACTGATTGCAGTGTGTAAAAAAGTGCTAGAACAGAACAAACATTATGGCTAAGTGAGAACAACAGAAAGAGAGTGAGGAAGGAGGAAATCGACTAAAGATGTTAGTAGCTGAGATTAAGGTTTTATTTTTAATTAGCAGTTGAGGTCAGACTATATAGGGGAAAATGAACAAAAATTATTTCTGGAGGTTCATTAAGTAGTAGAATCTGTGTGTGCAAAACATGTTTGTGGTTTCAGAGCAATTTTTTTTGCAAAATTTCTGCATGGTAGTTCAACCAACATTTCATTCAAGCTGACATCTGGTTTGCTTTCCCTTGAGGCTACGATACACCACTTTCTTGCCCCTCTTGAGTCTTCTTGTCAAAAAACCCAAGCCTAAAAACCTAAGTTGCTCATATTATAACTGAAATAACTCTTTTGCTTTTCTGGTCTCCAGTGAGAAGCTACAAGGAATCACCTTCCATAGCAATAAAACATAATTATAAATAGTTAATATTTTTAAATACACTTATTTCCTGCTTCAATGGTGTGGCTTATCTTTAGAAGCTTTCATGACAATATAATTTTTAAAGAAAGACTCTGAAAAAGACACAGCTGACCTGTTTCTGAAAACCTCTGAAAGCTTATTAATCCAGAGATATCTATGTTAAGATACAGAAGGCAGCTGAGACTTTATATTAGACATCACTGCATGGCCAGCTTTATCAAGAGGAAAGGCCAGCTGGGCCACGATCAGTGGATGCTCAAAATAAAGCACATCCCCTGAGCATTGGGTAATTCCCCGCCTCCTCCCCGACCCCCCCCCCCCAAAAAAAGGCACTTCATTTCACTGTTCTTGAATGTCTAGTTAGTTCTTGCACAGATTTCTGGAGCTACCCATTGCTATCCTCAAAAACTTCTACTGCATGTCATATTTCAGAGTTTGTAGCTCTGTTGATTGAGACTGTGTCTCAATGTATTTCTGTTTAACATACTTCAAATGAGTGTAAACCACGTTCAGAATTTGCAAAACAGACTTTATTTTCCATTTTGGTTTAAATTCAATTAGGTTACTTAAACTATGGACTAGAAGAATAGTTGGTTACTATGGCAGAGCTAGAAGCTTAGAATTGAAGATCTCTTTGCCTATTTCTCTTCAAAATAATGAAACAGGTTAATTAATCCATTATCAAAAGTATTCGACCTAACTTATCTGACTTTGCTCTATCAGAGGATTGGAACTTTTAGGAGTCAGATATCTCTGGAAAATAATTTTAAAAGTTGTTCTTCACATCTTACAGCTGTTAATGTTTGTTTCTTACACCATATGTTGTGCTACTGGCATCCTTCCTAGAGGCACCAAACCAAAAGGTCCTTATAAATTCTTTGGCCCCTGGCTCTGAAAGCACTGCTAGCTACAATCGAAAGCTACAGCTGTAATGGCAAGAACGTCTAATCATGTGAACTGACAGCAAAGTTAGGCTCAAAACCACACACTCATTTTGGTATATGTGAAACAGTGTGCCCTTAAGGATGTCCCTCTGTTAAGCTTTGTGTACCAGGTATAATATTGGTAATTGCACACTGTGTCAGGTGGAATCCCATAAAAGGGTTTGCTCCATGCTTGAGAGCCCTGGAGCATGAGGAGGGGAGAGACAGCCCAAAGAAAGAGTCAGCAAGTAGGGAAACTGGGAGATTCATAAGTGAAGAAAGACCCACAGGTTCAGGAGCGATGAAAAGAAGTGACTTGAAGTAGTCTGTAGAGTTTGCTGAAATTCAGAAAGCCACTGAAAGTTGCTGGAGTAGAAAGCAACGCTTAGTTTTTCTAGTTTACTCTCCTAGAAGAACATGGCGGTAGAAGGAAATTCACAATGTTTTCTTTTACTGCCTAAGACACCAAGCTGGACTTTGTCTCTTTAAAGAGTTACTTTGTTCTAGTTTGCATTTTATTAAAACACAGCTTTAAAAGTGAAAGCTGTTGCTCTTTTGGTGAGTTCACTTAAAATTAAAAGGCTCTGAGAGGCATTTCTGCCTCTTGCACATGCACATCTCACTTTATCAACCTCAGTGAATACAACATAGAAATTGCGACAGGGCAAGTGTGTGATTTAGCAGATATAAAATGGTTAGTAGAAATACTCCACACAGCTTGTCTATAGCATAGGTTTTATCTTAATTAACATTAAATGTCTCCACCTATGCTGTCTATCCCTGATGTGTTCCAAAAGTGCTTATTTCTCAACATGTATTATGTACACATAATAACATACCAAGTATAGAAGAAGTTTGGACAGGTAGATCATCTGGAGAGCTCTACAGTGAAGATGTTAAGAGTTATTTGAGTCAAATGCCCTCATTAGTGGTTATGTTTAACAATGGAAGCAATTAACCACTACTTACTATAAAATGTAGTGGACTGTAAAGCCCATCATTTTATCAAGGGTAGATGCTTTGGGTTTCATACAAGAATTTAACACTTTGACTGCAAGGAACATCAGCCTCAATTACTGCAAAAGTATCCCCTATATTTGAAACTCCTGACTTAATGTAGTGCCCACTGATATAATTTCTACCCTGTCTTATATAGGGCCTGAATTTAATCCTAGAAGTCTGTAAGTTGCTGTTTCTACACTGTGGCAACACATCTATTGTGTTGTCCACGATGTTATGCCAAACCCTTTGTGGGTAAAACAGCCCCAGTTGTTCACAGAACATGATCCTAATTGAAATCTTTAGCTTTTGTGGCAATTTCAATAATCTATCAATGATAGCAATTAATTTTCACTTCACATTGCCATTTTAATACACTAACGTTTCAAGTCAGTCACTGCTTTATTTCATGGAAATGTCACTCTTTTATTTCACTACCAAAAATGGAAGAAAAAAAAAAAAAAAGGTTAAGTTCCCTTAGCAGATGTCTTTGAAAATGTACATTCAAGATCCTTAAGATACTGTATGACCAATTCTTTAATGAGCATACAGACATTTTTCAGGGCATATGGCTTGGGAATTCTTAAAACATCATCATAAAATTGAGTTACACAGCCAATAAGGTTCCTGTAAAAACAAAACACATTATATTCCTGGTCTGGATTGAATGTGACACTAATTGCAGACACTATTGCTTCTGGCCCATTGCCTCAGGGTACCGCTGTTTTAAAAGTGATCTCAAAAGACAATAGTGTCTTCAGACTAGGGAAACTGGGATTTGAATTTCTAGTAGCAAAGTGACTATCCTTTGGCTTTTTTACTCCAAAGAGGAACAGAAGAAGTCTCTAAGTAATCCTAAAAGCAGACCACAGTTATTAGTGTCTCAACAATCTCAGAAGAAATTGAAAAAATTAGTCGCAAAAGTGTCAGAAATTCTCAGAGTTATGACAAAAAAGTAAAACTGTCAATGATAGATTTGTTACAGAAACTCGAAACTAGATTTTAGCATAAAACTGACAGCTTCATGTTAAAAAAGCCTCTGTCATCTTTTCAAACTTTATAATCCTTGTGACTTATTGTGAGCTTTCCAACTAAGGTTTTCCAACTTCTTTAGAAACATCACCCATTATTATTTACACGATTGTGCCTTTATGGATGTACATATATATATAGAGACATTTCTATGTACTCACATATGAGTATAAACACAAAAGTGTACATACACATACACATAGTTTTCAAACATTCTGGGCCTATAAAACACCATTAACTCTCAGACTTCTCAGGTACCATTGGCACATATATTTTATACTTTTAATCAAACACAGTATAAATATTACTGCTTAATATGATATCTTGGACAATTTGTAGACATCTGGTCTTCACAAGAGTTCTAGAGATTATGGCTTGAGTTTGCAGTATCTGTCCATCAGAATTAAGCATTTCTTTGCAATTATAAATCAGAAAATTGAAGCAATTTAGTGGCTTGGCTGGTGGACTACGCTTGGAAGATATGATGTGCTCTGTTCTGTGCTAACCCATAACATTTGGGCAGATTAGTTCCTCGTCTTGTTTATATTGCTGGCTGCTTTTGTAAAGTGTTTTGAAATGTACTACTGGTAAATTCTGAATAAGAATAATTTAGAGGTAGAGATAAAGATGTTTTCAAAAATCATACATAAAAGTTCCTATTTTTCTTTTCCCTTCCAAGTCCTCCTCTGAAATCAAGTACATAATTTTCTCTCAAAAGCTCAAAAGAAGTCTTCATTTTCCAGATTAAGTTTTATGGTGTGCAAATACTTAAAATTAAGTAAATTATGTCTGTTCCAAAGAGACTTTTTAGGACCAGCATTCCACAGGAAATGCTGAACCTCCCCTTTGCTGGGGAACAATGGCTCCAAGCAGAACAATGCTCCACTGTTCAACCACCCCTCCTGGGAAGGTTTTTCTTATGTTCAGATATTTTATTTTGAATTTTCTGTGTTTTATTTTGCCCCTCATCCTGGAATTATTTTAAAGAATGAAAGACTCAGGTCATGAAAATTTAACCAAAGAGATGTTTTTAGCTTAAGAAAAACTTAACCGTGTTTTTCCAACTAAAAACTGTACAGAAACATTTCAACCATCTCAATATCAATACACTGTCCTTTGTACTGCGATTTTTGGCCATTGTGATCTCTGTTATCATTCACTCTTACAGAAAATTACAGATACTCATCTACAAAAATGAAAGGGTCAGTAAATGTACAATAATTATAATGCCAAACTAAATGATCATATTGCATTTCTTCTGCCAATGGCTTGCGAGAAGAAACGTAGTTCTAATCTCCCTATCTCTGAGTTTACAATTCACTTACAGCAATCCTACAAAAAATCTATGGCTTTCAAGCAGTGACCGGTAATTTTAAGTCACATAAGTAGCAACTATAGCGACTTTTATCTAATAATGATTGTTCACTGATAAGGGGAATTGCTAAGGGGAAAATGTTCAAAGGTGCAGAGGGCAATATGACTGACATTCGCTGGGACCTAGACACCTAATCTATGCCTTCAGAAAATTTCTCTTAAATAAGAGTACTCAAAGGAAAGACAGAAAAAAAAATAAAAGCTAGTTTGCATAAAACAAAGCAAAGGTCTATCTCGAGCAGTATTCTGTTTCTGAAAGGGACTAATAGTCAATAAGTTCTAGGAATAAGTTTCACAGCTTAGTCATGCACTAAGTGAAAAGGTAGTTTCTTCCTTTAATTTTAAATATTTTGGATGATGTTTTTATAGTATGCTCCTAGTTCTTGTTATGAGAACTCATGAATACTCATTTCAAGAGCTGCATGGAGAAGGTGAGCAGGAATTTACAGACCTCACAATTTCCCTCCTTAAGGACCTGTTCTTTTTGAAGATGAGTAGATATAACCCATTTAATTGAGCTTATCTTGTGTTACTGGAGGAGTGGCAATGCAAAGGATGAGTGCGAGTATTTTGCACAAAAGTCTACGTATCTTTCCCCTGTTACTTGTCTTTTGCTGCTTGGGATCCAAAAGCAATACTCCATGAGCAACTACATCATCTTCCACTCTTATTTAAGAAGGCCCTTGAGAACAATTTTGATATAAAAGGAATTGCAGTTTTGTGCCTCTTGTCTCTTCTGACCTTATTTTCTCTATACCTTTGGCAATATATGAAAATTGCAATAATAATAAATCTGCTATTTTCAAAAAGCTCCCATACTGCATTTTTATTCTGGTCTCAGTATTTGACTGCTTCAGGTTGACACCTCAGAGTTCTCCTCTCTGAAGTTAACGAATAATCATTTTGTATTGCTTTTTCTTCCAACTTGCCTGTGTGAGTCATTTATATATGAAATTTTAAGCTTTTAATGTAATGTCATATGAATGCAGAGCTCAGATATTTAGATGAATGCATTTTTGAAAAGCATGTAGTCCATGAACTTGTAAGGAACAGTACTTTTTGTAAACTGCTTGTGATATGAGATGCTTCTTTAGTATTGGTATGCTCTCATTTCTCTTCTATAATCTGTATTGTGGCCCAATGACATTTTGACTTGAGTTCTCATTAACTCCTACAAACTGACTTTCTTCCAAATTTTTTTAAATTTAAAGCAAAAAGCACGAGTTGGAACTTGGGTGATCTGTGTCTGAAATTCTCACCTATTGGCATAGTCTTCAGTGATCCTGCATTTTCCACTGACTAGAAGTGATAAGAGAAAATTGTTTGATCTTTTTGAAGGAAGGCTGAAGTTAATATTTTCCTCTCAAGTACAAATTTACAGCTGCTCATTAAGTAATAAAGGATTTGCTTATGCCTCTCTTTATGTAGAGTTATACATTTGAATCATAAATTAACCTGTTTGTGCAGAGTTTGCTGGCTGGAATTATTTGAATTTGATCCTCTGGAGGGAAAGTATAAAAAGTTTAGGAGGAGACATATTAACCTTCATTTTCACTCAGTTTTGCTGAGACATACACTGGTAATTAACATCCATCCATCAACCCTGTTGCCCCTATCACAGGCCTTTAGAAGCAAAATTAAAGAAAAAAAAACCTTATAAAATAGAGAGCCCTATAAAATAAAGTGGACATGCATCTTTTTTTGTCTATGCTTCTTTTCATCATAAGAATGAATTGCGTTCTATCATGAAAAGAACTTATGCAACTCTTGCAAGTTATTAAACTCAAAGTTTAATAACTTTGCAAGTATCTCAAAGCTGAGTGGGTAAAACACTCTGAAAATATTACAAAACCACAGCATTTTGCATGTAAATAAACATTTTCTCGGGCCATTGAAACAAACAAAAGAGCTTTAAAATAGTAATTACATATCATTATATATATTATATATATAATATTAGGTATTAGATATTATACCATTTTAAAATATTTATAATGCTGGAGAAAGACATGAACATTAATGAAGAATGTGTTTTTGCACAGAGCTATAATATTAAGTTTAATTGTGACTGCTGTCTTCTGGGTAGCCTTTCAGCAGGAAGCATGGGCTATTAACTTTTGAAGAATTTGATTCCTCCACGTCATAAAAGACTCTTCATAAATTCAGGCTTAAAACTTCTCTGGTAAAATGGAAGAACAGCTGTGGCAAACTCATGCTCAAGCGTGAGAAAAAATGTCTGATATCTGAGGGATTCATAGATGTAAACTGAAGAGTGAAAACACTCTTTCCTAGGTGTTTCTATTTAAACACATAAGAATGTCAATTTCATATGATTTTTTTTCTCTTTTTAAACTAAGTGTTGATAAATTGAGTATATAGAAAAGAAAGAAATTAACTGTATGAGGTATAGCTGATTTAAGTTGTGGGTGGAAAATATGGTTTCTTTCTTCCCAGGTTGTTCCATAGCTGGGGCTAAGGTGCAGAGAAAAGAATTTAAATTTATCATGTCATAAATATTTTTCTAAAAGCCCCCCCAAAAAGGAGGAGGGGGGGCAGAACCTGGAGTAACTATAGAATTTCAGTCTTGAGACTTTACACTCTAAAGTAGTGGTGGCCTTACTTTATTACATGCCGTATGATAAAAAATACGTTTTCCCTATAATGTAACTTAGAAAAAATCCAAATGATATGACCTAGTAAGAAAAAGACAGTGTTACAGATAGATAGAGCGTAGCAGTAGTTGTGTGTAACAGTTAGAGGGTGAATGGATTTTGAGGGGAGGTGTCTGATTGCTACTTTGGATGATCCCTTTGAAGTAGAATATCAGGAAAAAGCATGGAGGTGCCTAGATAGGCTGCTCAACTAGGAGGAGATCTGTAGGAAACCTGGACCAAGAGGAAAGATAATGGTTCATATATTTGCTGTAAAATGGATGTGAAAAATAACTGACAACAGTTGAAGAAACTCTACTTATAAGATCAGTCAGGGTTTTAAGGGTGTCATAGAAGCAGGTCATGGTTCATATGTTTTGGATAGAATACTGTTTAAAGTATTAAAAAACACTTATTTTCTGCACCAAAAGGAATTTCAGTATGGTTACAGCTTGGAAAAGTTTGATTTTCTGTCCAGAAAGTTGGGAAGCTTTACTGTGGACTCTTAATTTGGTGAACTTTAGCAAGTGAGTTTATACCTATCCATTTGTCTCTCCCTTTATATATATATTCATTATAATCCACTCTGAATTTATTATATAAGGCACCAGGACACAAAGTGTGAACAGAAAAGACTGCATAAAACTAATGCAATGCAAATAACTTTACTATCACACACCAGTTTTTAATGGTTATCAAGCTGATGCTAGCTAATCTAGACAGCATACAAGAAACAGGAAACAAAGTTAGGTGCAAAGTAGTAAAGAAATGATATTTAGGAGACAAAACAGGAAGGCCAAAGCCCAGCCAGAGTTGAAACTGCCTGTATATATGTATGTGTGTGAAGTGGTGGTTCATCACTAAAGCAGGTTATCCACAGGGTCTGTTGGGGTTCCATTCTTTCAGGATGTCAATAGATGATAAAGTTTAACAGATTTAGTGTTGGTATTGTTCTGCCTGGAAGGGGAGGTTGGATCAAATACTATCCAGAGGTCCTTCCAGTAAACAGTTTTTGTTTCTCAAACTCTGACAACTCCTGCTTTCTAATGCACTGGGTTCCTCCACTGTTTCAACGTTCCTAAAAAAAATAATTATTTTGCATCTATGCAAGCAATGTTGTTAAAAAAGAGCATGGAAATTTAAATTGACAACAGGGGAAATATAAGTGATGAAGAAGTCAGAACTGATTTGCTTTTTATACAATTAAGGTGGTATCTATCAATAGATGAAGGATCTGAGGAAGAATTTGGGTAAGAAACTAGATTTTTTTCCTTTGTTCCAATCAGTTGGGGGATCAGGATCACCTTGGTGGAATTATCTAGTAACTTTAAGAGCTATGGATGCTCTCATCAGTAAGATCTCAATAAGTAGAAGCTGTCAAATAAGTAGACTGCAGAGAAGTGTTCTATATTACCAGATACTAAAAGAACACTTTGGGTTATAAATATCCATAAACTTTAATGGAGAAGAGAACTGTGCCTGTCAGCAGAAAAAAAATACTATCAACCTGTGATGCCCTACACAAATAATGTCAAACTTGGGGCACAATGCAGATTAAGGTGCACTTTAAGCCATCTACTAAATGGAGTATGAGCTGGAAACTGGATCTTGCCATCAATGAAACATAATTTAATGCATCTAAGGGCCAGTTATTGGTTCACCTATCTCAGCTGTAGAGGCAGTGAAGGCAAAAAAAGTCCTTTTGACTGTAAGAAAGTTGTCTGTTTTCTATTACTGAGTGTAACAGTGAGTTTTGTTCCTGGTTGTGTTTCATGGCAATATCTTGAAAATAAATATTTTTTGCCTTGAATACAAGAACACTCCCTGCTTCTCTTAAAAAAAAAAAAAGTCAGTCACTGCACCCCAATGGAACATCAGCAATACTTTATAATGTGCTATGTCAGAGAAAATAGTGAAGAGTGTATTTAGTCTTATGTGAGCAGCTGATAGACAATATTGTGGGTAGACAGTCTAGGTTTATGATATCACTTTCAGTTCTAGTCCAACTTCTGCTCTTAGCAAGATATGTGATTTCACTTTACCTTATCATCATGACTATACCTTATCTTTACCTTGCTACAGTTAAAATGAGGTTAATAATGTCTATACACCTTTTATAACAACTTAAGAACTCTGGGAACCAAAAATGCCAAGTGCTTTAAGTGGGCAGGATGTCCCCAGGAAATACGGAGACACGCCTTCAAAATTCACTGTTAGGTTTGATAGGTTTCCATGCTTGCTCATGGTAAAAGAGTTTGATTGCAAATATTTCCATCTCAAATTATATTTAGAGTCAGACATCTAAAGACTCTCCAAATTTTGATGTCTGAAAACAGGAATAAAAAGAAAGAAACTAAAGGGCATGTGTCTTAGAAGAGACAAGGACACAGTTAAGAAATTGCAGAGAAAATAGCCAGTAAGGGGAATGGAGTTATGCAGAGTTTGGAAGGCAGGAATGAGGATAATGTAGATAATGGGAGGTTAATTAATGGATCATAAGAGAGGCTGTCCATAATGTAGATGATTACTAGAGCAGCATTTTGGATGAAATTAATAACATAAGAGTGAGAAAGGCCAGACATGAAGCAGCAGTGGACAAAGCAACTAAAGATGATCAAGTTTGGACTCTTTTTTTTTTTGGCATTGATATCAAAGAAAAATAGGTAGATTGAAAAAAGAAAGTAAAGAAGATTAGAGACAATTTTAGGAATAAAAAGATGGAGGGAGAGAAGAAGAGAGAACATCTGCATGCTGCATACTTATGGAAGTCAAAGGAGAAAAAAAAAAAAAAAAAAAAAGAATAGATAGTGTGGGAGAGGAGACCAGGGAAGCCTGGTTTTAGCCTGGCCTGAGCAGCCAGGTGTCTAAAACTGCCTGCAAGTTGTACCTTGCAGGTATGCCAAGCATAGAAAACTAAACCTTGGTCATGATTGGGAGCCTGCTTACAGAAATCCTGCAATCCCCTCACTGAATTGCTGAATTTGTTTGCTAATTTTGACAGATAAATATATGTTTAGTCATAATCTATAGCAATCTAACCATTAAACTCACAAAATCAAAAAAGAAAATCTTCTTATCCTATTGCTTATCTTACACACAAATGGACAAAATTAACACTTCCCTATTTTAAAGATGTTTTTTTAACCTCAGCTTTTGTACAGATAAGACAAATATTGACAGTAGTAATACCAAAGGTCTGAGCTTTTAGATACAGTGGAAAATATTTACAAAGTGAAATATATTTTAAATACAGTTGATATTTGATAAATGATGTGGAAGATGAAGTTGACTCAAGGAGTGCTTTTGAAATTTTAGTGCATAACAGTTCGGCTATGTCCTGCTGCCGACCATGTAGGTCATACAGCTGCTCAAGAAACACAGTTTTAATATGAAAATATAGAGTCTTAGTATGAAAAGATGAGCGCATCTAAAAATCTGGAGGTAATTGAGATACCCAGGGTTACTTCCCTTTAATGCATTGTGTGTCAAATGAGGCACGACTACTGGGTCCATTGTAAAGTATCCCTTGAACTACCTCCCATCCACAGACTGTAAAGGCCACCTCAGTTCCAGGCTTACAATGCCTTCCTGATATGAAGGAAAAGCATCTCTGATCTCTCTTTATCCCAGCACATCTGTCATAGGGAAGACAGTAATGTGCACAAGGGTATATAATAACTCTGAGTATTATATCAGAGTAGAGGAATCGTCCTAGTAGATCAGATTCGGTAGGTCTACCATCCAGAATCTGATAGCCAGCAACAAGCTTTCTACACGTTCGCTCTAAAATTTCAATTTTATCATCCCTTCCGAATATCCAAATATCCTTTTGCCTTTTTTTGTTCGTAAGTATTCTGATTTAAGTTTTCTTTTCTTTTTTTTTTTTTAATTAGGCTTATAGCTGTTAGGCATATAGACATATCCCTGATACAATGAGCTACAAGCTCTTGCTCAGTTATAAGCTTCAATAGCATTTTGTGGCACTGATGAAAAACACAGCATTGTTACAGAATAAGAAAATACTTGCTTTCATCAGTTTGAATTCGCTACCTTCTGATTTCATTGAACATTTCTGTTCTTATGCTAGGAAATAATCATAACAAGTACAGTTATAAACCACTTCCCATATTAGACAGAATTCTTGCATCTGGAGCTGTCTTAAAGATCAAGGATAGAAAAAAAAAAGTTATAGGATTTCCTACAGCTGCTCTTTTTCACGTTTAATTTCTAGGGAGAAAAAAAAATGTAAAAATTACAATGTACAGCCAAATCACGATATAATGATCAGTGCCAAAGTCTGGCAGTAACATTATCACTTCAGATAGAATATGTAAACATGTTATATGCTTCAAAAACTAATTTTCCTTATCCTTTCTGTCTAACTACAATGATTCCAAACTGGATGGGCTAAAATTGCAAATAAAATGAGCATACTTAATAAAATTAGAGTGATGGAATAATTTTAATCTCTTGTGTTAGGATACTTCCTTAGTTAAATTTTTCTGTAACATTAACAAGGATGATTGAGGTCTGTCACTGGATTCTAGTGGTTTCTATATAGATTTTGTATGTAGCAAAATTAATAAGAAGCCCAAAAGCAGCCCAGAAGAAAGGAACATGCACTGCTGTTTGTGGTGTCTTACACATCTCAAGCAAAGAGCTTTTATAAATTTTTGTTACAGGGAAGCATATGGAAGAGTAGCAAGCTTTTCAGCAAGGAAAGACTTGTACCGCAAGACCTCATATTGAATGGCATTTTTTCCTGGTTTTGTAACCAGAACCATGTAAATGCTCTAGAAATAATTTAAGTTCATTCCTCCCTTCATGTTCAACTACTGGAGCATAGCCATCAGATTGCATCTGCCTTTGCAAAGGTGGACCAGCACATGGATAACTCTCAGTGCAAGGAGATAGTCATTCATTTGAGACTGCAAGACTGTTAATGATGGAAACTTATTTTACCTCAGAGGTCTAGCATATTTATCAGTCACATGAAAATCAAGTTCATGCTATAGATGTGGGGTATAATGCTATGTGTACAGGATTGCTTTCAGATAGAGCTGTCCTTTAGTAGTATGGGTAGCTAGGCTAAGATAATATTCTAGGCTTCCTCAGCAGACAAAGAAAAAAACTAAGATGGGATAAATTGCTCGTTAAGGGTGTCATAGAATCATTAATTCATTATAGTTGGAAAAGGTCTTCAAGATCATTAAGTCCAATCTAAAAAAGAAGTGTCTAAGAAAGAAGTGTGAGAAAAGCAGATGCTTTAGCTTCTTAAAGAGTGTTTATCTACAGATAAGCGAGGGAGTCTACTCTAGACTAGACTAGAGGCCAAACTGTTAAAAAGCTCAAGTCTGCTGGGCTGGATCCAGCACTACTTGATTAACAGAAGAGAAAAAAAAAAAAGACTTGAATAAAATGTTTCCCTTTGTTTTATGCTACTTTCCTGATCTAGTTTTGGGCAAATATGACACTACTAGTGCTGATGTACCTGAAGAGTCTAATGGAAGTTAGTTGGTCTGCTCACTTTCTTACGGCAAAGTACATAGTTAAACATCCACAGGCTAGGACCTTTACCACCATTCTTTATGCAACTAATTGTATTGGCCCTTACTGTGATTTTAGTAATTTTCTTGTCATGTAGATTCACTGCCTTTAACAGAGGTACAAGTTGATTAGTGTTGATAGAGGGCTGCCTGACTTTGCTACTAGTAAAAAGAGGATCAATTCCTTTGAATGTTACAAAGAGGTAATGAAGCTAATGATCGCGAAATAGGATGTGTGTTTTGGAAGTTCTGTAGCATAAAGCCTTATACTAAAAATCTGATTTTAATATGGTAGGATTTATTTCATAATTCCATAAGTCCAGGTGATTATTTTACACAATTAACAAGTTTTAAATGCTTTTCTATATAAACTTTTAAAAGAGTTATACTTTTAAAAGTCTTATACTCCTCCTTTGCTGGCAACCTGTTTCAGTGGAGTTACAAAATGATAAAATGTAATAAAGCTGTTCATTAGGGCAACAGCAGGTTATCTACAGGAAAGAAGGGATAGACAGAGAGGGTCTTCATTACAGAAGGTGAAGGCTAGTGATGCACTGTTTTTAACTGACTTGGAAAAAGCTTTGTTTTTTTTTTCTTTCAATTTGAATGCCTTTTTTTTTTTTCCCCTGGAGAAGGAAACTGTTAAATTCCTATTGATTACAGTGTTATCTAATGGCAAGGAGGGAGCTTGGCTCCCTGCTGCTGACCGCAGCTGCAAAGTCAACCATGCTTGCTGCAGCTGAATCTTGAGGAAGAAAACTATGGAGCATTTTCCTGGCTGAAAAAATGAAAAGAGAAGGAAAGGGACTACGCCTGGAAGGAAGTAGTGATTCATGTTAATTCGGGAAAGGTCCAGTTTCATGGCACTATATATTTAATTGCTGCCTTAAAGATGCACTATGCTTACAGGTTATTATTGCAGGAAGTCAAGTACATGTGCTATTTGGAGATGGAGCCAACTTGTTCAGAAAATCCCAAAACCTGCTAGTATGAATAAGTAATAATCTAAAGTTCAGTTGTGCACTGACTTTCTGTGTGACTTACTAACTTTGAGCTTGTCACTTACTGTTGTCTAAAGACTAGTCAATGGGCTTAACAAGTGGCAAAAGAGGAGGAAAGGAGAATGATGGAATCTGCTTTAGAAAAGGCAGGTCAAGCATGAACACAGCTAGATGAGTCTGATTTCCTGCCAGCTGTCTATACATTTGTTATCAGATTGCAGTCTTCTCAAACACAATGGCAAAATAAGTGAAAGCAAAGCTATAAGAGGTCAAAAATTACTTCAGAAATGAATTTAATATGGTCATTCCAGTTTTCAGATTTTAATGATTTTAAATTTTTGATGTTTGATTTGAATATTTCACAAACATTGGAATGGGATGTGATTCCACTTGAGACACATTAAAGACTGTTCCTCCTTGAATTAGGCTTTGAATAATAGAATCACAGGCCTGCATGGGACCTCAAGAGGCCATCTTGTCTATCTTCCAACTGCAGATTTATCTATACTTACATTACTTCTGATGGATGTTTATTCTTAAAGACCTCTAATGATGGAGGCTTTAGAATCTTCCGCGCTGTTATCTACCCTTAGAATCTGTTTCCTAATGCCAACCTTGCTGTAATTTAAGTGCATCATTTCACAGCCTAGTTCTCTGAAGATGTAGCAAGTTGTTCCTTTTCTCTTTGTGTCAGCTTTTTGTATATTTGAAGACTGTTATCATACCTTGCCTTCTAATTACATGTTGAGAACACTTCAGCTTCCAAAAGGGACAACACAACAGACTATCTCTAGAGGCAGAGAATTTATATAACAACAATATGATCTAGAAAGCAAGAATCCTGGTCACCCAAGTGATTACACTAACTGACTAGTTATGCCTTTGACTGGAGGGTTTCCATATAGGCTGCCCTCAAAAGATGAGGGATCATGAACATTTCTTTGTAGTCCCCTTCTTGCTGCAGTACTAGTGAATCTTTATTCTGTAGTCAATACTTTTTTTTTTTTATAATCCTCACGGCTTGGGAAAGAGAATGTGCTGTTAATGTTTCTCCATTAAGGCAATATTTGTTAAACCTGTTAAATATATAGCTGTCATATGCTAAACTGATCTACTCACAAAACCCAAACGAGAAAGAAACAAAGCTATGTATTCATTTACCTATTTTATATCCTAACCTACACCAATAGCCCCTACACTACCTTCTCAATTAATTTTACTGCAAATCTATTAAATATCTGAGTTCTCCTTTGGCTAAGTCAGCAGCTTATGATGGTTAGTCTAAGGTTTAGGCCTGTAATCCCCTTCTTACTAGCTATGTGACCTTCTGGCAAGCCAGAGCTGGTATTAATTTTCATAATAAAGTAGCAAGAGCTGCTTACTGCGTTTTTAGGGTGTTTTACAATTAAATCATCAGAGCATCAAATGAGTTTATTTTAGAGAATACTCTTTGTTTCTTGTCCTTCTTCATTGTGTGTTTTACTACTTCACCAAAAATGTTATAGGCAAAGCTTGGGCGCAAAACTTGCTATGGCTTTTTTTTTTTTTTTTTTTTCATGGTGATGCAATTAGCAGATTTGCATTTGGGCAATCCTAGGATGTTTTTGCTTGGTCAAGATAGCATACAGGAAGCCTGTCCCTGTAGCCTTTGCAAATTTATTACAAAACCAACAATTCCATTACTGTATAGATATTTCCAAACAATCTGATGGGAGCAGTATATTTCCTTAATAATTTTGTGACTATGGCAATAATTTTATAGCAAGGTTTTTCACAGTTTTACTAGCAAATGTACTTAAAAAAACATTCAATTTTTTTAAAAAATGTTTTATTTTTCATGCTCTTAGTTAGCATTAAAAAAACATTTTAATGCATTGAAATCTTTTTAATGTATTAAAATCTTCTTGCATAAAATCTTTCAGAAGTCTCTACTCGCTGCTGCAGTTCTGACTTAGTTGTTTTATATTCCATTCCTTGTTTACTAGTAGGGTATAGGATCTGCAATATTTTCAGTCTAATAAATAGTTGCAGCAGCCTCTTATCTGTGGAATCATGCAGCCTTGGTCTTCCATGGAAAAGTGTTTTTGTTCTGATTCCTGCCCTACATGCCTCTTTAGAGGCATAGACTCGGGATAGTTTTATTTGGAGGTCAACGTGCCCTCATGGCCAAGAAGGCCAATGGGATCCTGGCCTGCATCAGGAGGAGTGTTGCCAGCAGGTCGAGGGAGGGATCCTCCCACTCTACTGAGCTCTGGTGAGGCCGCACCTGGAGTGTTGTGTGCAGTTCTGGGCTCCCTTCTCTGGGCAAGAAGGACATTGAGCTTCTAGAGGGGGTCCAGCGAAGAGTCATGAAGATGATTAAGGGACTGGAGCATCTATTGTATGAGGAAAGACTAAACAAAGCTGGGCCTGTTTAGTCTGGAGAAAAGAAAGCTGAAAGGAGATTTGATCAACATGTTCAAGTACATGAGGGGTGATTGTAGGGAGGATGGGGTCAGGCTCTTCTCCGTGGTGGCTGGTGACAGGACAAGGGGTAATGGGTGCAAGTTGAAACATAGCAAGTTTAATCTCTGTATGAGGAAGAACTTCTTTCCTGTGAGGGTGAGAGAGTCCTGGCACAGGCTGCCCAGTGAGGTTGTGGAGTCTCCTTCTCTGGAGATCTTCCAAACCTGCCTGGATGCCACCCTGTGCCATGTGCTGTAGGTGTCCCTGCTTGAGCAGGGGGATTGGACTAGATGATCTCTAGAGGCCCCTTCCAACCTTAAGCATTCTATGATTCTGTGTAATAATGTGGTTGTGCCTGTAAGCAACACAGTGAGATATCATGGAACAGTTCAGGTGGCTTGAGTGGTAGGATTGATATGAAGGAGCAGCTCAAATGTATGGAGCTTTGCATAAAACATGCAACAAGCTGAGTGAGAACTTATGGTTCAGCATCCAAAGAAAGTCAGTGAGGGTGATGTCATGGAAGACTGTATTACAGACCACCTAATCAGTGTAATCAAGTGGCTGAAGTCTTCTTAAAATTTCTCAGGGAAGTCTTTGCATTCTGTGACTGTGGTTTTTATGGAGACTTCAGACCTCCCTGACATTTGCTGAACAGGCCACAGTGCAGGAAACAGGCTGTCCAGGGATTTTCTGGATGCTGCCAGGGAAAAGCTCTTGACTCAGGCGCTGGAGGAGAAAACTGGGGTGACACACAGCTGGATCTGCCATTCACTAACCAAGGAAATGGCTAAGAATATAATAATCAGTGGAAGCTTTGGCCACAGGAACCAAGAAATAATAGAGTGCAAGATCCTGAGGGGAGTGAGGAAAATAAGCAGCACAGTACAGACCGTGGACTTCAGGAGAGTAGACTTCAGCTTATCTGGGGAGTGGGCAAGGATGGGATGCAGCTCCAAAGAGTAAAGGAGCTCAAGAAAGATAGTAAGCCTGTAATCACATCACCTTCAAGCATATGAATGGTACATTTTGATACTCAGAAAGTCAAGAAGACTTGGTAAGTAGGCCAGTTTTTCCAAACAGGGAACTCATGTCAGAACTCCAGTGCAAAACGACAGTATGCAGGAGGTGGAAGCAAGGTTACAAAGGAGGAGTTTGGAAACATTGCATGAGCGTGTAGGGATGGTTTTTTGACAGGCAAAACTCAACTGGAATTGACATTTGCAAAGAAAGACAAGGTCATCAAGAAGAGCTTGTATATTAGTAGTAAAAAGTTAAACAAGGGAAATATAGAGTGATTACTGAACGAGTGGGATAATTCAGTGACAGCAAACAGAGGTCCTCAAGGTACTCAAGGTACAAAGGTACTCAAGTTTTTACAAGCACGGACTTCCAGGTCTATGTGCTTAGAGTAAGCAAGAACTACCAGCAATGGATGAGGATCAAATCAGGCAGCAGTTGAGAGAACTGACCCATACAAATCCATGGAACAGATAAGCTGTTCCAAAAATTCAAAAACAAACAAACAAACAAACAAAAAAACCAAAAAAAACCCTAAAGGACATAAATCATGAGTAGCTGAATGCCTGATATTGGAAGGGACCTTTGGAGATCATCTAGCCCATCATATATCAATTATGTTTTTTGTTTTTATTTATTTTTTTGGAACACAAGCTAACGCTTTACTGACTTGAAAAGAGGGAAGTTGTATGATTCCCTTCCCATGGGAAGGCTTTTATTTCATCTTTGTGACTATCTTTCTGTTCTTCAGCATGGATATTCACCTATTTAACTGCACCTTAGCTTCCTGTCTCAGATCATGCATTTTCTTGTGGTGTGACAAGTCTGTAGAAATATCTAATTGATCCCACTAAAATACATTTGGTGCTCTAATCCACCAAAGGGAGCAAACAGACAGAGTTCTGTCTTATATGGCCTGTATCTTTTTTAAATCTTGCTGAGAAATACATGGGACATACGCCATTGGTCTTAGTTTTTTCCCTACTCTTAGCTCAACACACGTTTGGCTCCTGGTCAGATATGGACAGGATCCTGGCCACGGGCTGGCTGCATAAGCACTGCATAACACTTGGCCCTGAGTCTCCCCTAGGTGAGGTCTCAGGATAGATTTCATACTATATATATATTCTTTTTTTTTAGTTCAAAACATCTAAAATAATGTGATACCCATACTGCAGCTTTTTAGTATAGGGCTTTTCTAGTCTGAAAATGAGAGTGGGTAGGATGCTCTGGTGTGTGGCATGAGGGTATGAAGGAGCATGTCAGGGTACAAAAAATTATAAGATGTTTTTGGAGAGTCAAGGCAGGCAGTGGATAGCAGGAGTGAATCCTGCCAACTGCCCTGAAACACGCCTGGGCTTGTGTTGCTGGGTGCCACCTAACTCTGAGCCCAATAAGGTCTGCTAACAGATAAGCAGTGTGGAAATACTGAGGTCCCATGCTGGAGCTCATGCTCTCTTTTACTTGGCATTATTTATATATACACTTATGTATACACACGCACATGTATATAGACATATATAGCCCTGGTGCGAATGCAGACACCAACCTTGTGTCTTTGTGTGTGTACAGCTAAGTGAACATCGCAACCTTCGTGCTGTCTCATAGTTTTCTGTGTCTGGTCAGTCTCAGCTAAGCTGCTGTGTACAGCTTATCTGTTCTGTGCAGGTTTCAGCAGGATCCTGTCTGAAGCTTGTCCCAAAAGAACTCAAAGGCAGGAAGAACTCAGTTGCTGCTATTTACTGTTTCCCAGATTGCCCATCTTCTGATTCCACATGCCTAATATCATAGTTTAGTTTGATTTTAACTGATTACTGCTGATGAGAAGCACCAAAAAGTCTGAATCACATACATGAGACAGAAAGCAGAATTTTCAGGGCAGTGAGGTTTCATGCTTCTATAGGCGGAACAGACCTTGGGGGATCTTTCAAGGCCTTGCACTCTAAACCACCACGATCCTCCTGCAATAGCAACCATTACTGCTAGCTACTTTTCCATGACCAGGCTGTCACTGGAGCTGTTCGATAAAGCAATCAATAATCCATCCTCACTTACCATGTCACTCTGTCTAGTTTTATCAATAACAAGATGGATTGCTATTGCTATTCGGATATTTAAACAGAACCCTTGGATTATTGGTGCCTTCATGGTCTGATCTAGACTGAAATCTACCTTTACTATGAGTGATGCTATCTTTGAAGAGGCAGATTTTGTCTCACTGGTTCCCAGCTTCTATTTTTCTGCAGTCTATATTGTTTCGATATCACTCACTAGGGCCTACAGTTTAATTGTCATTGGTATTCACCAAAAAAATAAAAATAAAGTTCTATCACCACTTCAAACAAATCTCATATTTCTGAATCTTCTCTATTGACTTCTTGAGACCTCTCCTCATTTTCAAGATGATTGGGATGTTTTATCTGTGTTTTTTTTTTTTTTTTTTTTTTCGCTCTGCATTGGTTACTCTTACTCCACAACATGTGACCTGAGAGCAGCAAGTAGGTTTGTGTGCCTGATCCTGGCTGCTGTGTTCCTGACCGTGTGGAATCTTTTGGAGAAAGAAAAATGCCTGGCCCTTCCATGAGAGCAACTGAGCATTGCATGAGAAAAGAAGTAACGTGGGGGAAGTTTTGGGGGTAGGGGATGGTCAAAAGGAGGCGGAAGAGATCCTGCAAGCAAGCAGCCCTACTTCTGGAATATGTCTGAGTGCAGGAAAATCCAAACACACAACTAGATCTCTTGAGTCATAGGAGGATATATCCTTCTTAAGGACCCAAAAGAACTGTGTAGTTTTTCTTAAATCCAGAAAGTGACTAAAATTGTTGGATATAAAACAAAAAGGAGTAAAGAATCTACCTTGTGAGGGCAGAGTGGGCCTGAGTAAGATTTCTTTCAACCTTTTTTTATTCCTATGTTCTCTCCTGAGAAGATCTTTTTTTTTTTCTTTTTTCTATTTATGAACTTCATTTTCTTATTCCTCTTTCAATGAAAACCTAGCTTTGAGGATTTACCAATTTTACTCTTTAAGGAAAGGGTAAGGGCAGCTCTAGCTCAAAGCTCATGAACAGCTCCATCATGCTGCCCATTTTCAACTGTCTTCATTAAACTTTGATTGTTTCATGTCCCTAAGCAACCCTTTTCTTCCAGCTGGCAGAAAGGGTTTCTCATGGGTTTTGTACTCAAAAGCCACTCAAACCTGTACAGATTCCTCTTTGTAATCACGGCCTCTCAAAGTCACTCTTCGTAGCTCTCCATGATGAGAGGTAACCTCCTCTCAACCTGATCAGGCTTTCATCCTTAGGTCAGGGGGATGTCAGCGCTGGGGTTTATCTCCTGATCCTCCTCAAGAGAATCTGAAAAACAGCAACAGTGCTTCTTTTTATAACTAATCATATGAGTCCCTGCTGCTAAGACAACTGCTTTGCTGGTTGCATGAATATTTGGGAAATCCAGCTACAATCTCTTCAAGTTTGAAGAATTCCAGTCTGACCTATTTAAATATCTTATGGTTCACTATGGAGAGAAGAATCAGTGTTATCACAGGAATGCCTTACTAAAGTGCTGCACTAAGAACTTTCAAATGAAAATAGCTTGCAAATACCTCTATCTATCATTTACTTTCATAGCTATCATTTCTCCAAAAGTAGGCGTGAATCCCCAGTGAACCAGGTAAGGGAAAATGATGCTGTTCTCTGGATTAAAAATGGCATCTAACAGTGATGACATAAAAATTGACTTAACAAGCTTTGAGACTTTCTTTTACATGGAAACAGTATGTATAAATGCATCTGATGGAACAACATACTTTGCAGTAAGGCCTTAGAGTGAATAGTTTGGATGCTACAAATTTCATTATGACACCTATTCATGATGAACACCTTCTTCATGGGATAAGGAAAATCAAGATAGAAGAAGGAAGAGCAACTGATTGTCATCTAGTGCAGGTATTTGAGCCAGGAGAGCTACATTCAGCCTCTTTCCTGTGTTGACTGACTATGTTATGCTTTAATTCTCAGTGCCACTGCTTCTATTCCTTTTTTTAATGTATATTTCTAAATTGTAGGTACTTCTGCAGAGAGAATGTGTTACTAATACCTAACCCAGTGAGTCACTGACACTGGCTAGCCCTTTTAGGGATTTTTTGAGAGCAAATAATTTGACTTTGTTCACTTGTTTTCAGGAAATCAGAAAGCTGAGATATGAAGGAAGTATTTTAACTTTGCATTTCTACTAATGCATGGGAAGAGAGATAAACCAAGAAACTGTCCTTTGTCTATCTTGATGGACATTTTGAGTAGGCCTGGAGGCATTTCTAAGCTTTTGGACCTCTATGTCTTTGGTGCTGAAACCTATCACAAATTATAATACAAGCCACTGGTCAGGGAGGTAAGAAACAGGCAATTCAGAGCTTAAAATGAAAGGCAGTCATGCTGTTAAGTTCATTATTTCTCACCTAAAATCTTTCTTCTTGATTTTATTTAATCTGATAAACCTAGCAGTTGCTGCCAGGTGGATCTCCTACACAAGTCTGCCTTAAGTTTTCATTATCCTTTTATTTCTAGCATCATCGTTCAGTCATCTCTGTTTTCTCAAGCTAATTAGCCTGCTGTTTACAAGGTGCACATTTTTTAACATATGGTACAGTTGCATTGCATGTGTGCCATATTTTCATTTTCTAGTCTGAATCTTGCATTTCTGATGCAGTATGTCAGAAATATCAGACGTCCATCTTACAGAACAGCACTCACAGCTTCATATTGAAATGTGCCCTAATTATACTTTCGAATTCCTTGCTTCTCCATGTTTTCAATTAAGACATCACAGCCATTACCGCACTGTGACAACAGATTGTGATTTCAAGATGCTAGTATTTGGAGGTCAGAATTCAGCAAGAGAGAAAAGTCGCTGGAATTAAGCGTTTAAAATAATTAAGATTAAAAAAAAAAAAAAAAAAAAGTACCTTTCCAATTCAGTGGAGCAAAGATAAACCCCATCTGAAAATCCTCCCCATGGCGTGACAGTGCCTCTGAAGCCCTGGCATCGCATGCAGCTATTATAAATCTCCTCCCTGGGCAGGACTGCAGAGGGAGGGCCCGCCCGGCAGCACAAAGGCGGGAGCCGCTCGCTCGCCGTGCGCGGCGCCGCGCGGTGCAGGGGGCCAAGCGCGCGCGCGGGCGGGCGGATGCGCCGCGATCCGCGCCTGCTGCGCAGCCTTCCTCCTGCCGACACCATCCTCGCCCACCGTTTGTATGAGAGCAGCCTTCGCGCTGGCTCCGTGTATCGTCTGCGTGACTCTAGCCTCACTGCTAGTTCGGCTCGTCTGCAGTCGCCCTTGCTGCTGTTTATCTCCAGCGGGTCTTCATTCCTAGCTGGTGTGGACCTTGGAGCAATGAAAGCAGTGCGTTCGGAGCCGTGTGCACACTGAAATTATACCCTACCCACTGCAGAGCTGGAATTTAAACTGCTTTAGTTGAATAGAAATGCATTCCTAGGTCATTTCTTGCATTGACACAGAGTTTTTTTTTTTTTCTTTTCCCTTGCAGATTTAAGCTAAATTGGAATGAAAAAAAAAAAAAAAAAAAGAAAAAGAAAAAAAAAAAAGAGCAGCATTAATTCTGGAATAAATCTTTCCTATGAGTTGCTCTTGTAGTGTAACGGCATCAGCTTCACTGTGCCGGCATAACCAATAAAGCCCCATGTGCCATATAGCTGTCAGGCTCCTTGAGCTTCACAGAGGTAGAGAGGTAACCTTACATTTTTTTTCCCTAACGCAAATCCCTCAGACGCCTTTTAGCTCCCTAAGAAAAGCCTTCCACTCCCCCTATAGGACTGGCTCTCTATTTGTGGCTCCCTCCATGCCGGGCTGTGTCTAGCCAGAGTCGCTGTCAGTCATCCGGCTGCTTCCAGACATTCCACCCCGCCGGCACGCGCGGCTCCCGGCTGCATCCGGAGCCGGCAGCTGGGAGACAGGTAGTGCTGGGAACACATCTGAGAGAGGAACAGGCATTTTCAGCACAAGCAGAGCTCCTACCCACTGGTGCAATGTACTATTTCCTTAGCATAAAGGAAAATAACGTATTTTTTTCTTCTTTTTTTTTCTACAACCAATTTTTTATCATTCTATAAACACAGAGGAATTACAAAATTTCTAGTAGTTCTATAAGAAGAATAACCACAAAATAAGCCAATGTCTGTGATCAAACATACAGATGTTTTAGCATTTAGCTCAGCCATGAAAACTCCCATCTTGCTGTGATAAAGGAGCAGCACGATAGCAGAATTCTAGTAGCATAAAAGCATAAAAACACTGCACAGGAAGGTGGGATTGTAGCAAAATAGCTGTGAACCTTTCCCAGCCTGTGGTTAGAATCCTGGGCGCTGAAGGAGCTGGGCTTTACTGCTATTGACTTTGTGCTCGGCTCATTTAAAATGCAAGCCTTATTTAGATACTTAATATAGATTTAGGTGCCTGATTGTAAACACCTGATTAAAAATATTGGCCTTGCTTTACAAATAAAGGTCAAAGGAAACATTCGTTACTCTGTACTGGAAAGCAAAAGAGGAAAGAAACTAAGGAAAAAAAAGAGAAAAGGAGTTGCAGTGATTTGCAGAAGCGCAGAAGAAAGGAAGAGTTTTGATACTGCCTAATACTTTTATTATTAGTTAATTTCTATTTTTAATATAGCTTTTATCTTTTTCTCCTCTTACTCTTATTTTCATTGTCCTTTCCTATTTGTGTCTATTCAGGAAATACTGTAGAAAAATCCTGAGGGATGACCTGTTCATATAAATTTTTCGTCCAAATTTTAGTAGATACTAAAGGCTTCACTTTTAATTGGTCAAGGAAGAAACTTATAACAGCTACACTAAGCTGCACCCTAAGCTGTTTTCAGATGTTTGACTCTGATAATGATGCCCTGCTGTGATGCTTTCTACTTACTTTTTAGACATCCAATGTGAAAAGAGTAAAATAGAGCCACCAGCAACCACCAGAGAAACAAATGCTTTTACTTATTTATTATTCACCTGGATGATTTCTAAAGCATGCAAGTGTAAATGCCGTCTGTGTTGTGGTTATTTCAGCTTCCTTTGAATTCAGTCCACCCATCCAGTCATCCCTGCCAAGTCAGTCTCTCTTACCCATATCAACTAGGAAGCGCTTCAACATTGAAAGTAACACGTTAGCTTAATAAAAATGCTGGCAGTTAGGCCAAGGAATGGTGAGAATGTATTAATCTGAAAAATAATGACCTATGGAGAGCTTTGTTCCTCCTTCTCATGGGTCTCTGCTAGAAACAGACAGCCGAATAAAAACTGTGGGAAGTACTGTGTGGATATTATTATGGAAGTGCATAATGGATATTTTAAAACTTTTTTGGGGGAGATACTAACTTACTGAGCTTTTTCTTGTCATTTGTTTCTCAATTTTTGTATTGTTTCTTCTCGTTGTATCACCAAAGATCTCTAAAAACAAAGAATAAAGCAACCCCCACTGCAACCTTATAAGCCAAAAGTTGTATGATTAAAATTTATGAAGTGATTTGAGCTACACTGAAAACTAAGCTCAGATATACTTGAGTAGTCAGTTCCAGACACCAGGACATTTTTGGGAGGATTTATCTTTCCTGCACTAGGGATGGTCTACTGTAAGCAAAGAGCACATGGAGATTAATCTGGCTCTAGGACGTGTGGAGGCCCCAGTTCCTAGGCTGGTATGTAGTCATGTTCATGGGTTTTGTGGGCTGCAGGAAAACCTCCGAGCTGGTCTGAAAGGGTTTGTTGGGTCGGGGGCAATGGTGTGTAAACATGATAGTGTTTGTATGGCAAATAGAAATGGTTTCTCTGGTTTTGCCAAAATTGACACTTGCTCCTGAATTTGTTTAAATGGCATTTTCTAACAGTAAATCAGTTATTTACACTGAAGTCTTCTTGCAATCAAATGAGCACTTTAATTATTGTCCAATAAAATTCTAGAAAGAAAAGCATGTTTTCTGTTATCGATTTAGTGAATTAGTGTATACGCTAGACCTACAGATGAGGCAGAGACTGCCCTCTCAAGCCCATCACAGTGAGCAAACCAGAATATAGACACTCTTCTACCCTGACTTTGTGTTTAGTTGACAGTTTCTCTTCCATGTCCCAGCAGCATATCTTGTCACAGATACCAGTAGTCCCAAAACAGAAAGCTCTTTGTCATCTAAACAAATCAGACCCTCAATAAAACACTGGTAATGAAAACAATACACTTAGATTCTAAACATAGATCTACCAGAATGTGGCTTATTTACATGAAGGTAAATTTTAATCCACTGACCAGTTCCCTAGGAACTCTTTGTCACAGCCTCTAGCTTCTTCCCTTTGGAAATCCTTTCACTAGAAAACTAGGTTATGTGAAAAAAAAGGAACCTTTTTAATTAACAGACTTTTGAAGTCAGTGTCAACAGGAACAAGTTGAGTTAGCTATCAAGATGAGAACTGATGTAATTAACCCCATAGTTTCAGTAGTGTAATGCTACATCTGTCATCTATATTGATTATCCAGACATGCTTAAATCCATGCTCAAATCCATGCTCGCTAGCTAAAATGAAGACTGAGGAACCTGTTTAATGCGATTTACTGTTACAGAAGCTGAGGAATGAGAAACCTGCTGTGGCCTCCCACATGTTCAGAGGACAATCTGTGACTGCACGAAGCAGATCTGACCTAAGACTCAAGGGCAAATACGATACCTTGCTACTGCATGTCATCAAGCATGGTACCTCAGGTGGCAGCTCTGAGGTGAGTCAGAGGGAAAAGCGCTTTGAAGTGTAATTAACTGTTCTTCTACTTCCTATGAGAAGACATTCAAAAGATCTCTGGATTCTCCAAGGTAGCCCAACTGCTCTTGCAATGGTAGCACAAAACCAATGTCAGGAATGCCAAGAGAAAAATTCTTGTTTTCTGAAACTGTTTTTTGTCAAGCCACTGGTTTGTCACAACCCTTCTGCTCAATATGCTGCAGTGATTACAAGATTTAAGCAATGCAGAGAGTGACTTAGATAGGCTGCTGAGATACCCAAGCTGACAAGATAGTTCCATGTCACGGTGTGCTTTTGTGAGATGCTCACTGTGGGTATGATTTGTCCATGAAAAGTTTTACAGTTTCCACAGAACACATTCTCTGGCTACGAACATTAGCCTAGAAAGGCTACAGATGAAGAAAAGGAAAAAAAGTAGAAAAAATTCTGCATAAAAGAGACTTTCGTAACGTGGAATGCTCAAGAATTTTAAGGTATTTTTGTAAATGGCCTGTTTTAACAAGCAACACCAGGCTAAGTATTATAGGCTCATGTTTAGAGTGATTCAGCTAAGATTAAGTTCTGATTCCATGTAAATGCTTTACGGATTCCAGCTTGCTAAACACACAATACATATTAATATTTTGAAGCAAAAATAAATCATGCTGTGCTGTCTTGGCCTTCTCTCCTCCCCAGCAGCCCCTACCAGTGTTGTTCTTTCAGCATAATGGAGCTTCTGCAAGACACAGGCTATGGGAAAACACTGTAAGGGACAACAGACAGGAAAACACAGCCAGAAGCGAGGAAGATTCTTGCAAATATAGCTGTTGATGAAAGACAAAAAGCAGTATTTGAATTAACTGATGATAAAATGTCCCAAACGAGGCAATATAAATTTTTTGGTAAAAAAGGAACTGGCCAAATGATTCACTATGTCATAGAAAACTGTGAAACCATCAGTGGAATCACAGAAACAAATGTGGTATTGCTCTCCGGGGAAATCAAAAGAGGCACTGACAACTGTCACATTGCTAAACTAGTTTCCAAGAAAAGGACTGATTTTATTGATTAGAACAACAATTCAAAACTATCAACTACCGGAAGGAAAGGTTTTGAAGAACAATTCATGCCAGAAAATCTTTGTTGCCACACTCTCTAACTACACACACCTAACCCTGCTCTTGCCCATTTGAGACTATTCTGGCATTGATAAATAAGTAATAATAACAGTATAATTTATTTCTCCTGCTGTTTCGTTCCTAGAAGTGTTTCCTGTAGGATCTTTCTGTCCAAGACCTTAGCTCCAAAGAGGCTCCAACACAGCCTGACTGAAGCAAACTGAACCCCCCTGACACTATCATTCAGGAATAATCATAATATTGTCCTTTCACTGAGAATTGAAGCTCCTGATAGTGGAATAATTCAGTGATTCAAGTTCCTACGGTCAGTTGCTTCACTGGAATAAACTGCTCCATTAAGGGTGATGAAGCTGTCGCTGTTTACACCAGCTGAGCTCTTTCCTTTATGTCTGGCATATCTGGCTTCTGGCTGCAGCTTTTCAACAGAACTGCCAAATCAGTAACAGAAAAGTGCTTATAAATATATACCCTATGTACTGAAGATGTTTTATTACATATACTTCTTGTATTACTGTATTACACAGAAGCCCTCACTTGAAACTTATTTTTTGCTAAGTGCCAACTCAGAATTTAAGAACTTTTATTACAATGCAAGACAAAAGGGCTACATAGTGGAAATCCAGAAAGGAATGAGCCAGTGTTAGTGATATTGCTGTTTTAATTCCTGTAATCTAGATTCAGAACACTTTGGATAGAAGTGGCATCACCTCAAAGACCCATTATGCAAAAGGTGTTCCCTAAATAAAAGATAACAATAAATAGGAATGTATGAAGATTTTTACCACAGAGATGTATTGATTTAGTGTCACTAATGATGATATAACAATGAATGTATAGTTATTCAGAAACAAAATTACAACTTTCTTATTAAAAAAAATTCTTTCAAAAGTGGTAGCAAAAAGAAATGAAAACTAGAGCCACAAAGAAGTGGCTTTGAAGTCTGTGGATGATCTTTTAAATTCAGACTTAAAGAACTCTATTGACTTACTCCATTGACTTCAAGAAATATTATTGACAGGTGACTTACTTAATTTCAGTGGTTGCTTACCACCCACATATAAAAATAGCAGATAACAAAGGACATTTTTAACTAGCAGAGAATATCATGACAAGGACCAAAGGCTGAGCATTTAGCAAGAGAAGTCCAAAAAAAAAAAAAGAAAAAAGGAACAGTTGTGAAAGGAATGTGATTAAGTGTCACAAAGGCGCGGCAGCGAAGGGTGAATTCTCGGTCTTCTCATGTCTCCAATCAATACAGACTTTAAAAAATATATATCTGAACATAGGTGCAGCCTTGTGGGCTTCAAATAGGCATAGCTGAGTAAAATGTAATGCCCTATTTAGGAAGAGGAGGTCAGAATAAATGACCCTGTGGTCTCTTTTGGCCTTAAGATGTATGAAAATCAGATCTACAAGAGAACTCAGTAGTGTTAATTCCTTAGACTAGTCCAATTATAACCAGAAGATTATTTAATGGGAGCACTATTCGTAATGAGTAGGATTTGTAATACCAGAACCTAAATTTGCAGATTTTACTAAAAGGAGGTAAGTCACTAGAAAAATGTGAGATCCTGCAAAATATATATATAAAAAAAACAAAGAGCCCAGCTCAGTAAATCAAAATCAAGCGGATGAGGAAAGTCCAAGTATCTTCATGGAATATATATATATAAATATATATATATATTTTGAAAATTAAAAACCTATAGCTTAGGCTAAAATATTATTTTTGTTATTTACCACAATAAGGTACATTAGCATATATCACAAAGATAAGCTTTAAGAAGAGGCAAGTATATACGAAAATACAGCTATTACTCTCCAAGTGGATGTCTTCCTCAAGCTAACCCACTGTAGCTAGAATATGGTAACGCTGAAAGAAATATAAGGAGAGTTGTTCAAATATGGATGAGATAAAGAATTAGAAATGATACAACAGGGATTAACAAAAGGAGGCAATTATTGCCAAAATATTTATTAATTTATTTGTTTCCTGTCATTTTTGACATTGCATGTTCACATGCCTATAATCTCAGTTAGAGATATGAGGTGCTTGCTGAACCAGTGAATAGTGGCAGTGCCCGTCTAAATGGAGGAAAAAAAATAAATTTTATTCTTGTCCTTCCCCTAGAAGGTGTTTCAGCTTCTTATGTATATGTTTTAAGAAAATTACACTTTATTGTACCCTCCCAAAATTTCTGAACCAATCATCATATTTCTTCTAAGCAAGATTCCCCCTGGGACTAGCTACATGCAATTATTTCAGCTGTAGAATCATAGAATCATAGAATGCTTAGGGTTGGAAGGGACCTCTAGAGATCATCTAGTCCAACCCCCCTGCACACGCAGGGTCACCTAAAGCACGTGGCACAGGACTGCATCCAAGCGGGTTTTGAAGATCTCCAGAGAAGGAGACTCCACAACCTCTCTGGGCAGCCTGTTCCAGTGCTCTGTCACCCTCACTGTTAAGAAATTTTTCCTCAAGCTCCTGTGGAACTTTTGATGCTTCAGTTTCCGGTCATTTCCTCTAGTCCTATCAGTGGCCACCACTGAAAAGAGACCAGCACCATCCTCTGCACTCCCTCCCTTGAGGTACTTATAGACACTGATCAGGTCCCCTCTCAGCCTTCTCTTCTCCAAGTTGAACAGACCCAGCTCCCTCAGCCTCTCCTCATAGGGCAGATGTTCCAGGCCCCTGATCATCCTTGTGGCCCTGCGCTGGACTCTCTCCAGCAGCTGCACATCCCTCTTATACTGTGGAGCCCAGAACTGGACACAATACTCCAGATGTGGCCTCACTAGGGCTGAGTAGAGGGGCAGGATCACCTCCCTCGACCTGCTGGAGACGCTCTTCTTAATGCAGCCCAGGATCCCATTGGCCTTCTTGGCCACAAGGACACACTGCTGCCTCATGGTCAACTTGTCGTCCACCATGACACCCAGGTCTTTCTCCGCAGAGCTGCTCTCCAGAAGGTCGGTCCCCAGCCTGTACTGGTGTCTGGGGTTATTCCTCCCCAGATGCAGTACCTTGCGCTTGGCGTTGTTGAATTTCACGAGGTTTTTCACCGCCCAGTTGTCCAGTCTGTCCAGGTCCCTCTGGATGGCAGCGCAGCCCTCTGGGGTATCGGCTACTCCTCCCAGTTTGGTATCATCAGCAAACTTGCTGAGGGGGTTAACCACTGAAACGAAACCTGTGATTGAAAGTGCAGATCTGAAAGACCCTTTTTATTTAGATAATTCTCCTAATCCATAATTTTCCTGATATTTTTAACATTCTATGAATTTACAAAACAAAATTAATTTTAAAAATTCTTTTTTTTTTCTGAAATATGTATATTCCCTTTTCAGTTTCCCATATTGTAGTGAAGGTGGATGAGACTTGTTCAGATTGTTTCTTCCTTGCAGAGCACGGAGTGAGGGCCAACTCCAGGCGCTCCTGAACGGACGTGCCGGTCTCGTATGCCCAAAGCAGGGCTGAGGTGTCTCTCACAAAGCATCTGATCCAGGCGCCAGAACAAAACACTGTCAGAGGTTAGATTAGCAAACGTTTCTCATTTTTAGTCCATTCTAACTAAAGTCTAGTCTCCCACTATAATTTTATACATATATTTCTATATTAAATTGAATACACCTTCTTGTACATGTGCATGCACACAGGCACTGATACATAGATACATCCTTTTTCTCCCAAATATGGGATATAATACTGAAAACATTACTGAGGTACAGGATTTAGAATCTTTTTGTCCCAGAAGACCAATATTCTTTTCTTTGGACTGTTTGATGACAGCATTATGGTTCCTAGATCCAATATTCAAACAACTCCAGTTTCACAGAAACTACAGCAGAAGCTAAAGTTTCATGTCACCAGCGCAGGGTAACAACACATGTGACAGAACACCGTTCTCAGCACGGCATCTGAAACACATCCCAGGAAGGCTACTTTTAACCACAGACAGTTTTCCCCACACTTCCTCTCTGCATTTGACTTTCACATATTCTCCATCTACAACTAACTCACTTCCAAAACTGCAAATATTTCAATGACTGTAAAAGCCACTCTCTGTGAGAGAAACCCTCCTTGCAGACATTTGGAGGTTTGTTTGCTGTACTGCAGAAGGCGGGAATAAAAAGCAACAGCTCTTTATGTCTCCTTTCTCATGGTGGAGCACAGAGCTGCAAGCCTCTTGCTGCTACAGTGATTCAAGTTGCTTATTTTAGCTCCCATATTTTGTATCTTGACTGAGTGGTTGCATTAACTATTGCCTTGTATGGATTGCTTAACACATTTCTGCACATGGTGTGGTGCATGGAGAACATATCTGCCATAATCTGTAGCAGTCCTTTTTATCTGAGCAACTGCAAACAGCCTTGCACTGATTATAACTAAACCATGTGTAATAACACAGTGTTGTGCCTTTACATGAGAATTCATGCGTAGTGGTCAATTAGTTCATGAACAAGGTGACTATCCAGTCGGACTGGTGCTAAAATTGTAAATGGGACATTTTAGAAACCAACATCCTACGCAAATACTTTTATACTTGAGAACAATTTTGAGTCCCTGGAATAGCATGCTATTTCTTGAGGAAAGACTACAGGGATAGCACAATCTGTTATTTCCAATTTCACCTCAGACTGTGGAACAGGGAATCTGGGGGAGGTCGCATTTTACCCATGCTAGGAGGGCATCTGATATCTGGAACTGGAGCTTTCTGTTAAGACCTGAGGGTGTGAGAGCGGAGGGAGGAAGGGAGCAAGTTCTGCAGATCCAAACAATGTTCTATTATTCCAGATCTATGGTTCCAGTCTGGCACAAAAAAAAAGATGTGAATGTGATTAGAGATTTGGATATTATCTGTTAGTTACAAAAATATCAACCCTGATGATATTCCTACACAGGAAATAACCAGCTACCAAGCACCAAGTTTTCAACAGCACTTGTGCTAAGTAAATTTTGTTTTTTTGATGAAGAAAATTTGATCCATAGCTACACAGATACAGTAGTGTTAGTGCATTCCCTGCTGGGACACTTTATTCCTTGTAGCTGCCCATAACTTTAAATGCAATTTTCTGTTCTTGATGTAGTGACCAAAGGTAGGTGCAAGAAGGCATTTTGCATTATTTTCATTTGTGATTATTTCCTGTTGTGCAACACACAGGCAACAAAGGAAGATTTTAAGAACTAACCAAGATTTGCTGCAGTCTGAGCTTAAGAAGTATCTCTGAAGATGACTACTACCCACACACACCTCAGGCACAGACACACTGATGGTCAGTCCTTCCTCATGGATGATATCGCACACGTGCAATTGGTGCAAACTTTCTGCTATTTCTCCAGGACTAAGGGATGCTCTTCACCAATTTTTCTAATCAACAGATGTTTGAAGTGCACGAACTAAAAGTAGTTAAAGGTAAGGGATGAGATGCCCTGGTTGGATAGAGCTAGAAGAATTTTAAGAGGAAATTCTAGACCAAAAAGTCATACATCTGGCAGTAGTGCAATATCACAGCTTCAAGAATCAGATGATGGAAAGCTAAGGTAGAGGGTTTGTTTTTTATCTTACATCATTAATTTCTGACCCACAATTTTATATAATGCATTTAGTTTAAGTTTTGCCTTTACAGTCTTCTGATTCTAAATTTAAATTTCATTGACATCTGCAGAGCAAGCCAATTCTGGAAAAAAAAAAAAAAGAAGAAGAAGAAGAAGCAAAATTATGCAAGAAAATCCAGTGTACATTGCAGTCAATGACTCATAAAAATAGACGCTCTACTTTCAGGTCACAAAGACCCCTTAAGAAAATGAAAATAGATGAGAATGTGCTTGATGCCACGAGTCATCTAGGCTGCTTGGTTAAGCAGCTTGAACACTCTATCAGGTCAAGCTTTTTAATGGTTTGGTTGTATTGCAAGAGATTATCCTTCATCCAAATATAAGTTTATTTTTATTTATTTTATTATTATTATCATCAAAGAGATCCTCCCAAGCTCCACTTCCATTGTATGTTATGCAAAAGTTAATTCTTGGCAGATACTTGACTCTGCTTCCCAACCAGTGCTTTTGCTCCTCAAGTCTGAAGATGGTCTTTTAAAATATAATATTACTTAGTATTAGTGAAACTATTTACATCAGTTCTACTGAAGAATATTAGATTTAGGAACAAAAATTGGAAGAGGAGATGGGTAACGTCTCTGAGTGTACTTGAAGCAATAAAGTAGGTTTGTTTATGTTGGATATGTGGGCATAACCAGAGGGAGTAAGTGCTACTAAGTATCATGATGTTGATTCCCCAAATACTTGTTATATTTGTATTCCACCTAGGACCTATAAAAAGGATAACACTAACAACCAACATGTAGATAAGAGTCTTGCAGATTTTTGTCCTGATATACTTATTTGTAAATAGGTGCTATGCAAATTGGGGATTTCCATAGCTGTGAAACATATGTACAGCTATGGCCCAACGGCTGTGGTGTTATCCATGCACTCAGATTACTGAAGTGCAGTTCCTTCTCAGGGTAAACTTATTTATTACTGTGAGAAATTTTCTTCTTTCAATGTGTCCTTTCATTCTTTCTTTATTCTACAGTAAAACTCAGGATCTAAACGTAGCTGCCGATAATAACAGAAGGAGATGCAGAGAGAGTCAGAATCAAACTCAACTATTACTTGAATGTTAAAGCCATCATCCACAACACAAACTCACTTGAAATGCCACGGGCAGTGATCAGCTTGGGCTCACCACTTAAACATGCTTCCGTCTCATTAGCAGTTGACTAAATTACGGGATGTACACAACTTCAGACTTGGAAAATCCAGTGTAACAGGAGGCATTCCCTCTCCATGCTTGCCTTTCCTTGCTCCAGTTTTTCAACTTGCTTTAATTCTGTAGCAATGTCGTGTCCTGCTCTCGGTGTGCAGAGCTGTGACACTCACCTCCTAATATTGTTATTCTGCTCCAGGTTCCTGAAAGAAGGAGATGTAAATACCCTATACTGTGTTACAGAGCAACGCCAGCTTTTGTATCATCATAGTAAGGTGAAAACCTTTGCCGTCTTCTTGGCTGATTTGCCACAAAAGCGGCTGGCCACGCTGCGCTATTAAGAGAACCGCACAAAGCTTTGTACGCGCGATGCTTATCTTGCAAACTGGGCCCACAACCATAAATTGTTTAATCAAGGCCATTGTTATTGTATCAATTATCATTATTATATTAAATACTATTACATTAGTGCCACAGTCATTGCTAAATACAGTTTCCTAAACAGCACTAGAAAAACTGGAGGTGCATACTAATATAACTGTAAAAATTCTGTGCCGGAGTTAGAGTTAGGAAAAATGCTTTCACCAAATTTTGAGGTTATGCACAGAATATTATTCTGCTCTTTGCTTAGTTACCCATCCATTTTTGTTTCACTCTATCTTACAAGTTTAGTTGCTCTAAAATTCATTTGTACTATGATGATGCAGAGGAATTCCAGGCTTGGGCCAGGGCATCGTTACACTGTACCCAGTGTGCTATACAAGTATGGCACAAAAAAACTTAAAAATCAAATATACACAGCAAGGGCAGAGTTAATAAGATGGTTTGGGTTAAGAAAATAGAGTTTATCATCTCAGCAGATCTGCTTTCTAAAAGCTACCAAGGTGTTTTTGATAGATATGATAGGAAAAGAAAGATTCCTGTAGGCTGGCAAATGATTCTAATGAGGGGCTTCCCAAGTGTGAGGCCCACCAGTGGAGACAATAAAAACATGCTTATTTCAAAGAAGTGAAACATGGAGACTTTAAATGACGATATTATCTCCTGACTGAAGACAGGAACCAACACCCAAGTATCATGTACAGTTTGAAGCTGGCTAACTTAGTATTTTAGAGCTTTTCTCCAGAATGAAAATATTCTCCAAACCCAGATTTGGGTAACAGAATCCAAAATGGGACCAACAGCATTCAACTCTGTCTTCCCGAGCACACAGTTCTGGATATCTGAGAAAAATGAGGAGGCAAAAGATCAGTAACTCCTTTATTTTTTAGTAGACTTACTCATGCCAGAAATAAGCTTAAGAGGACCTGTGTAATGAAGATGTTTCTGAATGATGAATTATTTTCAATGAAGATGCAAGATATTAACAAAACCACCATAACTCTTCTAAAACTATGATTAACGTATGACCTCTGAATACAATTATTTTGATATATAATATGTATTTTGCTATCTTGTCAATGTCATTAGACCTGAAAAGTTTTCATGCGGAAAATCTTTGATCATAAAAGAAATTAGAATTAAAAGTAACTGTTATCTTAGCCACTCTGCAATGCTAAAAATACTCCTCTTTATTGAGTTCATGGAGCTTCCACAAATTGTCTTCACATGAAATTGTTTTAGTTTGTTTGAAGTTTTAAAGGGAATAAGTTGTGTCCACAGAATTTCATGTGTTAACTTACTCCTACAACAGAATCACGGAATCACAGAATGCTTAAGGTTGGAAGGGACCTCTAGAGATCATCTAGTCCAACCCCCCTGCTCAAGCAGGGACACCTAGAGCACGTGGCACAGGGTGGCATCCAGGCGGGTTTGGAAGATCTCCAGAGAAGGAGACTCCACAGCCTCTCTGGGCAGCCTGTGCCAGGGCTCTGCCACCCTCACTGTAAGGAAGTTCCTCCTCATATGGAGATTAAACTTGCTATGTTTCAACTTGCACCCATTACCCCTTGTCCTGTCACCAGCCACCACAGAGAGGAGCCTGGCCCCATCCTCCCTACAATCACCCCTCAGGTGCTTGAACATGTTGATCAAATCTCCTTTCAGCCTTCTTTTCTCCAGGCTAAACAGGCCCAGCTTTGTTTAGTCTTTCCTCATACAATAGATGCTCCAGTCCCTTAAGCATCTTCATGGCTCTTCGCTGGACCCTCTCCAGAAGCTCAATGTCCTTCTTGTATTGGAGAGCCCAGAATTGCACCCAATACTCCAGGTGCGGCCTCACCAGAGCTGAGAAGAGGGGCAGGATCACCTCCCTTGACCTGCTGGCAACACTGACACAACACATATCGCATTTCAGTTCTCTAAACTGAAATTTAATACATCTTTCATAAATTATTTATATTGGAGTATTTACTATGTCTATTTAGATTGGTTTTGTTAAGCTATATGTAAAAAGCTCATCTCCACAAGCTCAGAGAACCATAGAGACACAACCTCAGGTGAAAATCTAAATTTCCTCATCCATCCAGGTGGTTGGTCGTGTTTGGGTTTCTGTAAGTGCTGGGGCTGTCAGTCTGTGTGGCCAGCCAGGTATATATGTGTATATATATATATATATGTTGCATACGTGAATTTGTGTGGGTGCCTACTGGGGACACGTGCTCAGCCTTACTGCTGGATGGATCTAGGAGCATGGAGCAACAACTCATCCCAGTGGCTATGAGGTTCAGCCTCTCTTCAGTTTCCTCTCCATACATACCAAGAAATCACACACATCTCAGGACTGCGGAGATGTTCTTCATGATATGTGGAGAAGGGAAGAATTTAACACGTGTTATGTTATTTGAACATTTAAACTTTGCTGTGTAATCTCATTCTATCTCACTGCAAGCTTCTCTGGAAATGTGTTGTTTTTTACAGTAAATATTATTCCTTTTCCTTGGTCATTATTTAATAGAGATATTTTATTTATTCTATTTTCTCTCTTTGGAGATGAAAATGTGATCCATAATAAGTCATTCTACTTGATTAATACACTTAGAGTAGACACAAAAATGTTAATACATATGTATCTGTTTCATAAGAGGGAGATTTGAAATCTGTGCATATGAAATAATGACTTTTTCCTAAGTGAGAGCATGAGAAATCAATTGAAATACAGGATCTTTGGAATGAAACTCTGTCCTACTCTTTTGCTTTTCTATAGATACTATGACACAAACCTTCCTCCTCTTCCCACAGCGGAGCATGGCAAACAGTTTTCTGAAGCTCTTGCTAGAAAAAAGGAGTTTTGAAAAAGGGCCATTTCTGAATTGCACAAGCAAGAAGTTTCACATTAATATATTTATTTATTTCTACATGATATGTTGTATAAAATTTCCATTGCTCATAAAACTATCTAGAAAAGAAAGTTGCAAAAAATAGAGCTGAGTGGGGAGAAAAGCGTAAGATGGTAGGATAAAAGTTTATAGAGCTGTAACTAAAACTATAGAAAGAGGAAATAAGCAAAGGAAGTGATTTTCCCAAGACAATTCAAAGATTAGTGCCAGAGCTACAAGAGAAATTCAGAAATCATTTCTAGTGTCCAATATGTTGCACAGAATATGTTGCTTTCTAATAATAAACTACTGCTTCCCACCTTAAAAAAATGAAAATACTATCTGCATTTGGCTGATGTGACCACCATCCATTCCTCTGTGATCAGAAGTTACACCAGTGAATGGCAGAATGACTAGAGCAGGAAAGTGTTACTGAGTGAAAAGACCACTGATATAAAAACTACGAGCACAACATGGCCAGTCACTCCTTTAGCTAAAAATTGTGTAGCTAAAATTGTCACTTACCCTTTTTTGAGTACTTTGGTCTTGTACATCCTGACTAGACCTGATAACTCTCACTTTATTTTACAAGATACAGTTACTCCTCTGCTTCCTTTCCCTCCTCATCTTAGTATTCATTAATATTATTCATTTTGCAAGGGCTGCCTGTGCTTCATTGAGTGTAAGAGGTCAGAAAAGTGAAGCCAAGGTTTCTTTATTTGATACCTGTTAATCTTTGCAGCTGGAAATCTAAAGGAAAAGCAAAATAAAATGACAAGTCAGTTAACATACCGAAAGACAGGAATTAAGGTCAGAAAGATTCTTACTAAATATTACAGAGCTGGTGCCTTAAAAAAAGTCCTTTCCTATTCCTTTCACACATTCCTTTTGCAACTGCTATTTTGTGAGTGCAGTCTGCTGTATGTAAGTATAATTTGTCTCTATAGTCTGCAATAAAAATTTTCATAGGTCTTTTCACATAGTCAAAAACATAGCCTGAACTAAGGACATGTTAAATATTTAAGCCAAAGAGTTAAACGTGAGTGCAGCTGCATACTTAAATAATTCTGGCTATATATTACCTGAATTTGGTATCTGACTTGCATTCTGAGTAGGGAAACCCTGATAAGTGTCCAATTGTATAAATATTCAAAGGCAGACAAAGTGGCATGGCTAACGACAATTTGTTTAGACCCTTTATTAAGGCATCTTGCACACATAGGGATTCATCGGACCAGACAAAAATGTATTTATAACTTGAATTAGCTAATGTAGTGATAATATACTTTTACTAGGAGAATAAAAGTAGCAATTGTAGCCTATAAAACAATATAGATGTATTTGAAGTTTAACAGACTATCCTTATTAATATTATATTATTCACAGTAATTTATAAAAATAATTTGATATATATCTTGACATAGTTATAATCCAAGGGCCAGATTCTGACTGGACCTTTATGCATGCAAAAGCAGGAGAGAAAATGGTCCGAAATGTTCCCTACAACATCCAGAAAGGCAAAAGAGTTATGTGAAGTCAAAAACACCAGTAACATTATCCACATGATGTAAAACACATGACCTAATGCATGGATCTCTCTCCTTCCCTGTTTTTCTCAATCAGTGTATTACAAGATAATGAATGATGCAAGGAGACCTCTAAGTCCAAGCTACGTTCTGCAAACACCCTTATAGGATTTGGGTTCAGTCAGCCAAAATTACAGTAGCTGCTTAATGTTGTTGTACCCCATCTGTCTCATCCTTAAGATACACAGCAGTCCAATTCTGTTTTAAAACATCTATCTGATCTTAAGTTTGATATTGCTCAGTGAGAAATGATGATGGGGGACACAAAAGGCCAGGGGAGGCATTTTTGTTTTTTTTTTTTTTTTATATCTGAATAAATAAAGAACTATTGCACATGAAAAACTTGCAGTTCTGTATCAACTCCAGTTTAATGATCCACAGTCAAAGATTCTTGGTTCTTAAAATAGCAAGGTAACTAAATCCAACATGAAAATGGAAATTAAATAGGTGAAATCACTGAAGTCTGGATAAATGGGTAACATGTGACTAGAAAGATATGAATCCTCTGAGGTAAATCATAAAACAGGAATGTCTAAAACTCCTGACTGCTGGAAGTATTCACAAATGAAGGGATTAACCAGGGAAAGGGGAAGTCAGAACTAAATTGAAATCTGTGACCTGACATCAGGATGGGCGGTGAGATAAATTAGAGATAAATTGATCTTGTGCTCACTGGAAAAAAAAAAAAAAAAAAAAAAAAGATTGTCACGAATTTCACAAAGCTTTGAATCAAGCCTTCTTATAGGAAATTCAAATCTAAGATACTCTTTGTGAAATACACAGCTTCCAGTGGATTCCTCTGAATAGGGTTGAAGGGCTGAGGGGATAGTAAAATTTCCTAGGGTGAAAAGCAATATTTGAGTGATGCACAATAAGGTGCTGGGGGTTTTAACATAGGAGAGAGTATCACATCAGCTCACATGAAAGAGATGCCATATGCATTGGAACTCATGGGTGATGTAGGTGCAGCAAGGTGTGGATTTTATTAAGGTTTCTTTATATCGGGGTCCCACTAAGAAATGCCTCCTTTAGAACCAAGAGTGTCATAAGATCCATGACCTCTCTCACAACATCCAACCTGTCATGCAAGGGATAGCCACCCAAATTACAGTATAGCACCAGCAAATTACACATAGCACCGGAGACACCGAAAACAACATGCATTAAGAATTACCAGCCAGAATTCCAAGAACTCATTAGGCATCTATTATATGACTCTCTGGCTTAATTAGAATTTCCTGCCATGTTTCAAGACTTTGGCAGACCTGTCCCCTCCTTCATGGACGGTGGCAGCTCTCACCACGCAGGAAGCAGAGGCCGGAAGCAGAATGTCACTCCATACCTGGAGAAGGTGTCTACCAGCAGCCGAGCCTGCAAACAGTTCCATTGCCTTTCAGCACCAACTTCAACCTGATGTTTTTGTTCTGCCCTGTTGTGGACAAACCTTACGACCACCACCGTTTGGATGCCTCGAGCTGCTGTCCCTCAGTTGCACTTGACACTTGCCTGCATGTGTGAGCAGGTTGTGCGAGGGGGGGCCTCAAGCCGTGCACGCTGTAGTTACTTCAGCCAATGTCACCAGTTTGCAGATAGTGTCACTGGTTTTGCATTGATGTAATGAAAAAAAAAAAAGAGAAAAGTGTTTTCAATGCTGTCTTCCCCTTTAAAGGAGACTACAAGGTGGTTGGAGCCCAGACTCTTTGCTGTGGAGCTATTCCAAGGTATTTCCAAGTTAGGAAGCCTGTTCAGGAGAAAAGAAAGGTAAAGATATGGGAGAATTTGTGGAGCCCTTGAGGCTGAAAAGTCTGTAAAAGTTGGTAAAATTTGCCAACGAATAGAAAGTTTCAGCAGGAAGGCAAGATGGTGTCTGGGGACTGCTAAACAGGAGGGAAGTGTGAGGAAAGAAACCTATACCTGAGACCAAAAGAGTGTATGGGGATTTTTACATGAAGTATGTGATGAAAACTGCCTCTGCCTGGAAGCTGTATGGTTAACAATAAATGTTTGTGTTGACTGTGGGGTCCCAAAAAACGTTTTCATGAGCTTCCTGGCAGCCTTTCATTTATTTCTGTTCAGAGCAGGGACTGAGGGGCAGAGTTGCCCCAAAGAAGACCAAGGACTGTGTTTAGGTATGGCTGTCTCAGAGAGGATTTTTTTTTCCCTTTAGATGGCTAAAATCATATGAGAAACTTGACCTACTCATGAGAATAGAGTGGTCAGGCACCCTTTAGTGGAAGACTCTGGAAGAAAGCAACGCTAAAGCAGGATGCCCTCCTGGTATCCGTGAAGTGAGTTAACTGGCAAAAGCTCACACGTCTGAGTGTTTTCCTTTTTCCTCCTGAGATTTTTTTTTTCATGTGAAGCTGTCAGAAGCACATAACTCAAGGAGACGATCTGCATGTCTGTTCAAACTGATTTAGATACGCTGTTCCCTGAGCTTTGCACATTGGTTAAAGACGCTTCACTGGGAATGCATATGGCTTGAAAAGCTCATTGCTGGTTCCGTCAGGGAATCAATCTTAAAGTAACCCATTTTAAAGAAAAGACTTAAAGTAGCCCATCAGCTCCTTCAGCTGAGTCCTTAAAAGCAAAAAATAGCTACTTTTTCTCCTGTTTAAGTTTGCCCTTGATGGGATGCCCTGGGCTCTATGCACTCATTTTTTTTTTCAGGACAATTGATATCCATGCTGAAATTCAACTTCTTGCAAACAGCTCGGTAGGTGCATCTCAAGACTCTAAACATCTGGGTAGCCTGCCCATGTACAGGTGACTGCGCAGTTGACTCTGCACGACTGTTATCTAGGAAAAACACTTGACAGTTCCCTGGCCTGCTCCCACGGGCTCCCATCTTCATTTTGTGGGCTTGGCTGAAGCAACCAAGGATGTCTTGATGAACACAGTTTCCTGCAGAATCTTGTTAAGAACCTTGACCAGATCTGCTTAGGTGAACACACATATTTTTGTGTTCCTGTCTTTGGGCTGGTGTTTGTCTTCGTCTCGGAAAGGCTCATCTATCAGACAACATTTTTTTTTTTTACAATAAATAATAAAGATGTTGCTGACAGAATTTCTACTTAGAAAGAATATGTTGATATCTTTTCCAACAATTAAGAATCTCCACAAGAAGCATAGTTCCTTAGGTATGGGAATCTTTCTCATTACAGCTAAAAACAGTAATTTTATCAGGCAATCTTTTTTTATTAATTGGAAAAAAATATTTTTTCAGTCCTCACATTTGAATACCTTGGAAGCAGTGATAACCACTGCTGTTATTTCTCAAGTACTCAAAAATATAAAAAATGTGAAGGAAAAAAAAAAAAGACAACAGTGATTTAAACATGTTTAATTTTTTTTTCCACTCCTTTCCTCCCTCTCAGTTTCTGGTATCTTCTAATTTCTAACATTCCAGTCAGCTGGAATGCCATTGCTATTGTTTCTCTCGATAGCTTTGTGTTGAAATAGCAATGGTTAAGGATGAAACATGGTTTCAGTGGGAGTTTTGGAAAGGCTTTGAAGTGCCTTTTTGGATGCAGCAAACTCTTATGAAGTGGTTGAGCATCAGGATCTGTTTGCTACTAAAATGATTTCAATAGAATATTTGCTGCCCTTGCCAGGTTTATTTAAATAAAAATACACAAAATTCTTCTCAGTGTTTACAGAATTTGCCTTTTGAAGTAAAATACAAGCTTGGAAAGTTTTTCAATGCAATGAAAGCTGACAAAACACATTATTGATGTTATAGTTGACATAACAGGCCACCTATGCCAGTAAAAATGAAGTCTACATATAAAATGCTTCTTGGCTTTTACAGCAGTGGCACTCACCTGCATAGACCTAAAGTTATTTATTTAATTATTTATTTATCTATTTATTTACTTATTTATTTATGATTTTGGTCTTTGATTGGGAAGTATTGTAAAGAAGGCTGGGGAAAGAAAAAGTTTTATATTGTGAAAGGAGATAGCTAAAACTGTTTCTCTTTAAAGACACTTTTTTTTTTTAAGCATAACTAAGGTATCCTCATTGATCTAAAATATGGATTTAATGTGCAATGTCGTTTATTTAAAAAAAAAATAAAGCCTCTGCTTTTAGGCTGTATGAGTCAGTCTAAAAGGAAACTGTCAAGTGCTGTATCACGGAATCTCCCACTCAGGGACACATGCAGCTGAAGATGTATAGATGCACATATAGATTTACAGCTGAAGCCAGCTGTCAGGATGAGCCTGAAGAACATTGTTTAGAGCAGGAGGAAGGCTCCACTTTAAAGGATCTCTGCCTTAGGTTTAATTCCTGCCTCTTTCCTGACACACAATCTGGTGGAGTGGTATCTCACCTTTTTGTATGTCGCCAACACATGTGTTGTTGCATGGCGAATCAGATGAAAGCTGAATCATTCTGAATAAATTCCAGAGTTTTAGACTCCTATCAAGATGCCCAAAATTACTAAAGTGTCTGGAGTTTGCATTTTTCTATGAAATGTTGTGAGTTTTTCCTGTATTTGCAAAATACACGTGTAAACACGACACGAGTATCTGTAAATAGGCTCTATTTGTAGAAAATACTTTTGTAACAGAACATTTGCTTTTTTTTAAGTATTTGCTTTTTATTAAAATGCAACATCTTTAAGGATCTAATAAATACTTCTTATGTAAACATATACTCCAAGATGCATATTGCAGTTAGTATCTCTAGCAGATCCATTTACCTGAACTCTGTGTTCCCAGTTCTCCAGGAACTTTATGACTTTAATGAGTGTCTGAATGTGTATAGCTGGTAGGATGGCTGAATTCTGACAAAAATCAAGGTAATAATAGGTGTGTGGAGAAGAAAAGCAAGAGCAGAGCAAATTCTTGCAGCAGTCTTTTTATATGTGTCTAGTGAAAATAACTGCTAAAGATGGTCAGATTGGTCACAGGATATAGGAGGCAGAGGAAAACAGGTAATTTTTCTCTCCTCCCATTCCTTTCTAGTGTTTAAGAAATGGCTGTTTTTGACTGTGTCAAAGTCCATGTAGTCATTGAAAACCTCAGTAGTTTACAAGTTTTCATGACTTTTTACTTATTAAAAGAAAACTTCCACCAAGAAGTCAATTCATTATATAATGTCTGAGCAAGTATGTGCATACATGGGTACAGACGTGATAGAGCCTCACAGATCAACCAGGAGGAAAGGAGTTGCTAGGCGCTTGCTAAGTCCATTGCAGTGTGTGATGTCAGTAAAGATCTTGCTTTTCCTTTGTGTGGTACCCGTTATTCAAGTATCATGTCTGAAAATAGCATCTTGCCATTTGACCTTTCCTGCATTATTTCTATTCCACAAATGAAGAAATGACATCGCAGTTTGAGAATGAACCAATACATAGTGCATTTCTTTTCCTCACAGATCTATAGTTAATCTGCTATATCACATTCACCTTCTCTGTATGTCACTTATCTTCCTTTTATGTGTCTCTTTTTCTTTGAAATAGGTTTTAAATCCCTGACCTGCTCCTCCTCTGAACACATATATAAAACAAAGGCAATGTATCTTTTAATTCAGGTTTTATGTACACATAGATTTACACTGACATTCAAGAGTCAGCAAAGGTCTCTTAATATCTGAACTCTGCAATCTTACATTTGACAACATTTGAGCAAGGCACATGGCAGTTGTTTTGTGAAAAAAAATTCATTGCAGATCTCATCTCACCCATGTTGGGAAGAGGGGAAGGAGGAGAGGATCACCTCTCTTGATGGAGCTCGGTTCAACTTGCCACCCCAGCTCTGTGGTCACGTCTCACCACCCCCAGGTCCTTCTTTGCAAAACACAGGCAGCTCCCAGCCCATGCCGGGGTCTTGGGTTTCCCTCCTCGCATGCATTACTTGACATTTCCTTCTGTTGACGTTCACAGGGTTCCTCTCTGTTTCTGCAACCTGTCGAGGTCCCCATGAAGGACAGCACAACCATGTGGTGCATCAGCCCCTTCTCCCAGGTTTTTATGCTGAGGGTACATTTGGTCCCACCATCCATGTCATTAATGGCTCCTGCTGATCCATATTTTAGAGTTTCAGAATATCAAACTTATTTAGTTCGTATGCGTGATTTTTTGTAGTGTTGTCTATGTGGAATCCAACTGTCTAATTTCTAGTCCTATTGTCTCACAAAGTATCTCACCTTATGACAATCTCATGTCAAAGTTTAGTCTGTGTTGCTGTGTTTAGACTGTGTTGCTTAGGGAATATGCTAAATTAGGAAACTTGTCCATGAAGGTAAGAAGAAGCAATATAGAATTTTCAACATTTTAATAACTTAATTCTTGCCATCTTGTTAAAACGTGGAGCAGTAAGGTAAACCGCAGTTTTCACATCTTACGAACTATTGTGCAACTATCATTTGGCCAGTAAAGTCCTGAGAAATGCAAATCCTGAACACCCAGTATGTTTTCTCGTTCTTGGGCACTCTGGTTTGGCCTAATGATCTTCTGCCTGCCCCCATCCTTAAAGGGAATATACACAGAAAGGACTTTAAATGTAGTTCACATTCTGATTAAAACCCATTTTTAGAACAAGGTAAGTAAAACAGAGACAATTGCAGCTGCTGGGTGAAACGGGAGAAAAGCAAATCTTTTTCTTGCCTATAGAGTCTTTGCAGGTCTTTCTTTCAGTCTTGGTCTTATCTCAGCAACTTTCAGGGACTCCCTGGGTTGCAGCAAATTATAGATGATCCTGTCTGATCCTTGGGAAAAAAATATTCCTTTTCATCATTTCCCAGTCATGATTGCTTTTATGCATCTTGCCTCTACTCTTTCATTCCTCTTTGTTGTACACATGCCAGTCTTTGCCCCAACCTGTATTTCAGAAGCCTCTTTACATAGAGCATGTTTCAGTTTCTGTTGGAGAAGGATCTGTCTTTCTCTCTCTCCTTTCTCTACCTTTCTTTCTCTCTCTTTTCTTCTTCCCCTCTTTCCTTCTCCCCCTCTTTGCTCCACTGGGTTCCATTTTGCAATGCAAAGTAAACAACAGCTGCATTTTTCTTAGCTACATAGTTGCCCCTTTGCAAAGAACACACATACACTGTACATAAAACTGTTAAGAGCCAGATAAAAATAGATATTGTCTTTCACAGCCTTACCGTGGCACTTGCTTTGTATGTCTGTAGATGGGCTTAGATAAATATTATGCTGTGTATCCTACTTGATTGCCCGTATTGAAGTTCTTCCCACTTCACAATTCAGCAACCAACTTGTTTTGTGCCAGTCACTGGGGTATTTACACATGTTAAAAAAGTGAATAAAATGCATAGCTTTTAAAAAGCATCTTTTCCACTCTATCCTCAATTTCACTGCTGAAAGTAGCCTATGTAACACCTGCACAAATGTTCTCAAGATGTAATATTTGTCTTCATCTGTGGGAGACATGATCAAATAAATATAGCCTGGAAGGAAAGAGGGTAGGACTCAAAGGCGCAGGAACTCATTGTGAGAGAAAGAGGTGGGTATTGGAATGGTAGAGTTGGAATGTGAGAGACCTAGAAGAGAAGTAAGAGAAAGTACCTGGCCTGTGTGCTAGTGTGTGTATGAGCTGTAGATACTGCAGGTGTCAGTGACAGTTCCAACAGTGACACTGCCTTCATGAATGCTATTTACTTTGTCCAAGTTGTAAACTGGATTGTGGTGTAATAGCATAAAAAATAGAAATAACCAGTTTTCAAATAGTGCTAAATGCATCTGTGATGACAGTTCTCTTTGTGTTTTATGCATTTGCTTCAATTGAACGAAGATAGTTCTTCCTCTTCTCTAATATTGTTCATTTTATATTTTTGTCAATCAGACTGCGCTGTTCAGGCTGTCTTTGGGAGTAGATTTGGAATGAGATTTTCTCTTAAAAGAAACTGCAGTAAGCAAGAACCCCTCGCTCTTGTCCTTCACTTCCACTTCAACCCCTGCACAAGTACCTTAATGACAGAAGAATGGAAATAACAGGAAAAAATAAGTCAAAAGGTATCTCTGTGAGCATCCCTTTAGGTTTCTAGACCCTGTCTGGAAAAATGACTGCAAAGAATGAGAGATTCAGCAGAAAACTGTAAAAAGTAAATAAGACTGTCCCTTGTTTCTGTACTGTATCTCCCTCATATCTGCCCTCTGTTACCGCCACAAAAGTGCCCGTACTGCATCTCTGTCTTCAACATTTTTACTACGTGAATGGAAAAATGATACACCTTTGCATCTGATTTCTGGTTTTCCTGATTGAGAACTGAGGATATTATTTTAAAGGGGTAAAGGGATTTTGTATATAATCAGTTCATCATAGTCAGATAATCCTTGTGGATGAATTACTGGTCCAGCCTTCTATCAGTGAACCGAAGGAAGAGTAGGAAGCTCCTGGCAGTTGAACGCTGTTATGTGCACTTGATCTTGAGGAGCTTGGAGGAAGATCTGGACCTTAATAAACAAAATGAAAAGAAAGGAAGAAAGACCTGTGTCTGCAATGCGGATGAGAAAGTGAGACTAGTAGTTTCTATTTAAAGTGAATACTGTGTGCTCCTAAGTGAAACTGGGATAGTGACAGGAGATTTTTCTAGTTTGGAGGACAGAGGAAGAGTCATCAGGACTTAGACACGTGGGAAATGCACAATAAAAGAATGTGAAAGCAGAAAGGTGTTTGAAAGAAGAAGGGAAGTGGATGACTGTTTCCTCTCTTCTTCATCCTTAGTCTTGCTGGTTCTAGATGGCTGGGGTTTAAGGTGGATTTATTATGCCTATCTATTTCGTATTACTTAGCCAAATAATTTGAACAATTAGTACTCTAATAGGTCTGTTTGGAGAAGCACAGGTCCTGGGAAGAACAAGTCCTGCTTCATGTGCTTCTTGTCATTTCTGTGACTACTCTCCCAATGATTCTTCACCTCTTGTAAAACTAAAGATTAAATTCCTGTTTATAATTTTGGCTATATATGAACTGGGAGGAGTAGCCGATACCCCAGAGGGCTGTGCTGCCATCCAGAGGGACCTGGACAGACTGGACAACTGGGCGGTGAAAAACCTCATGCAATTCAACAAGGCCAAGTGCAAGGTCCTGCACCTGGGGAGGAATAACCCCAGACACCAGTACAGGCTGGGGACCGAGCTTGTGGAGAGCAGCTCTGCGGAGAAAGACCTGGGTGTCATGGTGGACGACAAGTTGACCATGAGGCAGCAGTGTGCCCTCGTGGCCAAAAAGGCCAATGGGATCCTGGGCTGCATTAAGAAGAGCGTCTCCAGCAGGTCGAGGGAGGTGATCCTGCCCCTCTACTCAGCCCTGGTGAGGCCGCATCTGGAGTACTGTGTCCAGTTCTGGGCTCCACAGTACAAGAGGGATGTGGAGCTGCTGGAGAGAGTCCAGCGCAGGGCCACAAGGATGATCAGGGGCCTGGAACATCTGCCCTATGAGGAGAGGCTGAGAGAGCTGGGCCTGTTCAGCCTGGAGAAGAGAAGGCTGAGAGGGGATCTAATCAGTGTATATAAATACCTCAAGGGAGGGAGTGCAGAGGACGGTCATGGTCTCTTTTCAGTGGTGGCCACTGATAGGACTAGAGGAAATGGCCGGAAACTGAAACATCAAAAATTCCATAGGAACTTAAGGAAAAATTTCTTAACAGTGAGGGTGACAGAGCACTGGAACAGGCTGCCCAGAGAGGTTGTGGAGTCTCCTTCTCTGGAGATCTTCAAAACCCGCTTGGATGCAGTCCTGTGCCACGTGCTTTAGGTGTCCCTGCGTATGCAGGGGGGTTGGACTAGATGATCTCTAGAGGTCCCTTCCAACCCTAAGCATTCTATGATTCTATGATTCTATGATTCTATGATCTGGAATTTTGGATGCATGGAGATACAAACCAATTTCAAATATATGTCAGATATTATAATATATGCTCTGAATACTACTTTAGATGATGATTAGGTGGATGAAGATGCAATCTCTGAACAGTACAATCTTTGAACAATTTTGAAAGCATCTTGGAATCACTTGAATCTCCTTGTCAATGTGTTGACTTTGTCAATAGAAAAAGCTGTATATGCCATAAACAGACTGACTTCTGCACTGAGGATTTCTGCCTTCCTCGTGGGTCATTCTGTATCTTGGACCTGATGAATATCTGCACTTCTTTTTTCTATTTTACTTTAATTATTAACTAATAAACCAGATCATAAAACACAGAAAACAACTTATTCCAAGCCCCGAATGCAATCAACTTTTGGAAGGATTCCTAAAGAAAATCCCTATGACCCGGCTACTGTCTGCTATTTTATGTACAAGAGCTTTACTTGCAAATAAACAGTGAAACCGAATATAGCAATGAGATAAACTGGAATATTTTGGTATCTGGATTAACTCTGAATTAACTGAATTTACGTAAGTTCTTTAGGTAAAATGGATCTTCAAGAAACAAATATCAATTATTTTTATTAAATAATATTTTAAATTCTGCAAAATAGAAACAAATGCTTGAATAGTTGCTTGAATAGTTTTTATTTTTATGAGTCTAACTACAGTTTTAATTCCAAAGCTTTACTTCTAAACAGTAAATAGCACATAATCAAATATAGATAACATTTGAGATGATTGCAATATCTTCATGTATTTCTACAGTGTTAATCTAAATTGCTTTTGGAAATTGCTAGAAAACTATACAGACCTATCTGTATGTTTCTGTGTTGAACGATCTTTGGCTTGAACCTTGAATTATATTGTTACTGATTTGTGAAGAGCTGCAAGTATAAAATAATTCTTTAATATGAGACTATGGAGGTCTTTATGAATATGTATCTTTTAAAAACAGATAAAGAAGCTCAACTGACTCTGTTGAAACCAATGGCAGTTTTAGCAGATATTTTAACTGTTTTAGTTATGCTTTTTATAGAATTCTACATGGTACATAGACTTTGGACAGGACAATGAAGTGAAAAACTACATCTTCATAGTTTCTAATCAAGTTATATGAAAAAAAAAGACACAGTAAGACTTGAAAGTGCATTTTATCTTCGAATTGAACCAATGGTTTTTATCTTTCTTTCAGACTGTTGTAATCACTGAAAAATATGCTCTTCTGTGTAAGGAAAAAAAGTGTCCTGCTTATGAACAGGGACTAATTAAAAGCAATATATCTAGAAGAGAATGACCGGTTGAGTCGAACAGTATTTTAATTCTCCCATCCTTTTGAAAATTCATTCCAAGTTCTTCATGTGAGCTGAAAAAATGCTGAATGATCATCCTGATTCATTGTGTGATTTCTGCTTGTACAATCACTTCTAATCATTACATAAAGCTTCGTTAGTTTAGAAATGAGGGATCCTGGTCAGCTGGACTTTGCTAAAGATGAAGTGATAATAGTTAAAAAAGAAAAAAAAAAGTTTCTTACTTCTTGTTGCATCTTCTGTTTGGATTTTTTTCTGAGTTCAGGACTTTCATAAGTTCTTCAATTCATTCACAAAAGAGCCCTTATTTAAAAACAAAATCAGTCTTATTTAAGAAGATGCTGTCTTAGAAAATTCTAGTATTTCTAATTCCTTTCTAAAGAAAATAATCTTTCTAGTTTATATGAATTTGAGATTTTTAAGTTTTGCTTACTGCAAAGTGTGTATGTGTCCCCTGAGTCTGTGATCTACAGACAGGTGCATTGATACTAAACAATATACCTATCTGGCAAAGAGGATGTATTTTGACCATGAGGACAATACACAATATATTTATATAATAAATTCATTTGCCCCCCTTCACTATTGTACAAGCACATGCTATTTATTTTGCATGTTAATTTCCACCATGATAGTCATGATGTTAAGCTGCTTTTGCCTTTGTTTATCATCTGATACAAACTTCTGACCTGATGGCAGTCTAAGATCTTACCAGCATCAGAGAAAACTTGTCCTGTATATTTTGAGCTAGGAATAATGGATAGCTTCTTACCTAAATATTTTTTTTGGAAATATTTCTTTCAGTTCAGAATTCCAGTTTAGGCATTAACTTTTTCCTGTTTGCCCTCAAATTGAGGAAAGGGTCCATCCCATGCTTCGACTTTTATGAAAGAATTGTAGATTGAGAACAGCTGTGACAGGGAAAAAAAAAAGACAGTTTTATTACCACCTCTGCCACTATTAATAGTTGTTAATTAAACTGTGTTAATGTTAACAGTAACGGATTTTTCTATATACTGTTCTACAAATAATCAATGATGAAGCAGAGTTACAAAGTAAATTCCTTATTCGTAGACATAGAAAATTAGTTCCAGAGACTGGCTGTAACCTAATCTGTTAACTTTCTGCTTAAACCAAATTCACAGCTGGAAGACCTTTTCTTCCAAATTTTGTTCTTTGCCTTTGACTTTGGAAATTCTGTCATTTAAAATTTTCTTTTTTTTCCAGCTGTTTATCCAGTTGCTGAAACTAAATGACTGTTCTTTCACCTGGAAAATGGAGTAAAACTTTAGCTTATTTCTTTGAAGTGGGGAGCAAGGCAATATGAAATAATTTGACTTATTTCAACTTTGCAGAAAACAAAAAAGTATTCTTCTTTTACAACATGTTCCTGATCAAGTGAATATGATTCTATTTAATGTGTAATTACATAGCTACACTTAATACTTAAGTTAATTACAGAAAAATAAATCAATTAAGAAATTGATAAAAATTGCAAATAATGAAAATAGTTCAGAAGTATAATATGAAGCAAAAAGTGACAATTACCCGAGACACATATTTGTGCAGCCTCAGGCTGCATAAATAAGTGCAGTAACACATGCAGTAAGTGCAGTGTAAGTTAAGTAACAAATCTTTTTCCCAGAGCTGTTGACAACATTTGCACTGAGTTCACAATCAAGGGAAGAACAGGACAGGACCACACTGAATTTTTGTTCTGGGAGGAAAATCAGAGACTTTTCAACGTACAAAAAAAAAGAATTCCCTGGATGGAGGAACAATGGAGTGTAACCACAGGAAGTGTGGTTTCCAGACATCCTTGTGGGATCAAATTTTTAAAAGCATGGGAAATAGAGCAAAATCCTCTGTTAGTGCCTATTGCCATAATTGATGTAATTTAAACTATTGATGCTATTGAGCTGAGGATTTAGCCCATATTGATGGACTCACTGACAGAATATATTGTAGACACTTGCTTGACAGAATCTGCACAATTTGGAGTTGGGTTGCTGGATTTATTCTTTGTGCTTTGCCTGCCCCTCCACCTTCCATGTGGAGGGCTCCGTCATTTAGCCTGGCTCCATTCCATGCAATTGAGCGGTGGCTGCAGGAGGCCACAAGACATGTGTCCTAGGGCCATACAAGCGCTATCGAGCTGGATGCACTCTGCAAAGCCAGATGCTCTCAAGGGACTGCAAAAAGAGTCACATTAGTGACATAATACTGAGTGCCTGTGCTGTATGAGGTAAATGCTCGTGGTGATGGAGTGCATGGTGTTTCTTCTCAGCTGGTTGTACTATTGTACAATAATTGGTTGTACTATTGCATGAGCATGGGAGATTGCTGCTGTTTGCAATAAATAATTTACAGCTAAGATTGTTGACAGTCTTGCTGATGAAGTTTGAAGAATGCTTGGCTGTTGCCACTGTCTCACAGAGCATTTTACTTTTTAAGAGAGCTCTCCTAATGTTCTGTACACAGCTAGAAACGAGGACGGAAGGAGTTGTTTGGGGTGTGCAGAATTCAGGGATGGGCACGCATCCAGGGAATCTCAGAGGGAAATGCGGGCTGTGTGCCATGCCCTGCACTTGCTACATATGCGCACATCTGAGCTAGCGCGCACACGCTCTGCAGATGGTTAGAATTGCACAGACCAACTCCACAAAGCATGGCCAGATCCCACTTTTCTTAGGCGTCTGGAAATCCTGGTCATATGGCCAGGCTGTGATTTCTCTCCTCTTTTCCCAACTCTCTCTAAGGAGCAGGGAGGAGAAGAGAAGGAAGACAGGCCAAGGAAGGAAGACGTACCAGGCCCACTGTAGCATTAAACGGTAGCGAATGGTTAGGTGCCTGTATTGTAATGAGCTTCAGAACCTCAGCTGAGCTGGTACCGACCATGTGTGTATTTTTAGTTTGCTGTTGTGGTGTAAAATATATTCACTTCGCTTAAGCTATGTCATAATAATTTACTGTGAATATTGAAATAAAATGCTAATTAGATACAGTTGGAAGAGAGCACATGGCAAATTACTGTAATACCACTGATAGCTGGTAACTCATTTGCCTATGGGAGCTTGATCAATTTTGATCAAATGTTTTTTTTTTTTTTTTTTTTTTCCCTAGGCTACCAATCCTTTAATAATGATCCTCTCTGACTGCAACCTGCATCAATGCTAAGTTCAAATAATTTAACTTTGTAGATTAGAATGCTTTTCTGAACAAAGTTAAGTTCATTTTATAAAACACTTCCACACATATTTAAAAGCAGAATAGTTCTCAAATCTTTAAGGATTTTAAGGAACCTCTTTTTCTTCACAAGACCATGCAAAAAAATTAATTTTTCTAGACAAAAATATAGTTTTGTCTTTCCAAATCACCTCTGCCTAAGCAATCTAATTGCTGCTCTTTTAAAGCATCAATGTAATTTTAGATGCTATGACTATTCTCCTTTCAGTACATAGAATTATTTGTTAATATTCTGTACTGAAAATCTTGGTCAGAGCAAGACTTTGGGCTGTGTGAAGATGATCTCTCACAGATTGTTGAAAGACAGCTTTATTTTATTGTTTTTTTAGGGTGTATTTAAAATTCCAGCTTTTCTCAGGATTTTAGAAACTGATTTAGTCTCACAAAGTGCCTATGATGGAGTCTTATTTTACTCTTCTTTCTGACAAAACTGCTGTACTATTTCTTGAGAATTATACGAATTAATTATGTACACACTTCAGAATCTCTGGGTTTCAGTTGGGTACCCAGTTCCGATTGACTTCCAAAATTCTGTAAAGAGTATCACTATTTTTTTATGTGCTTATGCTTATGTTTTATGTGCTTAAGCTTTATGATTTTTAGTTTTGCTCTGGTATATGTTAAAGTATAATCAGAGTAATTCTGATAGTGCTGTCAATCTCAGGTTGTTTTTAATTCATATTTTTCAGATAATATAAAAAACATTCAAGGAACAGAAGCCATCAGCCATATTCTCTACCACTGTATAGTTACCAGTTATTTCACTGGAAAGTGTTTATTCTATTTAGTAGTCTGTTTATTATCAGATATTTTAATTACTTTTTGCAGGGGCTTTGAATAAGTTATGTAAAGGTCACCTATTGGTATTTCTTGGTAGAATTTCTTTAGTACCTTTCTGTCATAGTTTAAAAAATAAGGGTACCCGAGGTTTAAGTGAGAGAAAAACAGCTATTCTACTAACTATTCTACTAGGAATATGAACTTTCTGTTTACAGGGAAGAGTAGCACCAGTCTTGAGCACCTTTCTCCCATGATACCACATTGCCAATTGAAGGAATTATATGAATTCAAGAGATTGTAGATGAATATTTAGGGGATAAGAACTTGTCTCCATTGTGCTCAAAAAAAAAAAAAAAAAGAAAAGAAAAAAAGATGTCTGTTTTCTTCGCTTTTGTTTTCTTGCTTCCTTTGAGTTTGTCTTTCACTTGCCATGCTGAAGATCTTCTTTCCCTTTAAAATTCAGAGATTTTATCCCCTTTTCATTTTGGACAGTATGCATTGCTTTACAGGTCTACATTGCTAATTAGGTTGTTTTTTGCTAACAAGTTGTCTTTTGCTGTTTCTGAGTACAAATCTGAGTTCCGATGTAGGCTTTATAGTATGTACATATATATAAATCGGTCAAGTTAGAGCAGAATGACATCTTTTTGTCTGACTGTAGTCCATATACATTAACTTGGTATTGTACAGGCACACCAGTTTATTTTTCCTTATTTCGTGCGTTACTACTATCCTGTAATCTACTCAGTGCATTATAGTTAGAAATGCTTGTACATATTTTTGAAACTTAACACAAAGACTTTGGAACTGGAAATTAAACTTTAACTTTGAAAATGTGCTTTAGTTTTAAATATGTGATTAGAATCATGGAAGGATTTAGGCTGGAAGGGATCTCTAGAGGTTATCTGGTCTCAAGCCCCTACTCAAAGCTGGCCTAACTTTGGAGTTGGAGCAGGTTGCTCAGCACTTGTGCAACCGAGTTTTGGATATCTCCAAAGCTGGAAACTACACACTCTTGCACCCGATGCATTCCCAAACGTGCCAATCAGAACTGAATAATATTTCCCTCGACCTGCTGGTCGCAGTCAAGCTAGGACAGCCCAGCGTCCTGAGTTAATCCTCATTGCATCAAGGCCTGGTTCATGATCAACCTGCTGTCCACCAAGGCCCCAGGGCTTTCTCACCAAGCTACTTTCTGGGCTGTCATTGCCCAATGTGTGCTGTGCAGGGCTCTGTAGGTCTTCGTTGCACTTTGTGAGATTTCAGGGAGTGCACTTGAAATTCCTCTTAAAAAGCAGCCACAGTCCCATCCAAGGAATGTCTGAGGGTACTTTCCATCCTGTTTTCTCAGTTGCTAATGAAGATACTTCCATTAAACAGAAGTTCCTAGAAATTTAGTCACATATTTATGTTAATATCTAGGTAATGGATGAGAAATGGTCTGTCAAAAATGAATATGCATTGTTGCTCTTTAATATTGCATAAGCAAAATATACAGGTAGAAATATTAATAAGCACATACTACAGAGAATGGTAACAGTGGCTGTGACCTTTTGGCATGCTATATTTTCTGTCATCTTACTTCACAACTGATGTTTGTCTCTATTAAGTTTCATGATAAGGTAATAGCTAATAGGCATAGTACTGTTTACAGAAACTTTCTCTGTAAGTTTTCTATATACTTGTTACATCTCAAAAATAGTCCACCTTCCTGTCTTCTCTCCCAAAATGCTACTAAAATACTGATATTCCTAATCTCTCACGAAAGTCTTTAAATATACATGGATAACTATTCAAAACTGTTTATATTGATGTATTTTGTGAAGAGTTCAGTTTGAATTCTCACTCAGCATACTTGAAATACAGCACTGGTCTGCTTTTCTGCACAGGCATTTTGTCAGTGAAAATAATAGCTCTTTATTAGAGGTTAGTTTGGTGTTTTGAATATATCTATAAGCAACAAATGTAAGGTGCAAACTATGGAAGAAGATAAAACATAAGAGTACCTGCCCACAAAAAAAAAAAAAAAAAAAAGTGTTTTGTGAACTAAGTACTTATAGCCAATAAGGCCAATAAATACAGATCATGTTCATTATAGGAATGTTGGGTTGCGGCAAGCTCTACACACTTGCTAGGAAAATGTAATAATCTGTAAGAAAATATAATAATCTGTGAATATCTGATGATAGGAAATCTTGAAATATTTGGACAGAGCTGTTTGTTAGAAAAACTTATTTTCAAGGCGAAATTTAGCTGCCACTCTGAGTATTCGTCATTTTGCCCATGGACTTCGCTTGCAGCATTCTCAGTTTCGATCCACTAGCTGGAGTGACCATGGAAACTATACACAGCCTTTACTATTAGTTGTCTGTTCCATGCTGAGTTCTAGAGGTGAATCTTCCCATTAACAACAAGTTGGCTTTTTCTCAAATCACTTTGTAAAGTTTAGCTTACCTACCTCGAAATGTTCTCCTGAGATAGCATAAAAGCTACTGGAGCGGGTGGAACAAGAGGCCCTTTTTGTTTTGTATAAAATGAATCAGCATAAGGTTGAAGGAATCCCTTTAAATATGAAGTTATTCTTTATTTTCTATTCTAACAGATGTCAACAAGACATTCCTTGCATAAGTGGACAGAGTGAACAAACTTTCTTTTTTCTATGAATGGAGGATATCTTTTATACTTCAAACCTACTATTCAGGAAAAACTATTTTTATTTGGCAAAAATAAAAACCGGTTCTAAATAATAGAGATGATTCTGCTTCAGAATGCCTGGACTTTGATGTTAAGCAGCAATTTATAACTGCGGTTTTCCAAATGAGAAGATATGTATTTTTTTTTTCAAAGAACTTCCAGGCACAAATAGGATGCATCAAATTATCATTGGCTAATTTCTCACCTGATCCAAAAGAAACTAAACACCTAGCTGAATCTCTTAAAAAGTGTGTAGACAGATGTTTCAATTTGGGGATAGTCTGTTGCAGGCACCACATTTTCAAGAGAATAACAATTATGAATTATGTGTTTGCTAAGCAAAATTTTGGGAAAAGAGGAAGCCTACTTTAAATAAAGAAACCAACCTAAACGAATTCAAAGGAAAAGATGGGAAAGGCTGGAGTGTTTCTGTTTACTTATTGTCAAGAAACACATTACAAAAACGAGGTAACAGGCAGTCTGCCATCCAGGTTGAACGCTTTGCCACTCTGAAGAAAGTCCAAGGAAGCTGAAGGCTGACAAACTAACACCTAAGCAAAGTACAGGGGGTGGGAAAAAGTCTGACAAAGATGTGGATTAGAAGGTGGATCAAGTGACAGATATTTCTGTCACCAGCACCACTTGCACACCTGCTTGTTATTTCAGGGTCTTTAAAATGATTTTTCTTGTGGATTTATTAACGTATTTCAGGTTTGTGCTTCCATTTATTCTTTCAAACATATGTGCATAAAGCGAACCTCTAACAGCAGCAGCAAACGAGGTAGTTAAACTTCATCCCTGCCCGTTGCCAGTTTTGGAAGCAGACCTACACAAGGGTCGGGGTGTCCCAGGATGCAGGATTTCTCATGGTCCTTGCAGCTCCTGTACGTGGCCTTGTACAGTCTGAGTATAAAGAGCTCTTGGTACCCAAGTGCGAGTGATGCAGGCTGCCTATTCTCAAACACTGCTTAATCCTGGTGCTGCTTAAAAGTGATCAGCACCTCTGTTTGAAGGGATGTTTTGCAGGATTTTGCTGCTTGACATTTGAAAGCTTAGAAGGGCATCCTTAGCCTTTTTAGCTTCTGGGAAAATATTCTTACTGATAAATTACCATACAAGGAGGAGCACAACTCCCTCCTCCTTCTAAAAATAAGCTTCCTCTTTTAAAAAAACATGGTTACAGCTTTTGGGAAGGTGAGGAGGGAAGAACCCAAAGACAGGAAATTTTAAAATATGTTTGGCACATGGCATTTAGATCAGGTTCCTCCAGTGCTAACTAGATTCTGGATCCCACAGTTATTTCCCTGGGATTAGAGCATTTAATTACTCTAATAATTCTACACCTGGTCAAATGCTAAGTATTGTTAAAGAGGGAAATTTTCCTGCCAAACAGTGATAGTCTAAAGAGGATGAATTTCTGTTGTGATAATATGGTTAAGTGGGTGGTTTGAGGATTGCAGATTTTGGCTTGCATAACCCACATGTGGTTAAATTTCATAACAAATAAGACAAATTTTGGTTTAGGACATTCATATGGAACAGGCTACTAGAGTCTAGGAGAATATGCAAGGTAATTATGAGTATCCTTCCTGTTTTGTGTTTTCATAATCATACATTATAAGCCACCGAGAAAAGAGTATTGCCTCTGCTGGATAAAAACATTCTTATACGTTAAAATACATTGGAGTTACACTGTTCTTGGCTAAAAAAATATGCTGAAAGCTGAATCCAAACCAGACACGTCCTATTTGATTAGCCTATTTTTTATTTTATTCACTGTCTTGGCTAGATCTCCATTGACTCACCTGCATGTGTCAATCTTGAGGCAAGTCTTGCTTTCAACTGAAACTCTTCATAAACAATTTGGGGGATTTTTTTCTCGCTCTTCAGTATTCAACTGCAACCCATCTGCTATGATGCCCTTTTTGTGGCCCATCATGTTTTAGTCAGCTGTTTGTTCATTTATTTCTCTATATCTCCTAAAAGACACATGTATTGTGGGAGATCTGTTCTCCTAAGTCACTTCTTTGAAAACGCAGGTTATAAACAACAACTCAGGAACCTATAGTAGAAGCAATGTTCTGTTCTGTTCTAATCTCAGTGCTGAGCTAATGAATTTTGTCAAAAACCTTTCTCTCGCTACTTTTATTTACATAGTCTTCTTCTTTAGGACATCAGGATCATATTTTTTCACCTGTAATTCAAAAGTTTCTATCAAGTCTTTGATTAAGCTTTGAACTGCTCCAAATCAGAGCACAATGCAAATAATTAGCTATGAACCGGCAGCAGGACTCCTCATGTGCATCGAGCTATTCATTTGCTGAAGCACTAGTAGCAATGGGAACTTCGGGCCTGCTTCAGTCAGGAGCAAGCAGGCACTGCTGCCTCCAAGTAATGTTGTTGCTGGGGAAAGCCAAGCATACATGTTCCATACTAGCATGCAACAGGTTTTCCAAATTAAAAGTGTACCTCTGTTACGCATGTGCATGTGAAACGGTCTACCTATGTATTTAACAGCGGATGAATATTTAACAGCGGATGAAGCTTCTCAAGAACTTGGATTATCTTCATTTTTCTATAAAAGCCTTAAGCTTGTCAATCCTGTGAAAGAGTGAAGCAAATTAGTTTCTTTATTTTCATTCTATTTTTACTTTTCAACTGGAGAAAAAAAAAGAGCATTATATGGGGGCAATAGTTTTTATCTTGCTTTTTTATTTTCTCTACATGAGATTCCCATTAAGGGTTCTTATTTAGTCCAAAGGTTTTACAATGTGGACAATCATTTAAATAGGTCTAACAACTAATAGTAATTATGAATCATTGAAATTAGGAGCTGAAAAGACCAATTACATCATCTAAACCATTCCCATGCCATTTTAGGCTTGTTCCTTATAGTATAATTTCCAGTGCTTTGTTTGATCCAGTTGTAAATGACTTAACTTCCCTGCACTATTCCTACACAGAGTTTAATGCCCCATTGTCATTCTCAACACCAGAACTCAACCTGGATAATTTTAACTGACTCCTCATTACTGGATATAAGACATCCCTTTTGGGTACCCTTAATCTTCCCTTTTGCAGTTTTGGACCTTCCATTATCCTTAAGCTGTCTTGTATTTCCATTCTTATCCAATTGCTATGTATTTAGATTTCTTTTTTTCCTTTTTTCTTTTTTTTTTTTTTTCCCCAAAGCCATTTCCTCTAGTCCCTTAGTTGTTTTTACTGTGTTTTTTTTTTGTGGAATATAACGAGCCTGCCCACCCATCCTGTTGAAGTCAATAGGGAAAAACATGAAAGCATCTTATTTCTCAGACCATCCTCCTACAGTTTTTAGCCTATTTTAATAAAAAGTTTTTGTTCTTCAGCTGTCTGAAATGTATTAGTATTTTGCAGATTCGCTATTGGAGGGGCCTGGAGCAGTGCATTCCCCATTGCCACCTGGCTCAACCAGGACTCTCAGGAACTTGAACGTGTGTGACTGGCTTCTAGACCGGGTTTGTGCTCTGCCAGCTTGGGCCGTGGGCAGAATTCACTTGCAACTGTTGGTACCTGTGTGGTAGTTTTGAGCATCTGAGGCCAACATCACTGATGTAAATACTATGAAATCCTTTGCTAAATATCTGAAGTACTGATTACATACAAGAAAGCAGCAGTGTGAATATTCTGAACAGCTGTCCTTAAGATACCTGTTAATTTAGGCATTTTCTCCCTGAAATAATGCCAAGTGATCATATCACTCTAGGCAGTAAAGTGTTTCCCTCGTGTATGGCTCAGAAAGGAAAATACTCACGTAGTGCTTAACAAGTGGGTTAGCTTTTCCCAGCATTTCAGCTGGGCCTGGGTATCCGATTCCTGTGATTGCCTCCTTCACTTTCAATGGCTGTTGATGTTTTGGACACTGTATTTGAGGAAGAGACAGAGACGCTCTGGGCTAACAGCAAGTAGTAATTGGGTGTTTGAGGGCATTTCCACCCAAACGGTTGCAGTCAGATACAAGCTCTTCTGCTCAGCGGTTCATGCTGACCAGGTACTAGACAGTTTCAACATAAAACCTTTGTAGCTGCAAGAACAAACTAGCATACCACCAATTTACATATATTGAAGAATATTTATGCCCTACTTCTGCATAAATAACTGGCTTGGGCACAGCATAAGCAATACCGTGTGCATAAGCATATGGCTGAGACAAGGTCTGCTTGAAAGTGAATAATGTCTGTTCTTCCGAGCCTTACCTGGGTTGTATTTTGGCAGAGCTGTCTAGGTGGAGCCCACTTATTCTTTTAACAGGGCCTTTCCACCATGGCCCTGTGCTCTGCTGAAACAGTATTTGCAAGATGTGCCTATGAGTACCCTCAAAATGATCTTTACAGCCCTTTGCTGAGGATGGTGTGATTGGTAGCAACCTGCTGCTTTGACAAAAGGCACCAACTTGGTAACACACCGGTAATTTGTAAGACCTTTATGAGTAGGAAGGGCTGCTTTTCAGATATTTTCTACTGAGATAGCCAGTTCCCCTTCTTAACAAAGGGGAAGTTGGCTCAGCAGCCCATGGTGCTTAGCAAGGCTCCTTTCCAGCTGGAGGTTTCACAGGAGCCAATCACTAAAATTCATGTGTTGCGGGCAGAAAAAGCCGTCGCCTATTCCCTGTGTAGTCAGTAAGGGCTCCAGCTTAGTGGTTATCACAAGGTTGTGGTTTGGTATCTTATGGACATGCTAAGTGTGAGGAAGAGATAGGAAAGATTAAAGGCTATAAGGTTTCATGCCCCTGCAGGTGCTTTGTATCTTTGGGTAATTGCCACTGAGAATTTTCACTAATATCAATATATATAGCATGAGCCAAGCAGAATCACCCCAGTAGCTTCATTGCATAGAAATCTACTTGTTTCCTAAAAAGAACTACAGAAGAAACACATTTTAACATCTAGGTTGTTGTTCAGGCTCTAATTTTATATTCTCTGACAGTGGCTGCATTGTAACGGTTTAACTTTTGCTTATCATGCTGCTTTAAGCAGTCTGGGTAAAGAGTCTGCTGCTTGGCTGGGGAATATCCCAGCAGCTTCCAAGAGCACATTTGTTGTGAAGGGACAGGATTCACACGATTTGCACAGTCTGGGCTTTAGGTCCAGTCGAAAAGTGGTTAAGACTTAATAAGGATCAGGCAGGAGCAGGGAGAAAGCTCTGGGCAGGATATATCCTCAAACAGAACTGAAACACGGTTAATTCATGCTCCAAACTGCCAAGGACGGGAAAGAAAAAGAAAAAAAAATAGTATAAATAATTAAGGCAGAGGTTAGAGAAATATCTGGGGAGAGGGTAGAGGGGATATTGAGGTGGTAGAATTGCTAGTGCTGAGGAGAGCGGCATTTCTCTGCTGCCTGGCCTCTTCTAAGGGCTCCTAAGCCAGTAGCCTGCTATGCACCATGATTTTTAGGGTTGAAACTGCCTTTTTCTTAAAGGTTTTTTGTTTTTAAAGCTTGCATAAGAAGGAGCTGGAGAACACAGGCTGGAATGCGACTCTGCCATGCAATATGGCTTTATGATTCATTCATTTTCCCAGACTTTATTTCTCCAGAGCTGGTCCAGGGCTGGCATTCTTAGCTCCGCAAAGACACACGGGGCTGAGAGAGGAGCAGAAATGCTTCGCTGGAGCCAGACGCGGGCGAGGGCAGCTGCTGTCAATACCCTGAAGCTGAAACACATTGACAGGGGCTGGGGGAGGTGTTCTGCAGTGCTGCAGATCCCAGGAAAACCTGAGCTAAGGAGCAGAGGGCTAGGTTTTTGTGCTCTCGCCAACACGGTTGTGTTATTTCAGAGAGATGCAGCTACCACATCAGGTAACTGACACAGTCTGCTTTTTTGTTATTTAGAACAAGCAACCAAACAAACTGGCTTTAATAACAATAAGTAGCTTTACAGCACGAGTAGCAAAAACATAATTCAAAACTCTTGGCAATGAAGCTTGAAGGTAATCTTTAGCAAATGAAAGATTTTTCTATTAAAGGTAGGAAAAGCAAGCAAGCAACTTACATAGCAATATTAAAGAATTTGTAAGAAAGAAATAAAGCTTTCATTCAAACGCTCTTCCGAGCCAGAGAAATACTTGCAAACACATCAAAGGGCGCAAGAGCTCTATTAATCTATCAGTTGAACTACTTGGATGCTTTCACGTCTATTTTCCTATGTTTGCATTCTTATCTTCCATGATATGGATTCGCAACCTTGTAGAAACACCCCACGTGAATTACAGGCTTCGGTGACACAACAACCTCTCTGGCAGTCCTGGGGTGTCCCCTTTGCCCCGCGGTGACCGCGAATACCCCAGAGGGCTGTTTCTGCTGGAGCCCCGACTGCCTGGCGAGATCAGGTACCTTTTTTTTTTTTTTTTTTTTTGGTGGCAGACTGTAAATGATTCCTATTCTTTGCTCCACAGAACATCCGATGTGGTGCCCAATCGGCTGGGAAAGCTGCGCAGACGTCAGGGGCTCTGTGTGTGTCTGCACAGGCAACTGCAGCTGGAACCTCCATTAGAGCAGCCCTATTGATTTCTGGCGCACACTGCAGTAACGGGGCTAGAGTGCAGGGGAAATATAAGGGGAAAAAAAAAAGAGAGAAAAGAAAAAAAAAGCAGAAAAGGAATCTCAAGACAGCTTAAAAATAGAAATTAGCTGAAGGCACATTGGGGTGTAGGTGCATACGTGCAGCACACAGCTTTCCCCAGAGATGAGCCACTGCACTGTTTGAAAAAAATAATAAAAATCCCTGCGCCTCCTAAAGAGCCAGTGTGCCCAGGTTTCACACGCAGTGCATGCCTGGATCGATGCTTCCCGCTGCCGCTCTCGCAAACTGCCCTTGTCTGCAGAATGCTTCTGTTTCAGCGGAGGACTGTAAGAGATGCGGGATTTACATTTTTCTTTCTTTCTGAGCACCCAGTCGTCTCTTGGGGGGCAGGGGAGGGCTGGAAGCACCGCGCCGAGTCTGTGCTTCCAAACATAGAGCACACGGGGCTCCGGGAAGTTGCTCCGCATTTACTGGCAGTCATTTTCTCTGATGCATAATGCACAAGGTGCCATTGCGAGCTGAGGTGCAAACCACGGGAGGAATGATGCTTCTGGTAGGGACTGAGCTTTCTTCTTCCTCTGAGGTTTCTTCCTCAGCTAATACCTGGCCATAATTTATAGCTGCATGTTAATACATTGTCTCGCTCTTTCGGCATGTCTGCAAGGAAAATCCCTGCAAGGGGAGCGCGGCTGCTGGCGACAACCGCCCGCCTGGCAGACGGGGACGAGACCGGGGGGACCCCGCGGCAGCCGCCCGGCTGGGCCCGGGGTGGCGGCAGTACCCGCAGGAGCCGCGGGGCTGCAAGGCGGCACCAGCCCAGGCGGGACCGGGCGCTCGCCAGCCCCGCAGCGCCGGCCCGCCCCGCCGTGCGCCGGGCCCGTTTCATTGGGACCGGCCCGCCCGGGGTGGCTGCTGATTCACGGCGCGGGACGGCCCCGCGGGAGCCGCGCGGGGAGCCCGCGCTGCCCGCGCGTCGAGCAGCAGCCTCGGCGGCAAAAAAGGCAAACCCAGACACCCCGGCAACGCTCCCCCCGCCCCAGCAAGCGAGAACACCCTGGGAATACGCAAAAAAAAAAAAAAAAAAAAAAAAAAAGGAAAAACCCAACAGCCTCCCAAATTACCAAATAAAACACAATTAGCGGAGGAAAAATCCCTTCTGCTCTTTCTTTCCCCTTGTAGCCTGGAATTGCCGGAGCTGCCGTTTCTTTTCACAGCTCCTCGTTTAAAAAGAAAAAGGACACTCTCTATTTCTCTATTTACCTGATAACTAGCTGGGGGTGGGATACCTGATTTAGCTGGAGACTTTGATTTGTGGGATTGACAACCTTATTATGCAGTGAGCTTATTATTGATATTATTCTGCTCTCGGTTGCCATGACCACCTTGTGAGAGACATTCAATTTTCTCTCTTCCATCATCATTATCTATGAGGCCATCTGTTGTGGAAAATGAATTCAGCCTCATTTGCATGACTGATAAGCAAATTTTTTTTTATCTATTTAACAGAAGGTCATATGCCGGGGATTTGGAGCTGGTGAAAAAAAAAAAGTGGAGGAAAAAAAAAAAGCCATCTCGAGAGGATGAGTGGGAGTGCGTGCATTAGAGGATGTATGTGGAAGTAAAACAGATCCCTCAGGCCTGCTAGCCTATCCTACTGCATTTGTCATTCCTGCCAGGGCGACATTTTTTTCCCCCTAAGCTTCTGCACACTAAAGAGAGTGAGAGAGCTTTTTCCCTGCAGTCTTCTCGAAGCCCCCCTGATTTTTTTCCTTGGTGTTGGTGGGTGTATTTTAATCTATATTTTTTGAATCCCTGGAAAATGGGGTGTCTTTTCAGTGTTCAGTGAAGAAAAAAGCAGCCTTTTCTGGGTCTCTGTGGTATGCTTCTTACTCCTCATCCTTTCAAAGTTGTAGTAAGCGAGGGTGTTTCTTAATCGTGCTGAAATGTCTTTCTTGTGTTTAACTTGTAAATGGTTAATAGTGCAAGTGTGGGCTGCATTTTATTCAGGGTGGGGGTTGATTCTTGTAGCTAACTAGAGAGATTATTGTGATTTTTGCAGTCGTTCTGTGGCTTGTACTTAAATGTCCATTGTTTGCTCTTTTCAAGTTCTTCTGACACTATTGCTGGGCAGCCAAAATTATAGTGAGCTGTGGAATAGTTCATGAAATATCCTAGAGTCTGTCTTTGCTATATGAACGCATTATGTTGCATGCATTAAGCATGTTGTTGTTTATATAAACTTGCTGCATGTTGGACGGTACTTGTTTGCTGTGGAGAGACGGAGACAAAAACTTCACGGTCTTGTGACAGTCAGACACAATGGAATAAAATGTTGTAAGATGCTATAGTTTTGCACTAAAATGACGTGTTAAAACAGTGGATCTGTACTTTTAAAGGGAACACTCATAAGAGAGTAGCATTTCTAAGGAAAACTCTCTTAAATACTTTGTAGTCATAATAGTTCTTATTTGTTCCTTAAAGAGAATTAGATCCGTAAATAAGGGGTGGTTAAATCAATTAATCCCCTCGAAAGCATCACAGTCTATACTTCCATTTAAAAATAGTTTACAGGAGTGAAACTATAGTCTATGTAAATTTAGTGCAAATTCGTTAACATTATTCACTGCTAGAAAGTAACTAAAGAGTATAAAAAACAACTTAGTAGAAAATAAATGACTTGCTAGTTCCTTATAAAAGACACATTACGCAGGTTTTCTTCTTAAATTTGTCACCAACGGCGATTAAACTTAATGGAACAAAAGCATGCCATTTGCTCCTATATGAGAAACAAAGTACACATCTAGGCAAAGAGAATATCTGTAAGATGCTCGTACTCTGCAGGAGCGTGTGCATAAGAGTAGATTTTTTAAATGATCCATGTTTTTCTGGGTTAGTTACTGTCCTTTTAAGATAGGAAATGAGATATAGAGTATACCTTTTTTTTTTTCAAATAAATACATTTGAGTTACAGTTGCAACCTATAGGGGCTCTCTTTATGTTTCCTCATTGCAACCCAGAAATGGTGGCGAGTGCTGAATTTCAGATGGAAAGAAGTTTCACTTTTATTGAGGTTAGACTCGGAGAGCCAGGTCTCTGCCTTGTCCACATTCAGCAACTCACTCTGGATTGCTTGCTTGGAATTCCTCTTTGAGTTTTGCTTTAGAAAACACCCCGCAGCAGACCCAGCACTAACTTGTCTCGGTAAAACGTATTGCTGGTAGTTGCTTGAAGGGGTCTCTTTTCTCCTACCGCTCTGATTTCAGACTGTGGCTTTCTCTGAAAGGGAGCCGGGTTTGATGCTCCTTCGGCATCGGCCATGTTAGGGCGCAGGCAGGGGCTCGCGGTGCAAGTTGGGCTCCCAAGTCACCCGGCGCGGGTGGGGGGTCCCCGCGGCCGCGGCCCCGCGCGGGAGCGGGTGCCTCGGAGCGGCGCCCCGGGCGCTCCCTGCCCCGCTCCGCGTCTCCGGGGGGCTCGGGAGGAGAAACCCGCGGCCCAGAGCGGGCGAGCGCGGGGCGCTCCCGCCCGACGGCCGGTAATTCCCTCCTTAATCCCATTAGGGCGCTGGGAGCGGGACGCGGCGCGGGCGGCCATTGTTGGCGCGCCGTGAGGCGGCGGCCGCCTCAGCACCGGGAGCTGTCCCTGCTTCCCTGCCTGCTTCCCTGCATCCTGCCTGCTTCCTGTTTCCCTGCCTCTCTCCCTGCTCCCCTGCTTCCTGTTTCCCTGCCTGCTTCCCTGCCTCGCTCCCTGCTTCCCAGCCTCCCTGCTTGCTTTCTGCCTCCCTGCCTGCCTGCTTCCTTGCCTGCTTCCCTGCCTTCCTCCCTGCTTCCTGCTTCCCTGCTTTCTGCTTCTCTGCCTGCTTCCCTGCCTGGCTCCTGCTTCCCTGACTGCTTCTCTGTCTCCCTCCCTGCTTCCCTGCTTTCCTTCCTGCTTCCCTGCCTCCTTCCCTGCTTTCCTGCCTCCTTCCCTGGCTCCCTGCCTGCTTCCCACTTCCCTGCTCCCAGCCTCCCTGCGTGCTTCCCTGCCTGTCCCCCGCCACACGAGCGTGGCTCTGGTGGCAGAGTGGGAAATCTGCGCATTTTAGAGCTTCTCCCCTGGCGTTTGACTGCGCTCTGTCTCCGCAGGGGGATGCGGGTTCAGCGCAGCCAGGCGCTCTCCAAGCGCGGGGGCATTGCAGGGGTTGGCACAGGGAGCCAGGCTTTCCCGTCCTACGTTATTCATTGCGCCAATCTCTTTCATGCATCTTTATTTATTTATTTATTCATGTGAATAAACAACGTATCAGGTTCAGCTCCTCAGAATTCACCAGCACTGTTTTGTGTCTAGGGTCTTTCCTGTACAAATCCCTATTTGCCAGAGCTGGAAAATAGGAAGCATTTCATTTGATTGAAACTTGGTCTGGAAGATCTTCGTAAGGTCCCTTTATACATACATACGTATTTGCAGTCTTCAGTCACAGCGGTGGTATTTAATATTAAAGTTTGCAGGCTAGACGTTTTAAAATCATTGGAGGAATAAGTACCTTAAAGGAAGGTACTTGATGTGGCATTAGGCATGATCTGCTCTGCCCTGTTTGATATTTTGACTTTTATTATCTAGTTACGTTGTTATCTTTTACTAACTGCCCACTGCACATGCGCAGTAAGTTTTTTTTTTTTTCAATCTTGTCTATTTCATTCGTATTCTTTATGAACATGACCCTGTACTGCAAACTGAAGCCACACATGAAACCCCGTTGTGTGAAGGATTTGCCAGGACGACCAGCGAACTCCTGCAAATCACTAAAGTCAAAATACTTTTGTGTTAAAGCTAAGAAAAAGGTAAGATCTATTAAGGAACACAACACATTTAAAAGACTTAAATGTACTAAATGTCAGCGATTCCTCTGCAGCCACTGCAGTCTATTGAAAAATAATTGACAAGTGCATTGAAACTGGAAAAAACTGTTGTTTTTAGTACACATTTGACTTTCAAATAGTTTTTCAGAGACATTGATACCATATTCTTAATGGGGCTTCCTATTTCCCCTCGTCTTTCCATTTCTTTCCACCTCCCCTCCAAATCAAAAGCTCAGTGAATATTGTCTCTTTAACTGCTTTAAAGAGCTGTATGTTTTAGGGATGCAAAAAATAGGACTGTATAGGAACAGGTTTTAACAGTGACAGCCACAATATGCAGGCCAATTAAGGCTGCTCGTTAGCGGATATATCCTTGTAACACTCCTGTCAGGCTGGAACTGCGCTCCCTTATTGACAGTGCTGATGCTGGAACTGTGCTGCCTGCGTGTGTCTAAAGCTGCTGTTCTCGTTAGAAACTACTACCGGTGACAAAGTAAAAGAAATGGGAGGTTTTCGGATGTATTTCGCCTGAAATATGCTAAACTGGCTAACTTAACCTTCAGGGACAAGAAAAAAAAAAAAAAAGAAAACGAAGTATATGTATATAAAGTGCTGTCCTCGCCGGCGCTCAGAGCTGCCCGCGCCTCCCGTCCCCGCGGACGGCGCGGCGGGGCCCGAGAGCCCGCGCTGCCCCCGGCTGCTTCCGCGCTCCTCTTTTCCTAAAGGCTCCGAATTCAAGCAGCTCCCCCCCGCGCCCTGCTCTCTGCGAAAGAGAGAGGCCAAAAGAGAGATGCCACCGGGGACGGCGGAGAGAAATTCAAGGGAAAAAAAAAAAAAAAAAAAGGCAGGCGGCTAGGTGGAGATGGGGGGGGGCGGGGAAGAGACACACGTAAATCTCCCTCTTTTTTTTTTTTTTTCCTTTCTGAGGAAACACCGCGTTTTCCAGTCCGCGTTTCCCCCTCAGACGTGGGAGCCGCGAGGGCCCCGTGTCGCTGTCGCGGTGTCGCCTCCGCAGCGCCCTGGCCCTGCCCCCCCGGCGCGGCCAGACGGGGCGGGAGCCGCGGCCCCCCCGCAGCCCCCGCGTGTCGAGGGCCGCGGGCGGCTGCCCTGGTGCCCAGAGGAGGAGGAGGAGGAGGGGGAGGAAGGGGCTGCCGCAGCACAATGGCAGCGAGCGGGGCGGGGGGCGGCGCGACGTGGGTCCTCCCCGGCGCCCCCGCGTGACACGGGCCCCTCGCGCCGCGGTGACCCGGCGGCGGGAGCCGCGTCAGGCTGCAGACGTGGGCGTCGTTGTGCGCGAGCCCGAGCCCCGCTGCACGCGCGAGCCCGAAACAGGCTCCACGCGCGAGCCCGAGCCCCGCTGCACGCGCGAGCCCGAGCCCCGCTCGTCGCGCTGGTGGCCCGAGGCTGAGGCGCGACAGCGGCTCGTCCCTGCGGCCGGGAGCAGCTCCGTGCTTTTGTTTCACGAGGCACAGTGTGGTAGGAACAGGTAACACAAGCGAGACCCCAGCAGCCGCCGTGCCCCCCGGCGAAGCGCTGAGCGCCTCCCGTTAGGATTCTCCCCGAAAGCCGCATTTCCAGGAGGGGGGGCGGGGGTGCCCATGGCGGAGGCTCCATTTTGCCGCCGCCGCGGTGACAGGGCAGCTGCTTCCAGCCGCATCACCCCGCATCACCCCGCGCTGCCGCGGGCCCCGCCGCCGCCGCCGCCTCCGCGCCGCTCGCACGGCGGCTCGGGCCGCCCCTTCCGCGCCCAGGGGTGGCAACGTTTTAATTTCTGCCTCCGACGCCAGGTTTCCCGTCCAAAAGCGCTATTACTGCTGTCCATGTGGCGAAATAATTAGCGCAGGGGCGCGCGGGGCTCCCGCCGCCGGCGCTCGGCGGAGGATGCGCGCTGGGCGCTCGGCTGCGTAAACGGCCAAGAAGCGGCGGGCGCTCGGCGGAGGGTTGCGCGGCCGCGGCGCGGGGCTCGCTGCATCCTGCTTCCCTGCGCGCATCCCGCGAGATGGAAGGCAGCGCGGCTGGGAACGAGGCCGCTGCCTGAGCGAGCCGGCCTACGCGGGCGCGCGGCTCACGCGTTTGGACTACGCGCGTTTGCGGTCCTGCGGCTGTCCCCGTGCTCCCCGCTCAAGGTAAAGCCGTCGTTTTGTCCAGCGCTGTTCTCGGGGCACTTCGCTGCTGTTCGGAAAGTGACAAGGAAAGTTCAGCTGCGCGGGCAGCCCCCAGAAGAGCGGCGGGGTTTCCCGCGCCGCTCCGCAGCGCCTGGACGTTGCGGCCGGCGAGAGCAGCGGCGAGCGCGGGCACCGCGCGCTCCGCTCCCGCGCTGCCCGGCGCAGCATCCGCGGCGGCCGCCGAGGGCCCGGCCCGGGAGGGACCGCGCCGGTGGGCTGCGGTACGTACCCTGCTCGCCGCGGTGCTGCGCTGCTCTCACCCCAACTCCGCGGCGGTGCTGGAAGCTGAACTTGGTGACCGGAGATTCCTAGGGAGCCTCGCAATGCCCAGTAGATATGTATCCAGAGAAGGCTCTTTTGTTGAGAGGAAAACAGAAAACAAAATAAGGAAATAAATAAGCGGTCTTTGATTGGCTTTTTTTTCCTTTTTTTTTTCTTTTTTTTTTTCTTTTTTCTTTTATTTCCTAGATAATAACACTGAGTCAGGCTGGAATTCCACTTTCCGAGCACAGCATCCATGGAGAGGCATTTCTTATATAATTCGGATGTTGTGTATAAAATATAAGGTGCTTTAATATTTAGTTGAATTTGCTTTTTTTGTGTGTGTGTGTGCAGTCATTAAGGAATATTTTTATCCAATTTTAATGATTCTTAATCTCCTTAAAATGGAGATTTTCGTTTTAACTGACCTAATTTCTAAACTGCAGTTAAGGCTGGGGCTAAGTAGCAATTATTAAATTATTATCCTTTAATTGTCTCTACGTAGTTTTTTTTTTCTTTTTATCGAAGAGGTGTGAAATGAATGATTGCCTTTAATTTCAGAGGTGTGGGTTCTTTTGTCACCTTCACCTATGCTGTTTTGGAGAACAGTAGCATACAATTCCAAAGGATATTTAGGTTTTGCTTCTCTTTGTATATGTCCTCCTCCCCTCTTTTCTAATTGACATTTCAGTTATATTTTTGAAAATAACCAAAGAAATTAAAGTCTTTGTCGTGTCATTCTGCAAACAAAAAATTTTGGAAGGAGCTGTTAACCCTTGGCAGGCATTGAGCAGTTACTTGAGGTGTTTTCTCAAGGTTCTTTAACTTTGGAATGAAAAGGTTAAACTTGGTTGCTGTGCTGGAGTCTGGTAAATATACGTGTGTATGCTTGTTTACAATATGGCACATTTAAAAACGATTGCAAAGGCAACATAACACTCCTAGCATTAAAAATGTGAAGTGAGGTAAGACTGCATGCAACAAAGCAGAATATTTAATAGGAAAAAAAAAGTGATGACTCTACTTTTCACAATTACATTAATTTTTCAACCGAAACAAAGAGTAAATGATGATGATGAGTAAATGCAAAATGCAATGCATGTTAAATGAATCTATGACTAGGATTTGATTTTATATGTATATATTTTGCAGCCTGAACTTTCTGGAGAGTGAATGTTGCTTTTTCATCACTCCAAACAACAAGGGCACGAGTTAGCACTAACCATTTGCAGTGGTTCTTTGTTTTCGATTCGAATGGCCAGTTATGTGGCTGCATTTTCAAAAGGGGCACTGGTTTTATCGTAGTGGTCCCTAATTCATGGCATGACTTTGTTGTTCTGCTCTCCAGTCCTGTATCTTCCACATTGTGGAATGGAGCGAATGGGTGTTTGGAGACAAAGACAATTAGGAAGGAAGAGGAGCTACTTCAGGGTGTCTGGAGCGTATTATTTCTCTAGATTTCCTGAGAAGTGTTTGTGAGCATCTTTTTGTGTTTGTTTCTCCTTTTTTTTTGTTGTTTGATTCTTGTCTTGAGCAGCTGAGTAAGATATGTGAGAGGAGTATTTTGGTGAATGCACATAGGTGCCTAGGAATATGCAGCAATTTATTAGCGAGGCAGGAAAACTTTGCAGTATGAATGAGGAAGAAAGTGCTGTTTTGTAAACTGTTCTCTGGACCAGTCTGGCTTTTGTGTAGACTCTAAAGGAATGAGAATAAATTCTTATCCATCAGAATTCATAGGAAAACCAGCATGGACTGGTTTTCCATTTAAATGCAGAGTACAGGCACATTTATAAAACAAAGTTCTCTGAGTTCAAACCTATTTCTTGATCAGCTCTGAGCACAGTCATTGTTCGGTTAAAAGATCTAGTGAAATAAAAATACTTTGATAGTAAATGTATATACACCATGGAATATTATGGAAATATTGCATTTAATATATTTCTATCTGAACTTGATAGATGTTTGCATCATGTAGATGAACTTTCAGTAGAGATGCGAAGTTCTTGACAGTACAGTACAGGAAAACTTTATGGCTGGAAATTGCTTACTGACCTCTTCTTCCTCATTATGGTGCAGAGAAATTCCTATAAGATTTTCAAAGATGTTCTAAGCAGAAGCAAAGCCACATTTCTATATAACAAAAAATGGTGCAGACCATTTTCATCTCCGCATATAACAAAACCTAGATTCAAAAGCAGCTTCAAAAGGAGAGCAAGACAATGTTTTTGTAGGATGTTGACAAATATTATCTCTTCAGAATCCTTCCCAGGATTTTGCTTTGATTAGAAGTGCTCTGGCTACTTCAACCATGGAAGAAAAAGCAGCAAAAGGTAACAAAACTGAAATGAAGAGGGAACATTTTGTGTTGGGAGGGGGAGGAGGGTGTGGAGACAGACAGAAGGAAAAAAAATCCACAATAGGATTTTTGATCCCTTAAAAGGGATCATGCTTTTAGCCAGGAAAACAGCAAGCATTATTATTAGATCAGATTTAAAATCTGATCTGATCTCAGCTCAGATTTGCAATGTGCCTGCTAGTTGAATGTGCTTGCATTGAAGCTGCAGCTCCGGAACATGGTCACCAAGTAACCAAACTAGACAAGTTGGTCGTGGAAATAATCAAGGCTGCAGGGCACCCCATGGAGATCCATCAAATCAGGTCTGGTCTGGAACTGTCTGGTAGGTTGTAAGCATTAAGAAATCAATGTTGCATCTGCCAGGAGCCTCTCTGCTTTGCTGAAACTCCCACCTGCCTAATGCATCTGGGCAATGGGTTTCATCAGCAACCAGTTTCCTTCAGGATGAATTTTAAGCATCCTAGGGCTCCAGCATAAGCAATTGATTATAGCTCTGCACCAGGCAAATTCATAAACATCTGTAAGATCACAGATTTTCAACCAAGCCAGCACAGGAGTCTATTATTTTGTGAAGTATTAAGAGGCTTCGTGTCTCATAGCTCATGTCAGCTTGGCATTTTTTAATCAGGAAGCTGATTAGAAAGGGCTTGCTATACTGTGGGATGTATGTTCACTTGGCATAACTTCAGCCGTTGCAGGCTGAGGCTCGGGAGTCCTGCAAAGAATCAGTGGAAAGTGGCATTAAAAAAAAAATTACTTTCATCGTAGGTTTTAGGAAGGCTGCTATTTTGTTCCCACTTTGCATGAGCCCGATTTAGACTGAAATTCTTTGACTTCAGTGGGCTTAGATAAGGCCTATGATGTCTTTTTATAGAGTGATAGGCCAAACATATTTCTGATGCAGCTCCAATAAAATCAGAAGAAAACAGCTCATTTTCCTGTATCTTTTGTAATTAATGAGATTGTTTAAGGACAGAATGTAAAGGAGAGTGTGCTAAGCACTTAATTGATCCTTTAGCCTCATTACTGAATAGCTTATTTTTCCAGTCTCTGTGGTGGTGTTTCATGCACACAGATAGAAATGATGGTGCTTGCTTGAGAGATGTAGTGCTACAAGTATGAGTATCATGTTTGAGTATACTGTTTTATTTTTCCAAGGGAAATTCCCTTTTTTTCTCCTGTCTCTAGGCAGGACTAGAGGATATTGCCAAGGGAATAAAATTTTATGCCTAATTTTAGTGTTCCTCTGGCTAATGTGGTGTGAATAAGTACCATGTTACAGCATTTAACCCAGTTCATCTTTGTCACTTTTTGAACATTTTCTCTGTTAAGTTAAAATAACCAAAATGTGGAATATCCAGGATTTGTAACGTGGATAAACTGTGGGCAGTGATTGCCATGTCTCTCGGAGTAGCTGCTCTGGCTTCCCTCTTGCTAAGGATCAGGGAACACCCTGGGAAGGGCTTCCCCAGGCCTCTCGTGCTGCTTGTGCCAGGGACTCATCCTTTTGTTTCTTATCTCCTTCCCCAGAATTAGCAGTTAAATCAAATGTCTTTATTTCCTGAATTTAATGCTAATCTAGCTTCTAAATGAGCAGTAGAGATTTGTTTTAATAACACATTTTCAGAACTACTAGCAATTCCTCTATTGTCTGAAGAGCAAAAGGCCCATGTTTAAATATGAAATTGTGTTTATAACAAGTTTGCCTACACTGTGGCCCTCATGCCCCATGCATAAGCATGCAGACTTGGTTTGGGGGTATGCGTACATTTAGGAAGAAATAAAACTGTTGTATTATGTCGTAGAAAATCTTATGGTGGCAAGCAGGATATTTTGTTTTCTGTGTATCTTTTCAGTGCTCTCAATGTGTTTTAGACACACTGGTATGAATTCAGAATGGTATTTCTGCAGTGTCTTGGTTATGCAGCATGACTTGCCTGATAAGAAGACCTACAAAACCAAACTCCTTGGGCTCGAAGCTGGCACTGCAAAATAATGCCTGCGTTTTGGCAGCATGTACTCACACCGAGCCTTTTCTGGGTCTAGTTAGGAGCACCAGGATGTGCTAAACTATATTCACAGATGGAAAAGCTTGTCTCTTCCCGTGCTGGTGAGAGCGCCTGCGCAGGTCGCCTGTTACCTTTACTAAGACAAACAGTTCCTCAGGATTTTCCTAATGCTCTGAGCAACCTACCTTCAATTGCAAACTCTGTTTTCTAGTGATAAAAACCTATTTCTCTCAGCTTTTTATAATACGCTGCATGTTTGGATCTACCTGAGCTTAACGGCATCACTGTGCATGGAGTTACTCACAGATAGGTGGTGCAGCTCAGGCTGCTGCATTCTCACGAGGATTAGGGTGATTTTTGGACGTTCCAAGTAAAAGAGGCAGAGGCTGTGATATGAGAGTGAGTAACACTAACTCTTCAAGGGAAAAGAATCAACCGAAAGCTACCAATGAAAAATATGGGCACATGATCTCAAAAGAGAGAAGAAAGGAGTCTCAGAAATCCCAGAATGGATGTAGACGAGCTGGCTGAGGCGGTGCTCAGGGAGAAGGCAGGAGCTACACTCACATCAAGGACTGCCCAAAGGCAAATCCCAGCTGGAAAAGGAGAGGAAGCCCAGGTATGTTTATTCACATATACTAATTCTGCTATTGTCTTTCTTTTATTCTTTCACTCTTTTCACAAGCCTAAGAACTCACCCTTTCTCTTCACTCTGTGCTTTCCTCTCTCACAGTAGTTTCTAATTATGTGAGGACCGGAAACAAAGGAAGCACCTTTTCAAATAGCCACTTTACTGTAACATTTTTATGTGCAGTGTCAATCATAGGCAAATAAACAAGTTTAAATAGAATAAATGACACAAAATATTAATCACTGACTGCTACTGATGGCGCATGTCGATTTCGTGTGGTTGAAGTTCAGTTGCTTGCAAACAGGAGCACAAGCAATTCCACTAAACCACATACCAGAGTCTTCCCTTGAAACAGATGGGAAACAAAAGACTTCTTTGTAAGCAATTCTGTAATCATCACAAAACCTATGTATTTCTCTGTGAATAAAATGTAAGCACACGGTAGAAGCCTTCATAGATGATTTCTGAGAGAAAAGCCCAAATCAAAAACTTTTAGAGAGTGAAAGTAGAGAGATTTTTTTTTTTGCTGGTTCAGGGAAGTGGCGTGCTGAATTAAACAGTAGTATTTATCCTGTTCCACTGATAGATTTTCAGGTTGATTTGTGTACAAATATCCCCCTTTACCTTCAGGACATTGTCAGCATTTCCCAGCATAGGTTCTTTACATTTTGAGAGTGAGTTTCTAGGAAGGCCTGTTTTGCTTCTCCTTTTGTAGTGAATTATTTCCTCACCATAATGGCTATGGAGAAGTCCTTGCTGTGAAGAAGGACTTCACATGTGTGATCAGATGACCTTCAACTGCTCTGAGGAAACATTTCTGGGGCCCTTTCACCCCAGGAACCAGTCTTTGTTTGATCAGCCATATGTACCACATAATTTTAGTATATACAGTAGTCCATACGTCTAGGTGTCCCTGCTTGAACAGGAGGGTTGGACTAGATGATCGCTAGAGGTCCCTTCCAACCTCAACCATTCTGTGATTCTGTGATTCAAGGCTTAAAGTGACCATCATTCACAGATTTGCTGAACTGTCCTCCACAAATCTGACCCATTTCATATAAGCAAAAAGCATATATGGGAAAGAGATAGGGATTTTTATTTGTGACCTGTTCAATCTTCTAATGTCTGTTTTTTTTTTTTTTTTTGCGCTTTGTTTTGTTTTGTCATTGTTTATCATCAAACCTTTCTGACAAGTGAAGAAAGAAGAAAAAGATTCATCTTGTCAAATAGTTCTGTTTGGCCCTTCTGGTGCAACAGAGTGGAAAAAAGATACATTTGAAGATTGGGTGTCCCGCTTTGGCAAGTACAGGCACTGCAAAGCAGTATGGCACAAAACACAGAGTGATTTCAATGGAGGAGCTGTTGAGACTCACAGCCAGCTCTGTGCCCAAGGTCTCATTGCACAAACCTTCCTTCTTCCTTTACCTCCTACCTGTCAACCTGCCAGAGAGCGAGCACAGATTGCCACAGTGCTACTTCCAGCCAACTCCGGTGGAAAATAAAGGACATGTGTTAATATGGCTCATGCACCTTCAACTTCTTACTTGCAACTTTATATGTCATTTATTACCATTAATAAAGCTTTATTATGTGAAAACCACAATGTATTTGTTCTGTTTAAAAAAAAATGATATGAAACTCCCTTTTACTCCCTCTGCACTTCTTACCAACTTCAGTGAAATGCGATTAATTTTAAATTAAAAATTCTAGCAATTGCAAGTATAGCTTGCTCATGGAGCACAGCAAGCAGATCTAAAGCAGTCCTGCCAATAGTGCATATCAGAATTTGCCTCTGGAGTTTCTCCAATTTAAAAGTACCTTCATTTTTTGTTTATAGAGTCATTTTTCATTTACTAAATATACCTGAGAAATTACTGGACAGTTACGACATCCTTATTTCCAGGTAGCAGGTAGATAACTTTCTGAATTAAGAAAGCAAAAGCTAGAGTAGCTTTCTGAGAATTGCATTTTATAAGATAACTGTATCATTATACGTAATCTGCTCTAAAGAAATGCCCTTCTTTACTGATCTGCAAAAGCATTTGCCCCAAATTTGAGTTTTACATAGTTTTGATTTTCGTACAAATGTTAGTGAGCCATCATCACTTAATACAACAATCCCAAAGTGTTACTTTGTGTTTACATACTTGGAAGACAAAAGGAGTAGAAGGGGGATATGCATCTTGCCTAAGAGACTTCTCGCATTCCTACGCTTTGTCAAGAGCCATAGTTCTTGCAGGCAATCTTGTAGCAATCAGGGGGTTCAAGTTCCTAGAGATGCCTTTGACTTTTCAGGGTATAAGCACCTTAGGTTTAGGAGCATTTCCATGGCATGTGGGGTATAAACTCTGCATATATGGACAGCAACTGGATTCACAATCTTCTCTATTGAAAAGCTCTGCTTGGTCTTTTGGTTCCTCTTCATTTGCACTGTGATTGGTACAAGGGCTCAAAATCCCTAGTTGTACCATGTTTAAGCAGTTGGGGAATAGCTCTAGTCATGGCAAGTTTTCTTTTCTGTCTCCATCATCTGCTTATCACAATTTCTTCTATTTCTTGAAAAATCTGCTGGCAGATCTGCTCACGCAGGAAAAATAGGTTCTGCCCTATGGTGCAGATACAAGACCTCCACTGGTTTGCTACATATAGGCTTCTGATAGTATCACAGATGGGGTGCAGGAAGCTAGCATGGAAATGGGAAAATTAAGGAAGAATCTGAGGCTCATAAAAACAGCACAAGGAAAAGAGCAATTGGCAGAAGCTGAGCCTGAATTCTTATAGTTCCCCAGGCAGAGTGTTGGGAGTCTCACCATGTGCTGACAAGTATTTCCAAAAGAAATATTTGAAATCTGCATGAACTCTCTATAATTCCAACACATCCTGGGCCAATAAAGTTGTTTAGGGAGACCAATAATACTTGTGAAGGTCTCCTAGTATGAGTAGTAGAAAAATCAGATTCCTGAGACCTGAGCTGAGGAGCAGCACAACTGTTACTGGTAAAGTTTTCTGCTGTAGGCAGGGCTTTAAAGTGAATGAATGTAGAAAGAGGCCTCTTCTCACCCATGCGTTGATGTTAGTTTTTGATGTAAGAATGCAAGTAGATCTGGAGATTCCACCTGTCCTTTGTTTTGACTCCTTGAACGGAAAAAAAAAAGGACTGAAAAATGAGGAAGCCAAATCAGTAGCTTCCATTGATACGTGTCATGACTTTTCATGTATGAAAATTACAGATTTCAGATTACAGTTTAACATTTTTAAGGAGAAACTTTCACATGACTGTTAGCTGTAACCCCAAATGACTAAAAATGCCTGAGCTATTTCACACACAGGCTTAACTGCATTTTTTTCTGATTAAACATCAAAATGTTAGAAGTTTGGTAGTAGTAAAATGAATTTGCTAGACATCTATATTGGAACAAGGATACAATACATTTGCATAGCATTTACAGAGCCAGTGGCCTCATCCTGTTCCATTGAAGTCATTCAGAATTTCTTCAGGGGAAGAAGGCATATTTTATTAGTTTCTATTTTTTTCAGCTGTTAACTTACAGATTTTTCCAGTATGGCTTTCAAAGCAGTTCACTTTAAAAATATGTAGTTATTAACCCCTGCTTCATCAACTGAATTCTTGATTGATTTATCATTTTGCCAAAAGGTCTGAATACTAAATCTGAGTTTGACGTATCATTGCTGTAAGTATTTTTTTGATCCGCTATTACATTGGGTTTGATAAGTTCAAAAACAATCTTTCCCCGGGAGGTATCACACCCACGGCACAAACCAAGAAGTATTTTGCTGTCCTCTCCAGAGGCAAGTCTCTGCTCCTGTTTACAGCTAGGCTGAAACACTAATGATCAAAACAGTATCCAACTGAAAGGGATGGGTCATGCATTTGTGAATCTGGAATGATAGCAGCACGGTTTGCTTTAGGAAGTGGCATATAAACTTTAAGCTCGGAATAGTAAAGACCTTGTGATGAGGTCCTAGCTGCTTCTAGAAAACAAGATCTGGACGAGTCGGACATCCAGTTCACTACTTAGAAGAAATTTTCAGGCAAAGTAAACAGTGTACAAACTGAAGCTGGAGCTCTTCATATGTTTGTTTAAAAAAGCTATAAGCAGAACAATAATAGGAGAAATCAAAACATTTGTCTTTCTGGATTGAAAGATTTTAATTTTCTACTAGACTTTTTTGGGTATGTTATCGCTTTTTCTTTTTTTTAGACAAAATAAAGTACGCTCATATCCAAAATACTTTTGACTACATAAAATGCTCTAGCTAAATCCACTCTGTTACTGTCAGGTTTGTCAAGCATCTCATTTTAAATAATAATAATAACAATAACAATAATAATAATAAAGTTAATGTCATAAATTGAACTCTTTCTCCAGCTAGAATTTTAAGGATGTATGTGGTACCAACTTTTACAAGTTTACTTGGTTCAATGAGATTGAGATCCAAATATGCCTAAATTCTACCTAGGTTTTCCTGCTCGGCAAGTACTGCTGAAAGCCTAAAGCCTCTGGTTAAGAGAAGTGAGAGAAAGGGAACATTCTGAACATTCAACTTCTGAATTTGGGTCTGCATGGCCAAAAAATTATTTTCAACAAAATAACTACAATCTGTGCTTGAGGTTCATGTACAGCTGCAGAGGTTGCTGGTTTATCACTCTATGGCAGAGATACAGAGAATACGTTTGGATACCCCTCACTGCTTGTGTAACTTGCAGCCTGGCATATTTTATCTCCCAGAGCTGCTTTTGCCAATTGCGGATAGCTTTGCATGCAAAGTAGCTGTACACTGCCTCGCATCATTATCCTGCTTGTTCTTCCCCTTTTTTTCTTTTTTTCCCACCCTCTTTTTAGATCTTGGTAACAGTACTTACAACTTTTCTGATAGAAAATTAATTTTGGAAATGAGAGCAGATCTGCAGGTGTTTCCATTAGCATGTTTAACCCAGGCTTCTCATGATTTTTAGTGTTGTTGTTGTTTTTAATACTGATTATTGCAGCCAGCAGAGAGAGGAAAAAAAAAAAAGCGAGGAGGGAAAATAATAGATTCCCCTTGATGATGGTAAATAGTATGATTTTGTTTTCCATATCTATGACAGAGACTGCTGCCTGAAGGTATTTTAATTTGATGGTGCCACCTAAGAAGTGATCCTAAAAGGAGTAGCAATAGTGAAGGTGTCAGAGCAATCTTCTTATGAGGCTTTGCCTGGTGAACTGGGTGCGATTCTGTCTTGTTTAGCTCACTGAGTTGTCTCCCATCTCTGTCACTGAGACAGTAAGTCTACGTCGAACGGGGCAAGCATGGGTGTCCAGTGTGCACCTACACCTGAGCTGGCCTTAGTCTGTTTGGGTCAGTCCCAAAGAAAACACGGCTCTTTGGCATGTAAGCTTGCAGGAATTTTCTACCAAATGTCAGACTAAGGAAGCACAGGTACATGCTCTGCAGTTACGTCTTTTATTTTGCTCTGTGTCTACACTCTGAACTAAAGATTTCATTCTTCATATGACGAACCTTCTGTAAATTGCTATCATGGAATCATGTCCAAATTAGGTTCAGCTGAGGTTCTCTGATTCTTGTTTAGAGATGATGAAACCCATATCCAGATAGAGAATGCTGCTGTGACTACACTGACTTCACCCTCTACTCCCATGTATAGGTAATTTTATTCCTGGCATCTCCTCATGTCAGTGGGAATAGAAACATCCAAGAGCCAAGTGCTGATTCTTCCTGTTGGATGAGGTGTGAGAGGGAATCCAGAACATCTGCATAGATCAGGAGGGTGGGAGGAGAATGTGAAGCTCAAGTCCGCTGTCACTGAAAATTATTTTTTAAAAAAACTACCCTCTTTCTCTGTTCTGAAAAATCATTTCAGAAAGAAATGGAATTTTTAATTTTAGTAGCTAATTTCTCTTGTGAGAAAAGAAATGGTAGAAATCAGTTGAGTGCCAATGGGAAGATACTGCGGCTGGTCAAATAGGTCCTTCCCATTTTAAGGTCTTTTACAGAATGATAGAAATTAAAGTGGAAAGGAAAGCATGAGAAAAAGATGTAAAATCTAGAGGAGTGGGATAAAATAAGGAATAAGGTGGGAACTTAAGTAAATACAACTTGGAACCAAAACTGAAATAGACTTTTTTGCCCCTTTTTTTTTTGCCTTTTTTTTTTAAATTAAATCTTTCTGGATGAATGAATTTGCTTTTCTGTAGGTAGTCACACTGTAGAATAATGAAAGAAAGTACTTTTCGTGTCTCCATAACAAAACGTCATCCTGCTCCGCCTCCTGCTTACCTTAGGCTAATCTGTGGTGATCCACAGCGTTTCATAGCATAGAGGACGCAGAGATGTATCAAAATATTTTGTATCAAAAAGGGAAAGAATATGTTGCTAGTTTGTTTTCCATGCACAGAACATGGATCTGCTCAATGCAAGGTCAAGAAACAAGAAAGCTTGGACCTCGCCAGGACATAATATGCTTCAAACTCTTCTGTTCATAGCACTAGTATCAATTGAGTTCCTCTAGTGATTTTTCTGCTTTCTTTGAATTTATCTAGGTGTTACTGCAAAAAGAATTTGACTGTGGGTAACTTGGAAAGCTCAACAGCCCTGGCAGAATGTCAGATATGAAGGCAGAGTAGACCTACATCATTTATATACAAGAAAATAATGTATTTTAAATTCAAATTTTGAATATTTCAGAGATTCCTTTGAAGAGACAGAGTATCTTTCACGAAAATCTTGATTTTTCAGAGTGGGCCTTTGGGCAAATTTCTAACTTCAAAACACTCTTCGGTTTGATGTGATTTAAGCCATTTAGAGAATCTCCACTCACCTTTAAATTTTTGATATTTCTTCACATGATATCACACAAAGAGTGGCATCAGGTTTTGCACTCAGAGTCAAAACTGTTCTCAGCAATGTCAAGAAAACAGAAAACAATAAAATCTTAGGGAACATGGACATGTGTGTGAATTCCAAGTTGTGTTTCAAGGTTTTGTGCTCTCCATAGCAGCAACGGCAAAGCTGAAGCCAGCTGGGATTAGTTTGTGCATACTCAAATATTGCATACTCTGAAACCAAGGCTACACTGCGTGTGAGACCATCATCAGACGGTCATACACAAGAGGAGAACTGGACGGATTGCATATAAGGCCAGATTCACAGTTACAGCTGTAGCTGATGGCACCATCTGAGGTACCATTTGCCTCAAAGGCAGGTATGGAAGTGAGTCCATGCAGGGGATTTCTAAAGACCAGCAATTCCAAAGCAAATCAGACCAGCTTTTTGATGTGCAGTCTACTCTGTACTGAAGCCTCAAGGCTCTGTCCTCATTCCAGACAAATTCAGTGGTTACCATCTTTGGTGTACATGTTGCAGTGGTAAGCTGGAAAGTCTGCAGAAGTCTTAGTTAATTATAAAATTGCAGAATATATGATTTCTCTAAAAATATTCTCCAGTAATAGCGTAGGGATATCTCAGTCTTGGTAGTTATAAGCTACAGCTGTTACGCATCCTTGAGATAATTAAGTGATGCTGTTCATTTTTCACACCCATATATTGTGTGTAAGTAAGCACAGGCAGATACAACCACCCGTCAAAAACAAATGCATGATTATTCAATTTTATAGATAAAAGTAGTAGGGAAGGAAAAAAAATCCAGAAAAAAACCCGCTTCCAGTAATGAGCTAATGCAAAATGATATATTTGATATTACTTTGGGGCAAAGGGATAGGCTAGGTGACCTTTCAAGGTCCCATAAATCTCTATTTCCTGTGACTGCATGAGCAGTAAAAGAAAAAGAGAGAAATATAAAAGAGGAAAGGAAACATAAGGCAGCGGAACTAGAGGGTTTGAATATTCAACAAGGCTGATCACGCTCTTCAATAAAGGCAGGGCAGGCAGAGAGACATGAGCAGGTATCAGGAATGATCTTGTGGAACTCAGCACTGACTAACTTAGCCAAGGGAGAGGCAAAAAAGAGTCTAAGCTCTGATTAACTCACCTTTTGACTTGGGACAATGTCTTAGGCAATCAAGTACTTCTGAGAATTAAGGACATTTTGGAGGGGAAGATGATATTGCTGCAAGGTCTTATAAAACATACAAATTCATACACAGTTCACAGAATTAGTAACATCAGGGTAACTGTGATAATCTAGGTCTATGATCATGGCAAATTTTACAGAGAAATGTAATTATTATTTGGTTGGCTTATCTAATACATTTGGAAAGTAGAAAAGTTTGAAAACCAAAGTCCTTTGAGTCAAAATAGGAGCATTCCCTTGTCTCGCTGAAGTTAAAAGCAGTAGCTGTGATCTGACAGCAGAAGAACTTAAAGCACAGTCTAGTGGTGCGTCTGAGTCAATCTGCACACAAATGTCAGAACTACTTAAAGTAATTGGGATTGTCTCGTGGTTTAAATTCTGGGGGCTTTGGTAGCATCTAGGGCGTCCATCACACAACTAAGGACTAAAGGGAAGGACCCTCAAATGCAGTGCATATGTGGCCTCTTCCCAGGCTGTGCTGAGGGGTGTGGGACTGCAGTAGGAGCTGCTCATTCTGCAGGCTGCTGCTTTCAGTTGCAGGAGAAGACAATTTTTGCACTTTTGTTAGATCCAGTATTTGCAATGGGAATTTGGAGATCTACAAGGGAAACATCTTTGCACTTAAACGTGTCTGAAGCGCAGGTATGGACTCGATGATCTGGAAGGTCTTTTCCAACCAAAATGATTCTCTATTTCTGTGGTTCTAAATGGCCCATTGCTGCATGCCAGAGTGTTTTGGCTACTGGTTAGGCCTCAGCTGTTCATGTCCAAAAGACTGTTGCCCTGTGTGCTCAATATTAAACTCACTTGCAGGTCTTGGTAATTCAGCATAGCAGTCTCTTAATGCCAAGGCCCTTACTAGATAGGGTTGTTGTGCTCAGTACAAGCAATTCTGTATCAAAATTGTACTGAGACGGGGTTGCCTCAGCCAATCAAGCTGCCGTCATGCTGCATATGTAAATACTGCATAACTTTTTTTCCCCACTTGTGCAATTTTCCGCGTGGTGATTGGTTTCCAGAGGCTGCTTGTCGTTTCCAGCCTGCAGCTGTTGCTGGGTAACGATGCAGTGGAAGGAAATCCTTTCCTTGTGCTTTCATCTCAGTCACAGCACAGATATTTGCATATGCATATTAAAATATTTCAGATAATTGCATTATGAATAAACAAATCTGTGCATCTTATTGGCTATTACAACCTCCTGCCAAAGGCCGGCTCCTTTGCTCAGAAATCTTAAGCTGTGCCTCACAGAAAGCTCACCTCTTCTCCTGGTGCTCTTCAGCTAGAGCAGAAAAAATGCAGATGTATGTGTGCCATTGGAGGGAGGGATAGGGAAACCCAAAGAAAACGATCCTGTCGAATCACTGATTAGAAAATTATACCCCCTCTAATTCATCATTTCTCTTTACAGTCCTGCAAGAGTATCAGTACCATAAAAAGAGTCGAGAAATCGTATTTTCAGTTGTTGACCCCTGGAGAATGCCAAGGTCTTTTTCTCATTCTGGTTGAAACAATAGGAATACTATGGATGGCCCCATGTGCAATTCTGAAAGATCGGCCTTGGTCTGTAGGGAGAGAAAGGACAGCTCTACAGAAAAGAGTTACATGGAGTGGAAGAGAACGCTAAAATGTTGGAAATTTTCTTTTAAAAAATCTAAAAAAATTTGCAGTTTTGTGAACTTCATTTTGGTTCTGTTCCTCCCCTTCAGCATTTAATTAACAAGATTACTATAGTTAAATAAGCTGGCTTTAGCAACTGGCTTTAACCTGGCTTTAGCAATGTGCCGAGCACAACGTGGCTAAGTAAACTCCAGGTGAAATTCTGGGCCTGTTGAAATCATAGGCAGTTTTGCTACTGGCTTTAATCCTGCCAGGATTTCACCACCAGACCCCACTTCTTTCTAAGATTTTACTGGCTAATTTATGAGGATTTACCTCAAAAGAAAACACCTATGAGGTCATATTAGGATCACCAAGGAAGTTGCTTAATTCCTGAAACTTCTTTACCTGATTCAGAGAATGCTGAGGTCCAGGGAAAGGCTCTCTGTAAGTTTTGGTGAATAAAATATAGAGGTCCCAATAAACCCTGATGAGTTATAATGATATTTCCTTAAGGTCTAAGATGCTGTAGAACTAAATTGATATTCTGATACTGCAATTAATACTTTGAGATCTTTTAAAGTTCAGCAGGATGAATCACACGGAAGTCAACCATTAGCTTTAGCTAAAAGTTTGTCTGATGTATAAGGCAAACTTGTGGGTTTCATTTGTTGCACATTTTTGCTTGCATATGTTCTCTTTCTTTCACATACACAGACACCCACATCCTCTGTTTTCCCATAATCTCTTGTTCCTTTCTTTTTTTCTGATTGTATTGTTTTTTTTCCCCATTACAAGGTGGCCAAAGAATGCCTGTAATCCCTTTTATGGGATACTTTGGGCCTGGTCCTAAAGCTATTGACTGTTGGAAAGAATTCCAAGAGTAGATCCATAGATCAGGCCCTTCAGATCCTAAATATTAACAAAACATGTTAATATTTACCACTTGCAGGTATCAATTATGTTTTTGTTATGCAGCAATGCTTGTTTAAAAACAGGAAATAACTGCATAAAAGACAAAATGAAGCTATGAAAAATAAGCCCTATTTCTGCCCTGTATAATGCAATAGCAGTTGAGAGTTGACATAAGGATAAGTGAGGGCAAAATCTGGCCCTCTGAGCTTGTGTGGTTGCCATCGTCTCAGCACTTTCTGCAGTGTGGGAGACAGACCGATCAGCAGAATCAGGGCTTTTGCTTCTGAACAGCACGTTATTCTTGAAACTCCTGTGGCTGGAGAAGGTTTCAGGACAGCAGTCAGGTCATACTACAGCTGAGAACAGCTGATCACTCTGCTCCAGCCCACGCAAGGAGAGTTTTGGCACCTGCTTCCTCTGAAGCCCTTCACCTTCTCCCCTGCTCTGAGCATAGGTGTTGCTGTGACAGATGCCGGGGGTCAAGGGGCTCTGCAGACGTGTGAGAGAGAGCTGCAGAAGAGACATCGGCTTTAAATGGGGAGGGAGATATATGGATCCCAGTAGAAAGGAGAAAAAAAACAAAACCAGAAAACCTAATGCCTTGGTTTGGCACAATAAGGTTAACAACTGTAATTGGAACAAATGTCTGCACTTTTACAATTAATTAATTGTGAATTTCAGAGAGTATTTTATAGGTCACAAATTCCTTAAAGTTAAATCCTTCTATTATGTGAATCAGGTATATGCAGGTCATATATCTCTTGGTTTTCTGTACTCAGATATTCCTTATTACTCAGGATTGAAGGGAAGTACATAGGAATGCAAAGGGAAATAATTTAGTAGATGTCTCTTGGAAATGACTAGTGTTGGCGAGAATGAAGCCTCGTGCAGGAGGGAGTGCAGAGGCTCTCAGGCGACACTGCTCATGCCCTACAGTGCTGATAAGGCAGTTTCCCTACTAATGCCACTACTGAATAGCAACTATAATTTTGCTCCAGACTGAGTAGTGCTTTTGTGGCAGAGATAAAACCAAGGTCTAGAAGTGAGATCTTTGCATTCGTGTGTGTCTTTGGTACTAAACTGTCTAAGGAGCAAGTGTCTAGAGGTAAAACACCAATCCATCGAAACAGTGCTCTACATAGACTTCAGAGCCTGCAAGAGTCTGCCATTGCACCTCAACAGAAAATTTCTGCTGTCAGACATTCAGAACTAAAGCCTACTTTAGCAAAAGTAATAGAAGAGGGAGAGAAGAGTCAGTTTTGATAATAAACCCAAGCTTTGATTGCAGAGTGATTCTGTAGCAGAGAACTGTCTTACTAGGAGCATTGACACACTAAGCTTCTAAATGTGAGAAGCCCAAATTCTACATCTTTGCATTTTCCATTTTCACAGAGATCTTATAATTGTCAAGTATTGTGGTGAGAACTTTGTCCAGAGTAATTTTTTTTAATGTAGCTTTCTAGCATGTCTCTGAGGATCCTGGTTTGTGTGTGTTTTCCACTAAGGACCCAGCAAAGGCTATTAGACTTGGCAGTAGGCCATAATAGTCTTAATGAATATTTTATTCAGAATAATCCTGCATTAGGTAGAATTTGGCAGACTTATAGTGAGAGGCTGCTGGCCTCAGTTGTCCTTCAAAAGCTTGTCCTGTCTCATTGGTTCCGTTCTTTATTGAAATTTATTTTTACACTGTCTGATGGTGATAGAATTCCCTTAACTATCTCCAAGACTGTCACTCAGCCAAAGGGATTCAGTCTCCATTCTTGTAGGGTGATAGAATTGATGCCTTGTTCACTGTTATTCCCCAGTGATCCTCCTTTGACATAAATCAGTAAATCTGGAAATGGATTTCCCCATTGCCAAGGGCAATAGGAAGAGTTATGGTCGATTTTCCAAAGGTTATGCCATCTTCAGACTGAATTTCCAGGGATGCTGCATTCAGAGTGCATGTTTCACTTGCATACTTCACACCTCAAATAGATCACACCTGAAATAGAAATTATTCTCAAGTCTGTGGTTGGGGAATTTTAAGGCAACAAGAGGACCATGAGGTCCTGAGTCTGGTCTTCCGTATAGCACAGGACGTAGATCCTCATTTAGTAGTTTTTGCCTTAAGCCAAGGAGTTTCAGCTGGTACCTTTTGGTGAGTTGCCTGGGTTGTCATGTTCTGCTGCCAGTATACTGTATGCTATAACATGAATAAATGGATGGATTTAATTGAGTATCTCAGAAATTATGTTGTACTTTATCTCCATATGACTTGTTTATAGCTTTCTTAGCAGAAACTGCATGTGCAGACTATATTTGCAATGATTTTATCACTTTGAATAATGCAGGCAGCTTAGCCAGTTTCTGTGGCCTCTTATCAAGTAGCTAGTGATCTACTGGTGACTGATCGGGGCAATTTTCCTTTCTTCTCATCTATCCACCTGAAGGCATTAAGCTGTTTGCCTTCTATGGAAGAAGCAAAGATGCATTCACGGGAGGAGACGTTACCTGCTGTAATACTGCAATGTGCAGGTACACCAGGGTCTGTTTTTTAAGTGATAAATATTAGTGTGAACGCTGCTGATGCAATGTGACCTGGATGGAGTGCTATCACCACCTAGCTAGTGATACGAGCCACGCAACCAGGAGCATATGCAGAACACCAGGCAGAAGTGACCGGGAAGCCTCAGGCCACTTTTTTCCTTGGAGTAAATCTAAACCTGAGTCTCATCTTTACCATTTGAACAGCAAGATATCTTTGCACTGGAAACAGAAGTTGCTTCTTCTTGTCCATATTCCTCTATGTTTTCAAAGAGAAGAGTCCAAGCAGCTTACCTGTCACTAAAGGAGCCATCAAGGAGCTTTTCAGGAATTGTTTTTATACTGTGTTATGTGTATGTGTGTGCTTCATTCCTCTGGCAAATATGAGGTTAACTCATCTTCACCGAGTAGTCAACTTTTCAGGAAGGGGATGAATTATCTTAAATTTATTCACATTTGTTGTAAAGTGTCACAACCATGCAATTACCGTGGATCAAGTAGCTTGTTATTCCAGAGCACCTTGCTCATGCATGTGGCCATTTAGAATTTAAATCCATAATCTTTCAAGATCTTGTTATGATTAATAATCAAAGACTCTCTCAGGCATCCCCTATGACTTATGATGTATATAAGCCCTGCCAATAACATTGAAGATAGAGGACTGCTAAATATGGTGATGATATAGCTGTCAATATCTGTATACAGACAAAGGGAAAAAAAAACGTTTTCAGAGGAGTCTAGTCTGGAGGACAATTTCTGGACATGACAAACTCTTTATTTTTGAAATAGGAAGTTAAATCCTATAGCTGAATATAATAATACAATAATTTTAGATATCCTATAGCCCAAATGGTGCGCTTTATGCTTGGATTTCATTCTAAAATACACTGGTCTGAAATTAGCAACTTTCAAGGTATTTTTTGTCAAGGTCAGCTTAAATTTGCTTACTATAGACTGAGTACAGCAACAAGGATGATATATACACTTGAGACTATTAAAAGAAAGAGGCAGCAAGAGATACATCCTTTATCTGGAATATTTTAATGCTTTTATCATCCTTGTAGATAGTTATAAAACTCTTCTGGATAAAAAAAGAATCAGTTGAAAACATTTTAGTAATTAATTTGGAGGACAGGCTGCTGCTACAGGAAGATCCAGATTTACCTGATTTACCTGATTACCAGATTACCTGATGTCATTGTGGCCATAAAACTTAAGTGTACACTTAAGTGTAACCAAATGCACGTTAACAGTTCTGTATGTAAAGACTATCCCTACAGGATTGGCAAATGCCTAGGAAAGGAGAAGTTGAAAGAAGTCTTTTGATAATCATTTCAGAATATATTCTTAAACATGTGTGAAATGCTAAAGATAAGTAATAATGAACGAGTGCTTAGAATCTGAATTTCTTTTTTCTTCTTGGTTTGAGAGCTGGAAATCTTCATCACATTCAGCATCTCCAAGTTATAGTAATTGTAGTAGCATGTCTCTGGATTTAGAACAATTATCTATCCCTTTTTATGTTTTATTTTTTTTAAAAATGGACTTAAACAAATATTTTCTGAAATATCTCTCAGATAGCCATGATTGGGCACAGTCAGAGGATGCTGAGCAAGGCAGACTAATGTGCTGAGACGATAAATGGATTTTTCTTTCTACGTGTTCAGGTTTTTGTGTCTTGCCCACAGCCTCTATGTTGAACTGATTGCCAAGTTTGGAAACACAGAGAAATCTCCCATTAGCGCAGACTTTTGCGGTGGAGGTTTGAAGGTTTACTCTGAAGTCTGGGGCTTGTTTCATTTCCTGAAACATCTTGGTATGCTCTGGCTGAAGAGCTTCCTGCTACTTCTGATGGCATTGCTTACTTGTGGCAGAGTTGTACCTCTTGTATTTTCCTCTGACACCAACTAGTTTAGCGTTTAGAAAGTTGAAGTCCCATCGTCTTTGTGGTATCAGTGAGGGCACTGGAGTGAATTGCAGAAATTCAGTGACATTCAGTAATAAGTCTGAGCTTATTACTCAGGCTTACACAAACCATGATATAATGGTTCTTTTTGGCTATTATTTTGTTGAAATCTTTCAGCAGCTTGGATGATAATAATCCAGCATTTCTTTCTTGGTGAAGGATTTTCGTTTGGTTCATGGGAGTGCAGGAAGGTTGTTGCAATTAGTTTTAGTTCTTTGTTCTTTAGTTCTTTAGTGTACAAAAACACTGAACTTCTTTACATTCACGCCTACAAATGTGCAAATGAAAACAGGAAATTTGTCCTTGTAGATTTTCAAGAACTTATGTTGCTACTTGATTATTTTCATAGTGTTTATTGTTTTTGTAAATACAATTATCATAAAAATAAGTGTTCATTTTGAACTCATGAAAGACATACAGTTTTGGTAGATAACAAGTGTCTTCAGTGAATGTAAATATTTGTATATATTTTGGTGGTGGGAGCGGATCACTGGGCCGGTCACTTCACAATACCTACGGTGTATGGAAATTGGACTTATCAAGTAAAGAGGAAACAATCTTTAAATATTGTTTTAAAGCTAATTCATTGGTATTTGTGTTTGCTTTATTAACTTTCCGTATTTAAAATCTTCATTCATCTTTATTTGACATACGAAAGACTCAAAGGTCTAGCTGTCACAGAAGCCAACTCATATCCTAATATAGCATTTAAGCTTGTGTTTAACCTAAAAAATATGAATAGTCCCAGTGAAAAGAGTAAGGATATTAATGACCTTCAAGCTGAATGTTTCAGTCTTTGAAAGATTTAACACTCACTGTCTTTACCTTAATAGACTGAGACTGGCTGTCCACTAAATTCTTTCACATGCTCTTAAGTGAGAAATTGGAAAAAAAGTAAAAGAAGTATATATATCTATATTTTAATAGTCACAGTAATTTTATAGGCACCCTGAAATACAGTGTTTATAAAATGCTCTAACAGAAATGTGATTTTCAAGCCTTTGGTACCCATTTAATGTGTAAAATGTTTATCCTCTATTAAGAAACTGAGCAGCCAAGATTTAGTAGGTGATTTCTTTTCTCCTCCAGCTCTGTGCTATTAATCTCGAGCAGGGCTGTTTGCTGCTGTTTCACCGAGGGCTGCCTGGCGCGTTCAGAAGGGCTCCACAGGGCTTGTTTACAAGTCACACATGCTCTTTGCTGGGCATGTTCATGCCCTAACGTTTTTTTTTTTTTTATCAATAAAGCTGACATGTTACAGAAAAAGGAAAAGAAAAAAAAAGAGCAGGAACTGATGCAACTAAATTGTGTGTAAATGTCACTCCAAATTGGAAGCATTCACTATTCATACCCTGGAAATTAGTGAAGCTCTGCATTCTGGCTTGAGTGTTTGCAGCAATTGCAGTCGCAGCGGGGTGAGCAGTCTGCATGATCTGTCTCTGCTGACTTCTGTCCCCCGCTGCTCTCCTTGCTTTAACATTGTCTGACACCCATACGCTGTTCCTGCTTCCCTGCAAAATGTAATCAGAGCCATTTCAATAAGGGAAAGAAAGAGAAAAAAAAAACCTATTTGGTTATATGCAGCTTGGACGTTGCAATGAATCCATATGAGGTATCAATGGCTGCGGAAGGCAGGGTGGTGTCTACTCTGCAGGGCAGATCCCCGCAAGTGGGACTGGTGTTCCAGTTTTCAACATAACTAGAATTCTCTTACTAAGATGTAAAGGACCCCATAGTATTCATTTTCTAAACATTCCCTCAGCCCTTAATACTCTGTATGTGTATACATTCATACACATATATATTTTTACTTTAATACATATGATTTATTTGTGTTCACTGTAATCCCCATTGCTATGGGTCCTGTGCACCTTGTAGTCTCTAATATCCATATCTTCACCCTCTGCACCACCCCATGTATTTTTATCCTGAATTATCGAGAGGAACCTTGTTCCAAGTCACTCAGGAAGACTGTGGCAGAGGAGGTCTCGTAAACCATACATGCTCACATGCCGCTCACCCACCTTTCTTTCCTTCTAGTGGCAATATTTAGTGCTTTTATTTTCTGTGCCTTTAAAATTCTCATCACTGCCGGTGCCTGCAGAGAAAGCAGCCATTTTGCTGGCACTTGTTACTTAATCTCACACACGTTCCCAGAGAGGCTTCTGCGAGCTTCTCTGGTGTGTTTAGCGGTTCTGTGATTTCATTCCCTCCTATCTGAGATGAAAGAAAAGAAATAATTAAAATAAATGTCACTGGAAGAATAAGTTTTTCAGAGAGAGACATGCCCGTGCCTTTGAGAAAACATGGTATGATAAAGGAAGCGATGACATTGGGTAAACTAGGCAAGAAGGTAGGAGTGGAAGGGAGATTTAAACAGGATAAATGAGATAATGAGGACAGCTGGGATATCTATGCATAGCAAACAATTTGTTTGGCAAATTTGTCCTTGTTCCCTCTTTGTGAATTGTGCATGAACAGATTTCTCAATTTTTTAGCTATTCAGAACTATTCAACAGATCCCTCGCGCGAACAGACTGAACCTCCCTGTTGCTGATGGACTTCGTGCGGCCTGGTGGCCCTAGCTGCCCACGCCGGCCATGTGCCCCCTCCGGCCTGGCCTAGCACTGCCGCTTTTCAGGAGCAAACCAGGGATCAAATCTCTGTTAAAACATCCCTGATACGATTTAGGAGTCCTGGACGCCGTCGATAGGGTAAGGGTCAGTTTGTGTGGCAGAAAAAAAGGGCTATTTTCCATGCAAAGTATATTTGCAGTGAATACCTTATCTCACTGTAGACACCGTAAATCCTCTTTGGCAGATGGTTATGTCTATGCTGTGACCCCCTTTTCCACCCCAGGGACTGCTTGCTGAGCGTGGCCTCATCTGGGCTGGCATTTTAATGTGAACATGTTTGTTAGGATGTTGCATTGAAGTGCAGATGAAGTTACGAGATTCGGTGAATAAGAAATGTAGTAATTACTGGAAACTTAGCATAAATCTAACTTGTTTTAATTTTTTATACTTTCCTGAACCTTCCTAAGAGTGAGCGCTATAATAATAAGCATTAGCCATGTAGGGGGCCTCACTTTCAAATGCATAATAGTTTTATGTGATTATCCATGTAATCTATGGCTAAAGAACTAACAAGGATGCCTGCATTCAACAAATCTGTCTAATTCTGATAAAATAATATTAAGCGAGAGTCAGATTGTTTTGGGCAGAAGTATGAAACATTGCCACAGCAAACACCGTTTTTATTATTTAAGTAATGCAAATAATGTGCTGGAAGGTCCAGTACTACCGGTCTTGGTGGTTCAAACATCTTTTTTGCTCACAGGATATTTTTTGTTAAGAAGGCCAAAATGCAGCGTTGAAGCTTTCTTGTCCTGAGCTCACAGATGCTACTGTAGGAGTACTGCAGAGGCTGACGTAGTTTTTAGCAGTTATGTTGGTGTAACTTTGTATGAAAGACACACTGAGGAAGATCTGTTAAAATGCAACAATAAAGCACCAGAAAAATCGAATGCTGTATAGACATTACCAGCTTTTTTTGTTGTTGAGATCTTTCGTATCGAAAGAGGAAGAACTCTTTTAAGTCAAGACCATAATGTTACTCAGCCAGGTTTTATTATGATGGTGGTAGAGACTCCCAGTTGTGTGGGGCAATTATCCCAACTGTTGTGGTCTCCACTGGAAGAAGAGTGCTTAGGACTTAGGTCTTTCTTTCTCAGTGGAAGGCAAAGCTGCACAATGGGGTCAGTGTCAAGTATCTCCCAGCTAAGACTGTAACGGGGACAATTAACATTGTTAGCAAAGATATTAACAAAGCTTTCTATTCTGCATCACTAAAAATAATATATCAGAAATGGTGGATCACATACTTGTGTGGAAGAGTACAGTTAACAATATATACATATTTAAAATAAATAAACAAAAAATAGCTTTGTGGGATAGTTACGGTGTAGATTCCAGGCAGTGGGAAACACAGGCTGGGTTTTCAGAGGGCAGGTTCAAGGGTACAGTCTGTGCTTTAATTTAATTGTCATGTTGCCTTTTGGATTGAGGGAGTGAGAGGAAGAAAGAAGGTTGGCTAGGGAAAACTTGTGACAACAAAGGACAAAGAAATACAGAAAGGAGAAAATGGTAAAGTGGAAGATCAGTTGTGTTCACGAGTTAGTTTGGTCCCCCTTCCATTTGGCAGTATTGAAGTCTAGTTCTTAAGGGATGAATACAGTAAAGAATTGACAAGCTTGGATAACCGCAGCTAATTAGAGGTGCTATCTTCTTTATCAAACGTATCACATTATAGCACAACTTTGTTAAAATATGCGTTCACAAGCATGTTAGACTTTTCTGCGGCTGGTTTGATATACTATATACATATGCATGGACACATTTGTTTGTATGTAAAAAATCTTTCGAAAACATTTATTTCTGTACTTTTTGTTGGTTGAAAATAGAAATAAAATAATGGAATCTGAACACGTGCATGTATGCAGACGAACTGCTTCCTTCTTTGTGTAACTTACCCATCCGAAAGAGAAAAAGGCAGAAAAGTTTGTCTTTTTCCCATGTGTAGAAAACTTATATTTAATTCAATGAACATAACACTAATATAAATCTATAGGTACTGCTTTAAAAATCTATGTGTTTGATACAAGTTTATATGTTTTCTGTTGCCTTTTATAATCACAATTGTAATAAACCGTGTTCACTGTAAAACATTCTCCTTACAGCTCATTAAATTTGACTTTTTTATGTAGAGGAAGCTATTGTGGTTACAAAATCAAGTTTCATATGCTGAGGCAAAACTGCAGTTCTTTTAAAGGTGTTTGTACATGCCCAAATCGAATGCAGACTTTCCCCGTATGAGAGCACCACTAGGAGTTACCATTTGACAGCTGGTTCATGTCTTTTGTGAAAGGAGCTGATGATGCCAGTCCACTCTGTAGCAGCAGCTTCCATATCACAAAATCCACTACCTTAATTAGTGCTAATTGGCATCCTTGTTGGAAGTAGAAGTGGAAAGGCCAAGGACCGGGTAAGCATGGGGAATGAATTAGCCCCTCACTCTTGGCCGTGCACCCTGCAGCATAGGCGGGAGCACCCGCGCTCATAGACTGCATGCTGATTGCCGAGCTAGGGGGGCTGCCCGTCCAGTTGCTTTTCATTTATTTATGAAAACAAAATGAGCAGAAAGGTTGCAACGAGGGGATTAAAAACCTACAGTAATTGTTAGATTAACAAAAATGTATTCCAATCCTTAAATTAAAAAGAAAGCAGTAAAATTGGGTTCTTCCTGAAGGCTTGATGGCCAGAAAAGAAAAAGTAGAAGGGTAAGACTGAACCAAATAAATAAAATATGTAATACGAATGACCACACAGATGGTTTGGTACACATTTGTTTGCTTGTTTCTGCTATTATTTAGTATCTGGCTTCTGATGGGCTTGAACATGCAGGTTTCATTTGGTTAGAGTGACGATGTGTGAAAACAAGTCCGAGTATATTTTTCACTTCTGAACTCTTACTTCTTTGTAATTTCATTCGTTCTTTCTATAAAAGGACCCTATCAGGTTGCACTGTGGCACAAAGTATGATAAAATGGATACTCCCTAAACTTAAGAATACTAAGATGAAATATATGCAGCAAAATCAGTGCTGTGTATCCAGGTATTGCACCTGTCCTGTAAGATGTTGCTGTGATGTTCTGCCCTCTCTTAATCACCCTCTTTCTGGGGTGATTTTGTACATTTTCAGTATCTGGGATTTGATAATACCTTGATGCCGTGTCTTCAGTGGCCTGATTGTGTTTGACTGAGTTCTTTACATACATAAAAGCTAAAAAGAAAAGTCAAATGCACGCATTCCAAACTGGGAGGAAAGTGGGAGGAAATATATTTCTGCTATCAACTTTATTGACTTTAAGATACTACTAACTGAATATTTGAAGAATGTAGCTTTGTGCATTTTATAGGTTTCATGTGCATTTTATAGGTTGTACAGCAATCCTCTTCTTGACACATGCATGCTGGACTACATCTCAATAGATGACTGACTGACTCAAAATCACTTTTCATAGGGGAGGTTTATTTCTTTCGTTTAGTTAAGATTCCAGGCTGCATGACTGGTGGCAGTAAAATGCTGCTACAAATCAGGCAGTGTACAGAGGGAAATTGAGATCTCTGTCATCATTTCCCATGCCTTCGTTCTTTGCCCAACAGGAAGTCAGGAGGAACAAGAAGGTTTTGTAGCATGACTTAGAGGTTAATGAACTAAGCTAGCAAAGAGATTATAAACTGACACCACCTTCTCACTGAAAGTGTCCTATCTTCTCCTATCTTATACCATAAATCATACACACAAAAAATTAATCTGAGTGTAGCAACTCCTGGAAAAACCAATTTACTCTGAGACATGGGCTCAAAGGCCTTAAATTCTCGCACCTTTGAAATTTTAAGCTATAGGCCCTCTTACTGACACATCTGTCTGGATGAAGAAAAAGTAGTTCTCATGGTTCTGGCATCCACAGGTGGAAGCCAAGAAGACCCATGTTTCCAAAAGCTGCTACTTAGCAGTGTATTTGCTTCGGGGAATACATAAACTAGAAAGAGATACATACATGCAGCAAGGAGAAGAGCCATTTAAGCTAGAGGACACTACTGGCACAAAAAATAATGGGAAGATTTAAGACCAGCAGATCTGTAATGCTCTGGGTCATCTTCCCAGAAGGAATACTGGGGGCTAGCCGCAAGTGATTTTGTATTTAAAACTGTCTTCACGATAGGAAGAGCCTCTAATTTATATTTATTGTAAAAAGAAGCCAAAAAAATACAGATAGTGTCTCCAAGTTGGCCACAAGACTCCCACAGTGAAGAAGAGCCAGAGGCTTCCCCATCAGCTCTGAGACAACGTCTATCTTTTGGCTACTTCTATCTGATTAAAAGCTTCATTATTAATTCAGCTGCACACTTTGTCTAGGTTTTCAGACTGCTGTGGCAAGACTCTTCTCTTATTCCAGGAAACAAGACCATATCACCCCATCCCGTGTCACCTTCACTGGCTTATTCATCTGATCTCTCCCAAATCCAGCTCTGTCTCTCCTCTTTCCCAGGCTGTCTCTGCTTATTCTTCTGCCTCTCTGTGACCTTTTGTCCAGCTTCTTTCCTGACAATTTGCTTAGTCTCCTTATCTGTGGTATCCTCCCTGCCCTCGAATGACAAATGGGGTTAGGTCATGAGTGCGTTAAGTCACTTAGGTTTTTAACACCTAAATATTTCCCCACCTCCAGTCACACGTCTTCTATTTTCTACATCATCTACATTTCTTTTTTTATCACTTTAGCTGTGTTGAACTTTAAAAGTTAGTAATTTGACTTCTTCATCACTGGTGCCCTCCATTTGCACTCAGAATGCTTTACTGCTTTTTATTTCAGCTTTTTCCTCCCCATTCTTGGTACTCTGGTTGCGCATATCTGCATTATTTTTAGCATCTATCTGCGGAATCTTTCGGTCTTACTGTCTTTAAAGGTTTTGCTTTTGTTACCTTGTTTGAATGAGCCTGCATGCACAAGAAATACATATATAAATTAGAGAAATACCATTTTGAATGTATTATTCTATGTGAGCCGATGAGAGAGACAACAGTTGGTTGGCACTAAATACAGATATATACCTAAATGTGATGTATGGAAGTTTGGGGCAGTTCAATAATATCCTAGATGGATTCACATAAATGATAATCACGCTTGAATAAAAAGCTGTGAGAAATGTGTAAGCAGCTTAATTCATCCTTCAAATGAGGAAACAGTTTTGGTCAAGGACCTGGTTACAGAGAGAAATAAGGGCTGCTTTCTGTCTCTGCTGAAAAGGCCTTGGACGTAGTGCACAGAGAAATGATAAGACCTATATTTGAAGTGTATATGTGTAAATGCTCTTCATGCTGTTTGCTGTCCAGGTGTCCACTATGAATGGTTTCCTTGCTCAGGACCCTTAAGAACAGCAGGTCAGACAGGCGATTCCCTCACGCTGTTCCTGGCACCGCTGAGGCCCTTTGCAGGTCACGTTCTGCTCCCCAGGAGATAATCACACCCCAGAGCAATCTGGAGCAAGGTCTGGGCCGCTCATCTTTATATTTCTGTTCCAATAGTCTCCCGTAGCCAGTTCTGAAGGGACTGTAAATGTAGTGAGAGTGATGAGGAAAGGAAACCCTTAGGTGGCTGTGTGCCGCCAGACTAACCCCTTCCTTCAAGTGGCATAAAATTGCCCTGAAAACTGGAATATGAGTTGTAAATATACCAAACAACTAAGCTCTTTTGTTTGTCCCTTCACATACTCTAGATGGATTTTCATAAAAGCCAAGTATTACTCAAATGCAGTGGTCATCAGTCAGCCGTTCCTGCTACTGGTGTCTGCAGCAGGATTTGCTTTTGAACTGGGAAAGGAAGGGACTAGAGAAAGGCTGCCATAGAGCACTGCTCCTTTCATATAAAACAGAATAACTGGTTAATAACTGAATGATAAAGGGAGATAAGATGTAAAAATCAAGTCAAGGAAAGGAATTTCTTGAGGTGTTGCAGTAAGGTTGTCTTCCCACACTCAGTTTCATAAAACAGGTTCCCTGTGTCTCCACTTACCAAGACCCTCATTTTCTCTGTAACACTCATCTTCCTGCCACTTACATTAGTGAGAAATAATTATTTATCGTCCAGTTAATGCAAAGAAATAAGAATTCTGGACTCATAACCTTCATGTCTGCTTGGGCCCATTGTCTTTGCTGAGACTAAGCTGGTGAAGGTGAAGGTCTCTCCTTGGAGCTGTGTTCTCTACTGTCTTAATTCAAGAGAAAGGGAGCCTTCCTCTGGCTGAAACTGATGCAAGACCAAAGTATTATGATTATGAGCTTGAAAGTAATGACCGTTTTATTCTTTAAACTGAATTTCAGTTATTCGTATTGGAGATCTGGTTCCTTGCAGGCCAATAAAAGTTGTGTAAACAAGTCTACTTCAATACCTCTCTGAAAGAGTCCTGCAGTCACACTGCAGTATGTTTGATCTGCGGGGTATACGGGAGAGAATATTTCATGCTTTAAACAGAAATAAAATATGAAAAGAAATGCAAAAAAAACAACCCTCAAACATTTGTATTAATAAGAGAGTATAAAATTAATTAGAATCAGAATGTTTCCAATATGCAGAAGGGCATTCCTTGATACCAGAGGGCCCAGTCTTTTGTCTTTTCACAGGATTTGTGTTCAGAACTCCTATGCACAACTTTAAAAAATGTTGGGGATGCAGCTGTGCAGTTTGGGTGTGGAGAGCCTTCCCCTTCCCCTCGCAGTGATCTCGGCAGAGAGCAGGACCTTTTATCTCGCGCGCCAGGCTCTGCAGAGGGGCTGCTAGGCAGGGGCTGGAGACCACGGCCGCACGCGCAGGCCCCTGTGCTGCCAGGCTCATCCGCCCCATCAGGCACCAGAGAACAGAACCACAGCATGGCTGAGGTTGGAAGGGACCTCTAGAGATCATCTAGTCCAACCCCCCTGCTCCAGCAGGGACACCTGCACAGCGTGGCATCCAGACGGGTTTGGAAGATCTCCAGAGAAGGAGACCACAACCTCTCATCTATGGGGGATCTATGGGGGCAACACAAGAAGGAAAAAATTGCTACTTTTGCTTGTAAGGATGCTGTGAGCAGCTCACGTAGTCAAATGGTTACGTAAGGCAGTTTGGCTTCCTCTGCCCACGGGAATTCTGCCTGTGGGAGCACATAAGGATCAAGGCTCTGTGCGGTGTGTTCAGAGCTCTCTATCTCTCCAAGTTAAATGCAGTGCAAATCTTGTACCAGGCTTCTGCAGTGCCGTAGCTCCCAGATGTGAGGACACAAGCCTAAATTAAAGATGTTTGTCTTTTTATTGTGCACTCCCTGGTTTTGTTCAGAAGCCAAACTTATTTATGCGTGTAATAAGAAGTGTTTAGGGACAAAGGGCTTGGAGTGTCTAGCGGGATGCTTTGGAAGTTCAGATAATTCAGATGGTTACCCAAATAATGAGTCATATGTTTGCCTGTAACTAGATTTCATCTGTATTTTGATTAGGTCTAGCCTGCCTTATAGATTCATTTACATGCAGTTTATGTCTGATGAGGCTGATCCACATAAGGTCCAGCTGTCTTAATATTTATATACTACATTTTATTCCCCACACTGTAAAGCTATGAATCCTGTGTTGTGGCCTGTTAAAAAAATGGCCGGCATTATTTGATAACACATCACAGCAACAACAATAATAAGCCTCAGATTTTCACCGTATGCTCTGGCTGTCCTAACTTGCTGTTTGAAGTTATACCTTGGCCTGTATGTTCTGGGAGCACCAGAAATTGGGAGAGAAGGAAAAAAAATAGAGTAGTATAACCAACATAAGAAAATACTAGTGATTGATCAATTGATCTATCTATCTGAATGTATCTATAGTGTCTTCAGAATATTACCACTGTTTTAGGTCTCCAAAACCCCCACAATAAGTAGATTTTGTAGGAAACTTTATTGTTTTGCTTTCCTTCCGCTTCAACTCCTGCCCTCATTTTCAAAGTTGATGTGTGTTGACAGACAGAAACGCTTGCTAGATTAGGATCCCTTGAAAGTCACACAGATGACACGCACAGAGAAAGTCCCCACAGATGGGAAGATAATTCCCCAAAACCAAGATCCCAGCAGACTGAACCAGAACCTTCAAAACACAGATAATAAATTTTCACACAGATAAGTGAGCATTCTTTTTTACTACATAATAATCCAACAAATTTTCACATAATTATTGTTCATTTGTAGTCATTGTCTACCGTATAGGATACCTTGATTAAATTATGAAACAGTAAAACTAATTTCACAGTTTCCTGTCATAAATTTGTATTTTTAGCTCTTTACTGAAAATATACTGCTACTTTACAGTGTGATTAACTGATTAATCTTACAGTTTGAAATACTGATTGGTTTTGCGTTGAAATAGGAGTCAAATGATGTTTTAGCATTTTTTTCCAATTCTGAGTTATTCCAAAATAGGGAGGGGAACACATCTTAATCTCATGGTTTTAGCTGTAAGCTTATATTTACTACTGACACATTTATTGCATAATGAGGAGATAATAGTATAGCTCAGCACAGCAAAGACAAGGCGACCGGTGAGTGAGAGCAGCCTGGCTGCCTACCAGCTCCATTGATAAATCTCTGCCTGATTGTTTGGGATCTGAAGCTTGTCCTGCATAGCTGTGTATACTGTGAGTCTGTATGCGAAGTCAGGACACCTACTGCTGTCTGACAGCGGTAAAGGTATTCTGCACAAAGAGGGCTCTGTTCTCAACTGAGATCTGTAGTTGCTTAGTCCCTTAAATCAGAAATGCAGGAGTCTGCAGCCTCCAGTTTGGGAATGTAAGGCCTGGATATTATCTATTCGAACACTCCCTTTGCAAACCCTTGCAGCTGTTCCACATTTCTTGATTGCAACTGCTTCATGTATTTGGGGAATAAGCAATGTCATCTCAAAGGCACATGCAGTCGGGAGCTTCTGCGTGCTCCTGGTCTTAGGTATTTTTCAGCTAGCTCAGAGAGCTGAATATTACTTAGTATTTGGGGACTCTGAACATGTGACAGCACGTATTCAATCCAATAACATGGTTAGATTATATACTTTTATCTTTTTGTTCTGTTTTGTTTTCAAAATGCAATACTGACAGTATTAGTGAAATAAGTCAATATAAATTAGAATTATTACTGACTTCATTTAACTGGTGTGGAACATCTTCAGGGAGATCAAAATTGAATGGAAACAACTTATTTGTGCAGGAGGATAATTTACAGTGAATAATTTATTCAGTGAATTGTTCCTTGTTCTGTTTGTGAGCTGTCTGGTCACCTGGCTGTTTGTCTTCAAAAGTTTTGCTGTTGGATGTTGGCAAACAGTTCTCGGTCTGTAGCTCTGGTGCAAGTAATGTCCACTTGCACTCTGCAGTATCTGACTGCATGCAGTTTTCTTTCAGTGTTAGCTGCTTTAAGCTGTTTTACAAAGCCATGCAAAAAGAGCAAAATGCATCCAGTGTTTGGGAAATCACATGTAAATGCATAATCCACATAGGAGCTATCATCTCCCAGCTGATACAGCTAAGGGTAGCTGTCCTATTTGCAAATACTCAAATTCATTAATTAAAAATACCTACTCAATGTTGTCTTGTGTTCATGGCAAGAAATGTACTAATTTTTATATATATTTTTATGCATATATATATTTTTTTGATTTGCCTGCCCAAGAGGAGAATAAGGAGTGAGTCAGGAGCGAAATGTTTCAATATTGCAACAGTCCTTGGGAAGGGACTGGCCATGTCACATCCTGGGTTGTCTCCTGAAGCAGGGCCCCACCAAAATAAGCCACTTGCAATGTAAGATCATTTTCCCTCAGAAATAAAGTGCCCACTACCAAATGTGCTAACCAGAATGCAAAGCTGTGCGCAGCATTGTGCTGCTCAGCTACGAGCCATTTGTGATGAGCAGAGTTCGCAAATAAGTGGGAGAAATAGTTTGAGTTTGAAGAGACATTTGCTAAACAGGGTGGAACCTGCAGTTTCAGTCGCTGCTTTTTTTTGTCATACAACACTAATCCCAGTGTGTTGGGTCAATTAGGGAAAGAAGAAGGCAGTGTATCCCAAGCGAAATGGGGAACGTAGGTCAGATAGATTGTGAGTTTTTTGTTGCTTTTTTAAGACTCTTGAAATGCCTGAATTCATAAGAAAACACAATGACTGTCATACATTGTGTCTGTATAGGATACCATACACTCACATACGGTGCAAGGCCAACAGTATCCTTCTGCTCCTAACAAGTGGAGAAGACTCTGTGAGCCGTACCTATCAGGAAGGATTCTTGTTTTTCCAGTGTACCAAGTCATGACTGATAATGAGCTGAAGTGCCTATTAGAATATGTTAGGAAGGATTTGATTTCAAGAGCATAAACTGTGATTCTTATGTGCGCAAGGATAGGCTAACTATTGCATTATGTAGAGTCAGAGATGCCAGAACATGTAAGTGCTTGTAAAGATCAGTACGGAATCAGAAAAGCAAAAATACTATTCCCCTAAGTAAGTCTATCCCTTAAAATATTTAGTAGGAGTTTAAAAATTGGGATTATAAGTTCACTTCCACTGATAGACTACTGTTCCTTTCACTGTGCGTGTATATGTACATATACACCTACTGTATGTGTTATGCATATGTATAACATTAGTAACTCAGATGTAGTTTTGAGTACAAATGTTCTGAAATGATACTGGGCTAAGACCAGATTCTCATGGTACAGAGAATGTCTCTTTGGGCTCTTTTTTTGTCTGCAGTCCCACACTACCGAATCCTTCCGCTACGTGGGTGCCATTTCGGCCTTTTCTGTATTTCCTGTACCCTCAAATGTTCTATCTCTCTCTGCGCCATTTCCCTCTCGGTGTTACTCTGGAAATGGAAATCTCCTGCCGCTGGGTTCTCTCCTGAGCCTGCCTTCCTCCTCGCTCCTGAGCAGGTGCAGTGTTCAGAAGCTGCTGCTGCTTCATCTTATCCCATGGGACCCACAGCATCAACAGATGGGAGTGATGGAAAGAGCTTTAATTTTGTGGTTTGGTAAGTTTACAGTGCCAGGAAAAGAGAAGGAAATCCATTTCAGCTTGCCTGGTTGAGTGTTGGAGGAGGAGGAGGCTAGGAAAGAAGAGTGCAATGCATTTGTGGACACTCTATGGGGACAGGAAAGACTCCCCTTATGTAAAGCATGGGAGTCAAGCTTGTTCTTCAGGAGAGTTAGAGACTCCCCTCAGTTAATGCTACTTGTCTTTTGTGTCATGTGTTTTACAATAAAAAAGGTAGGGAGAAAAAAGGGCTTAAATCTAGAAAAAATATCCCAAACAAACCCATTTTCTAACATTATCACAGCACAAATTCAATACTGTTTTTAAAATTAAGTGAACATATATGGATTGACATTGAACAGTATAATGAAGGGACTGGCTTTGAATCTTTATATAAGGATTGATTATGGTTTCTGCTTTTTGAAATTTCTGGGGCCAAAACCTATCATAATTTAACCACTGTTTAACCCTTCTGACTATACTCTTTTCATATGGACTGTCAGAGTGAAAAGTGAGGAAGTTGTGAAAGATAGAAAAATCAGGATGGGATAGTTGAGTCTAAAGTAATCCAGCTTGTTGGGTCTACTGAGCGTTTGTTGACCAATAACTCATTTATTTCTCATGAGGGAAAGCAGGATTCCTCTAGGTTTGTTAGAAAGGGAGCTGAGCTGAATTCTAACCGTTGACCTTTCAGTGACATTCAAGGTCCAGCTTTAAAGCCCCAATTCACTGAAGGGCTGATGCCACTCGCCCTGATTCTCTGAGGCACTCCATCCATGCTGAAAAGAGGATAGGGAACCTGCACAGGAGAATGGAAAAAATACTGTTTTGGTTGGTTTGGCTTTTAAACCTGTCTTCTGTTCCAGTTTGATCTGTGGATTGCTTGTAACTTTGTAAATTTAAACCCCTGGGGATCAAGTGACCTCCCAGGAATGAAAAATCCTAATTTACTGCTAGAAAGTATCATCCATGCAACATTGAAGAGAATTAGTAGACATCCAGATCTGAATCCATTCTGATTCCAAGAGAAGGAGGGAATATGGACACTGACACACGTGCTCAGACATTGTGAAGAGGGGAAAAGGACTGTGTCTTCTTTAGAAAAAAAAAATGCCTCCTACCATGATCTGTTCTAAACTCAAGTAGTCTTTTATTAGTTCAGTCGATATCACACTTTCCCATCTGTGTAAAAGGAAGAAATCTTCAATATACAAATGTCAGAAGGCAAAAATTATCCTTGAGTTTACCTTTGAAATGCCAGGCACCGTATCCCAATTTAAGGGAATACCCTCACAGGGGATCAGTCTGCACTAGGATGTTGGCAAGTATATAACTAGACTGGGAGATCCAAATGGAGACATGACTGGCGTGAATCTATCCCGTGATCACAGTAGCGTGATGGACTCACTGTGGTGAAATTCACTGTGTGTCACTGTAGTGAAAAATACAGAGATACATTTTTGTCGGGCTAGCTCATTAAAGGAGACAGTAAAATAATCCATCAACCATTGGGCTTTAGGTAGTTGATTTTATTCACCAGCTCAAGATCTTTGTGACAAGAACATCCACCTTTATATGGCACTTCAGTTAAAGGGACGGACTCATCAATCAGTAAATAGCAACTAGCAATTAGTGCAACTAAATGCAGTACACTGCTTGTCCCAGTAAAAACGCTCGTATTTCTTCTCCCTGAGTGCACAAGGGCCTCTCAGCCTTGCACAGCTCCCTTGGCCCAGCACCCCAGGGAAGGGGCAGGAGGGATGCTCACAGTGCAGCCGCAGGAGTTGCTCGGGTGTTGTTCCCTATCCCTGCTCAACTCTTCACTGCTAGACCTTGTCCTTTTTGCCCTTAGGGAAAGAGTATGTGATTGCTGCGATCCTGCCAGTACCTTCAGACAAGTTCCATATGAGAATCTGTGCTTTGCACCATCAGCAAGATGAGTTTTGGTCCCTTATCACCCGATAAGGTGATTTGCAAGTGTATCAGTTTCTCACCAAGTTCGGTTTTGTTCACAAAGCCAGACTGCCCTGCGTTCACAAGGCTTCCCGCCTCCCTGTGAGGAGGGGGTCCTGAGCGTTGCCACGTGGCAGTCACAGACTGCTCTCCTGAGGTGCGTGTGCCCGAGTCTGTGTGCTATAAAGTCACCACGTTTCTTCTGTAGCTGTTACCTCTTTATCTGATAAGGAATTATGGAGAATGTTTTAAACATCTTAAATAAATTGTCTAATTAAAAGCAAAAAATGAAGTATTTGATGCTGACCACCTTTGTGCATGCACATATATTTCCCTGTGATGTTTAGAAAAGAGCTTGGCTTTTTTTTTTTCCTAGAGCAGCATAAGCTCTAAACTGAATATCAATCAAAACTGACCTGTTGTGCTAAAGTGTGAGGTCCCTGGGCTCCCGTAGAGGGACCCTGCCCTTGGGTTATGAGGATTCTTCTCCAAGCAGGATCCCAGCGTCCTAAGGGTTATCCATGCTGCAGATGTCTCTTCTCTTTGGTATTTGTCTTAATGAGTCTCTCTGGACTTCATTTCCCCGGCATTCAGTCTCTTCTGAAGTTCAGGGCTGCCAGAACAGCATCGTATGCAGTTCAGAAGCTGAGGCTTATCTGAATGGGAGGTATCCTACAGAAGTCTATCGATTTATGATCCCGTTTGGAAATGTCTTTTTTTTTTTTTTCTGTGTTACACTTCTACTTTCTTGTGTCCATGCAAGCTGACTTCTTATGAATTTTCCTCTAACAAATGGGAGAAAGTAGAAGTTCAGAAGAGCATCAAAGCCTTCCCTGACCACAATAGCTTCACTGTCTTTACTTTTCTCCTCTGGATCTTCTCTTTCTCTATCGCATCCACTCCACTTTCAAGGCTCTTCATGTGGTATCCTCTTCTTTCCTGACATCTCCTGTTTATTACTGAGCTGATTCTTTGCTTCAGCCTACATACAGATTCAACTTCTATAAGGAAACATCTAGGCAATATCATCCGTGCTTTCTCTTCATTCTTGGAGAAGCATCCTGAAATTATTCCAGTGTTTCTTCACTATTCTCCTTCAAATTTCTCTTTAAAACTCTCCCTTGCCTCAATGCCTGCAGATTCTTCTCCCATTTCAGCCCTGTGGGGTGGATGGATGCTGTTCACTTTTTGTTTTCTTTGCTAGAGTGCTTCAAAATCAATTCTAAGGTATTTCTGGAGAGCTTCTGATTCTTGTTTGGAAACTTGAGATATCTTATAATTAAGTGTTTTATGCTCTGAGGTGAAAATCAGCCCCACACAGAGAGCAGGCTAAATGTGCATCATTTAAATCCCACAAATGCATTAAAACTGGTTGAATGACCAAACCCAGATCCCATGTAAAATTTCAGTGTTTAAAATGCATGCAGGTGTAATAGGCTAGCTTGGGCTGCCCACTCAAGAGATTTTGACTACAGGCATCTCTCATCAGTAATGTAGATGCATTTTAGGAAAGTCTTGGGTCTTGTTACTTTTAAATTAACTGCCCCTTTGAAGACACAGATGGTGAAGACACAGATTCAGTTCTTTTTGGTAAGAGTCACTTCTTTTTTCACTTGTTTTTATTTATTATTCTTTTTATTTTATTGCTCAATCTGTGTGTCCCTGCAGGTCTGGCTCATTTCCCTTTGACGGGTGCATCCCTCAGCCTCCCAGGACTCCTGTGGGAGCTACCTGGGGATACTCACTGCGGCTTGCTTGTTAGCTCCAAATTACCTGTATTTATAGTAGAAGGGTGACACTCATACAAATTATCCTCTCTGGGTCTAACTAGATCCAAAAGGCTCTGTTAAATCAAGCCTTGTCAAGGTGTATAATCTTCCCATTTATTTTTCATCAATTAGAGTGAGAACTTTTTGTCTGAATAACGTTTGCATTTAACAGAACTCATAATGACAGTTACAGGATATTTTAATGATGGCTTTTCATGTGTGCAGAATTCAATTGTATTTTTAAAAATTATCCTGTAAGCTTCTGACTTTCTCCTGTGGCTTTTGAAAACTGCCATATTCTGTAGGAATGTTAGTGCCAGCTTCGCTGCAGCTTAGCTGGGAATTTTGGAGGTTTGGTTTGATTTGGGTATTTTGTATTGTGGTATGTATTGCAGTTACCATATATATTGCATTTCTTGATTGTGTGCTTTGAAACTGGGCTTGTTTAGTTCACAACTATGAGCAGCAATTAAATGTGAGGAACCAGATTAAAAGAGTAGAGTAGATGGACCGTGTAAGGCTACAGCTACACAAAAGTCACAAAGTAAAAAAAGAGGTAGAAACACTGATTAAAGGAAGAAGAAGAGTGTGTGATGGCTGATGATCCCAAAGCAGTGGTTTCCTGAGGCTTTCCTGATATAGACACAAGGAACTGGAAAAATAACAGTGCTATTTCCCAGGCAGTTGCAAGTATATACCATACACATAAAGCATTTGCTAAATGGCTTTTAAAATGAATTCCAAAAAATCATTTTCATACACTAAGCAAGTAGCGGAACAGACCCCAGCTGCAAAATAAAGGCGTATTGAAGCCTGCTGGTTTGGTGTGGGCCCCTTCCTTACCCGAGGGTCCTTTGTGCATAGAAAGAGACACAGCTTAGACAATGTAGTAGGAAACATAGGGTGCACATGCAAATAAGAAATAACTTCATGAGGGTTTGATATAGCTACTACAGATAGAGCAGGCACACTTTCATATATTTGTTGTTTATTCAGTCAACAGGCAGGCACTAAAATAGATGCTAGCCAGTTTGGCAAGATACAGAGCGATGAGTGCCCATATTTTCAAGACTGGGCCTCAGACCCAAGCTTGTAAAACCACAAACTGCATCAGTTATTGATAAACATGGATATTGGTTCTAAGGAAGAAGGAGGGAGTGTGATGTAATGGTCCCAGAACAGTGGTGAGGGAAATTCTCCTGAGTGCTAAGATGCCTCTGAGCCCTCTCTTCTCCAAGACAAACAGTCCCAACTCTCAGCCTCTCTCTTGAATGTCAGATGCTTCAGCTTCTTCATCATCTTTGTGGCCGTTTGCAGCACTCGGTCCAGACTCGTCTTCCTTGTCTTGCTGGCAGTGCTCTTCCTAATGCAGCTCAGGGCACTATCGGCCTTCTTGGCCATGAGGTTGCATTTCTGGCTTATGTTCAGCTTGTTGCCCACCAGGACTCCTAAGTCCTTCTCTGCAGAGCTGCTCAAGCAGGTTGTCCCCCAGCCTGCACTGGTGCATGGGGTTTTTACTCCCTTGGTGCACCACTTTGCACTTCCCTTTGTTGAAATTTGTTCACAAAGTTCCTGGCTGACCATTTCTCCATCCTGCTGAGGTCCCTCTGAATGGTAGCAGAACCATCTGTGTATCAGTTACTCCTCCCAGTTCTGCATCATCTATGAACTTGCTGAGAGTGTCCCACCATCCATGTTGTTAATGAAGATGTTAAACAGCATTAACTCCAGTATAGGCCTCTGGGGCACTTGTGCCTAGCTTGCAGCTGGACTTGGCACTGTTGTTCACAAAACTGAGCCTGCCATTTTAAGCCATTTTGCAGTCTACCTCAGACCACTTGTCTAGCCTGTACTTCTTATCTGTGGGCATGTTAGAGTGTCAAAAGTCTTACCAAGGTCAAGATAAAAAACATGCACTCATCTTCCTTCATCCACCAAGCCAGTTGTCTCATCACAGAAAGCTCTTAGGTTGGTTACGCACAAATTGTCCTTCAGGAATCCACTCCTGATTACATCCCGATCCAAGGTCAGCTGCTCTTTCACTTTCCCCAGGATGGAAGTGCAGCCGACTGGGCTGTCGTTCCCTGGATCGTCCTTGCCCTTTTTAAAGGAAGGAATGACATTTATTTTCCTCTGGTCCTCAGAAACTTTTCCCTGTTGCCGTGACCTTTCAGAACTGATTGAGTGGCCTTGCAAGAACCTCAGGCAGCTCCCTCAGCGCTCGGGGTGCATCCTGTGAGGATCCGTGTACAGAATTAGCAATATCTTCACTGAGATTACTGTGGACTATGGTACTATCCCTGAAGCTTTATTATGTGAATTGTCTTTTAAGTTATCTTTCTCAGAAAAAAAAAAACCATATTTCACAACTCTTAAGTTAATTGCATGAAGTTTTAGAACTTTTAGGATGGGATTAAATTGCTCTGTAAGAAAGGTTTTAGATGATTGGGTTAACTTACTTTTCCATGGCAATAACTTTGTAACGTGTATGATCTAAGGACATATATGAGGGGAACTTTTTTGCATGGAAAATTATATTGCATTAGGCTGGGAGACAGAGGAACATCCATGCATCTCCTCATCAATGAGACGGCCACATTAGGCTCACAGCAGTTTGGCCTGCCAGACGTTCTGACGTCTCCTGCAACATTAAGAGCCATGAATAGGGCTGCAAAGGCTACACTGAAAATTATAGAGGAAGGAAATAAAATCCTGGGAATTAAAACATTTAAAATATCCATAAAAATATGATTTAATCCCAATGCTGCACATTAGATTGGCTTGGGATAGGGTTTGCTTTCTTGTCGCATTTTACTGAGGAGGAAATTAAAGAAAGAGCTGCTGAGTGCTGCACACAGGTGTTTCTAGAATCTCTTCTGCACATTTTCACTTACCAATTAACACTTGGCTGTGGTAGCACTTTTCATTCTCCCCATACTTCCATGTTCCTAATCGATGCCCGCAAAAATTCAGTTCCTCAAGCAAGAATTGCTCTGCCCTTTTAGAGGCAAGGGAGCTGGCAGAGGTCGACTGACTACATGTGTGAAGTCAGAATTGGAGGTAGGGGGAGAAATTAGGTAGATTTTGCATCTTGCAGAGCATGCAGTAGTTCCTAGCTGTTCTTTAATGGTCTTATCTGAACATTATCTGAGATAACATTAGTTTTAAGATTGCATGATTAATTGAAATGTGAAGTAAACAGTTGGAAGGTCTTGGATTCCCTAGGTTGGGTGCTGACACTCCATAGGCTGAATTAAAATGGAGTGGGGTGGCCCTAGAATAAAGAAAAATATTCATTTGTACTGGTTGTGCAACAGAACAGGGATGATACCATGGTTTGGGACACATCTGCAAGTATTTCTTTATGCCATCTTCCCACCTAGTCACAGAAAATGTGTTGCAGAAGTTGACAGGTACATTTTACCTCTTGCCTTTGACCAAAGATAGTCTTTGCAGAAGATGCTAGGAGATGCATTCTTAGATGCCGGCCAAAAAGGACTGGCTACTTTTTCACCTTCAACCAACTAAAATGAAATTAGACTTTGTGTTGGTTTTATTTGCCTTTCTTAAGAAGAGTCCAGAACCGGGGAGACAGCCCCTGTAGCAAATCGGGACAGAATCCAGGGCCAAGCTCCTGCAATGCTTGTTCCTTCAAAATGAGGGTTTGTATGATCTGCTAGTCTTCACATTTAGGGATTAGACTGAACCTTTAAAATATTTTTGAACTGATTAACTCTTGACAGTTTTATCACAAATCAGGTTAAGTAATAAATAAATGCAGAAGAATATAGGAATAGATATTTGTATCTTCCAAAGAGCAGTATCAATATGTCCTGAATTTCTGTGCAATGCACATTGAAAATGTGTCTTTCTTGCACTGCTTTCTCCTCTGCTAATATAATTCCGTGTGCAATGTTCCTGACAGCCTGCAGTCTTTGGATTTCTAGCAGGGACGTGTTGGTGTGTGCGCTGCGCTCCCGAGGCTTCCCTTTAATGCCCTCCCTTTTCCCTGCAGCGCTCTGGTGCTGACAACAGGATGAGCTGGTGCAGGGCAGGCTGTAAAGCAGGGCCTGGCGCGGCGGCTCCTGTGCTGACGCTCACACGCCGCCTCTACCAAGCACGCCGAAATATCCAGAGCTTCATTAATACCCTGCCCGGGTCTAGGAAGGCATTTGTGGAGGATGCAGAGGGCTGTGCTATTTAGGGCAAAGCTCCCTAGCCAGGAAGGGGAGCTGGGAAGTCTAGAGGGGTTATCTTTAAAGCAGTCTCGCATACAGATTTCCAGGCTGTCTACTACAATATAGCGCTATTTATATCTGCGGTGCGCCCTTCATGCAGAGCATCACGAAATGTTCTGCAGCGTCTAGCAAAACCTGAGACAAGGGGAGTTTTAGGGGAGGATTTAAGGAAGGGGGTTGACTCAAAGAAATGAGAGAAACAAGTGACACTTCTGTGGAGCAGCACAAATAAAGATGCAACTTGTAACTGAGAAAGGGGTTTTAGTTCTTAGTGGGGTAGGAGTGATGTCTGTTCAAGGAAGAAGGAGAGATTGCTTTTAGAAAAAAAAAACGTGATTTACAGATGTCAGGGGCTCTTACACCCTGCTAATAATGTGGCATCACATTTTGCACAAAACTGAGGCACAGATGTTTCTGTTTATGCACACAGTACAGGTTCATGCATACAAACAGTTCATAGTCATTAGACACGAAAGAAAACGCTAAAACACATCAATCCCTGAATTTATTTCCCTTGAAAATAAGTCACTATGCCAGGGCTGCACTACATCTCAGTCTATATGTGAATATTGCACCTAGCATGAGTTTCCTGACATTTATGAACCATAAACAAAAATTTTGCAAAGTACAGGTTGATCCCAGATGAGATTTTTTTTTCTGTAGGATGTTCACAATATCAATTTGGGATATAGAATATGGTTTCTTCCTCTGCCCTACCTGTCCACCTAGAAAATGTTTCTCCTCCATAAGGAGAGAAAAGCACTGAAAAATGAGCATGTACATGGACACACACACAAGCGGTTCCTTAAAGATCCTGATCAATCACTGTTGCTGCTTTTCTTACATTACTCCATGGTAATAAGAGCTACCACATCCCTTGCTTCACGCTAGTTCAGTGCACTTAGCCATTCAAATGCATCATTCTTTCATAAAATATGAGTAAGCAAAAGCACCTCTCAGAATAACAGCACTAGAAATAAGAACAGGATTTCTCCTCTTGCCATTCATTTTTTTTTTACCAGATCCTGTTGCTGACGTTGAAGCTGCTATGGTTTCGGAAGGCAAAGGTTCAGTGCTTGCTTTGTAGCTCCCTCTCTTAATGGGAAACTGTCTCATGCTCTTTAAGGTCATGGATAATTGGTGATTTCCCCCCACTTCTCTTGACAGCTTTGGAAATGTTACCTCCTCTGTCTTCCAAACGTGTGCTTTGGGAAATTAGAGAACATACGTGAATATAAAAATAAAATAATTGATTTAATAAGTTAAATACTGGTGTTTTAAGTAGTGGAAAAGTAGAGAAAAGGTAGTATCTTTAAACAATTTCTGTTATAATCCATAAGAAACCCACCAGTTTGGAAGAAATTGCACAAATCTCAGAAGCTCTCATAAGAAGAGAATGGAAACACAATAAATACACAATAAATACATCTGGCTTCTTGAAAAAGTTGTTTCCAAGTGTCATCACTTCTGTACTGGCACAGCCAGAAGAAAAAAATTGTTCATTATCTGCTAGAAAATCCAAATGCATAAAAGGCACATGAGGTTTCTTTTTGTTTTCTTTTGTTCCAGGCCAATGCCCTTGAAAAACCTAGGAAGACTGTGACTTGCCCACTGCACTTACTGACCAGTAAACATGAGGATTTATTGAACAGTTTGATAAGTGCTAGGATGTATGTTCGGTGTCTGTAAGGATGGACGATCACTTATGTTAAATACTGTAAGCCACGGCCTCCCTTGGAATGTTTATCATGGAAAAGAAAAACATAATGGAGCACTTTGAAGGCTCCAAGGTAGCTACTTCAGTTCCTTCCTTAACAGGAAGAAGGGACAGATTTTGAAAGAAGGAAGGTGCTGCCTGGTGCTCTCGGGAGTCACTATGTAACCTTGCAGAGATGATTTGGACTGCTGCAAATCTGCTCTGTCATCGCTCCCTGACCGGAGCATCCGTCTGCAGCTCGCTATGGGTGGAGTTACGGATGCAACATCAATTAACTTGGGTCCATTTCTGGGCTCGGTAGAAGAAATGTTAGATTCAGTCAGGAGATGTCTACATCCAGCTGCACGCAGGGTAATTTCCTCGCTGCTCTGTCCCTCATATGATTTTGATCTGCAAGACATGATTCAATTCTCTGTGGGACTGAGACCACTTCTGCTAGGTCAGAATTTGATTTTGCAGACATGAAAATGTTGTCAACTTAGAAACTGGAGATTCTGCATAAAGTTGGGCTGGTTTTGTCACGTACCCTGAGTTTAGAGCTAACAGAAATATTAATGTCTTGTTTGTGATGGAGATTTTTAGTCCTCTATGCAGAGACAGAAACTACCACATCGTTTTCCTTTTAGGAAGCCCTTGAGTATGTTGGTAGTGTGTTATGTTAACAACATTAGTCATTACTGACCTGTTCAGTGCTTGATTGGTGACCTGAAGGAGGCAGACCTAATAGCAACCCAAGGAACTAATCTTGTCTGCACTTAGAGTAAATTTCCAACTCTGATATACTGAGAGAAATCACTGCTGCGTGGGCCTCAGACTCATGCTCCCCTTGCACGATGCAGTATGTGTCTAAGGCTGCAAAATGAAGCGTACAAACTCACAGCAGCCCCTGAGAGCTCATTTCCTTGCATTGCCCTGCTGCTTGGGAGCAGCTCATTTCCTTGCATTGCCCTGCTGCTTGTGGAGTAGCATATGCATTGCTGCCCTCTGCCAGAGACACGCTCCCATCCCGTCAGTTCTGCAGCCCTCTCCCCCTCTAGTGGCTTCTCTGGGAAGCAGGATGTAAAGGATGGTTAATCTGAGCGTTGGGTGCTTAAATCCCACGTGCCATTTGTGTGTCGAGCTGGCAGCTTGTGCACTTTCAAACTACAGTTTTGTGACTAATTTTAGTTTGCCTAAAATTGAGCTGCTCTCCACTCCTCAAATATCTTGTTTACCAGGGCACATCAGGCAGAAGAGGTTTTCCCAAAGCCTTTTTCGCCCTGAGCTGACTGGTCAGGGTGTGCGGCAAACTGAGAGACTGCTGCGTTGGTATTACTCACATGTAGCATAAAATATTTTTAATTTGGGTCTGAGTCCTGTGGTGTTGAAGTCGGGCTGTGGATTTTACTCCCTGGGAAGCGTGTGCAGTGTGCGCTTAAGTGACGCAGTGTCAATGCGAGGCAGTGCACTTAGGTGCTCTAGATGCTTGCGTAGCTTCTTTACTGCATTTGAGCTCCATCTTTTCATGCTGAGAGCTCCTTAAAAGCTTTTGAGGTCCTATTCATTTATTTATAAGATTGGTGTGGACTTCTGAGCAGTGATACCCAAACAAAAGAATTAATGGAGGCACCGGTGCTGCCTCCGGAGGGCTGCAGCCTTTCTTGGCGCCTTCACAGAACTGTGCTAGCGCTTTCGTGCCTGCCACGCATGGGGATGCTTCTGGTCAATCTAGGACATTCGTTGCTGATTTGTCCTTACTGTTAACACTGCAGATAGTAAACACGTAAATCTCCGAGCCCCGAGACAAAATGCGGCAAGGTTTTTAAAGCTGGGCACTCCTTCCAGATGCAGATCTTCCGGAGTATTTCTACTCTTCTTCTCCTCTCTGTATATCTTCCCAGAAAGTACTGGGACAATCTTTTGCACTAAGCAGCATAAACAGAAAAGAGGTTAAACTTTTTGGAGGGAATTGTTTGCAAAGATTAGATTTTTGTCCTACTTCTGTTTGGATTTGCTGCAAGGAAGCAGTGGAGAAACGCACATTCAGCTACGAGTAATAGCGTGAAGCATAGGCAAGAATTGCTTCATGTTGCACAAAACAGGGATGCTACAAGTATTAGCACTGTGTATTCAACTCTTCTGTATACGGCCTATATGCTATTGCCTGAAAGGTGGTGAGACTTAGTTGTAAGGACACATAGGGTGTATGAATCAGACAGGAAGGAACTGGTTGCCTTTTTATTCATTTTACATAGAGCTCTGCCTTCTGAGAGGATTTAGGTAGAACTAGCACAGATTAGGTTGTGAAATGAGTTGCCATGTGTTCTCGTAATGCAGATCATGGTAGCTGCAAATGAGAAGTGAAACTTCCAAACTGGCGAGTGATGCTAGGAGAGAAACAGGGGAGGGAACATCTCCCTCTGCGGGGAGTGCTGCTTAGATGAGGTAGCTGGTTTCTGTCTCTGGCATGAGTTTAAGAAAATGAGTGTGTTAATAATAAGATGTGTGTTTTAAGGATGTCTTTTTTCTTTTTTTTTGGTGTGTTTGTGTTTCTTAATATTGGTTATGTGGTAACCAGAGCTTCCTCTATTGATTCCCATGCTTTCAGGAGCCCTGGTGATATACTGTATCTATTTGCATCACAAATTCAAATGCAATACAAATAGAGTAATTATTCTGTCTCTGAAGAACTTGATTAATCTTCTTGTCTGCACACAGGAAAAAAAAAAAAAAAAAAGCTGTTCCAGCTCAGCTTTGTTTATATTACACTAGGAGACATTTTATCTGGGCATAGGGAAGCCCTGATTTTGGAAAATGTGGAAGTTACAGGAATTGTTGGGTCATCAAATTTCCAGTGGAGCAATTTATTCACATATGGATTTTTTTGACAATATTGTCTTTTTAAGGGTGGCTTTGGGATTAAGGTGCGTTGAATGGCAGCTTTCATTCCCATCAGTCGTTCCACTTGGATGAGAGGCCAAGAGGAAAAGCGGGAAGGCCAGGAGTACGTAGCCAGGAAGGGCAGTAGGGCTGCAGCCCCAGGGCCCTTGGAGAGGTCACACAGGAGGAGATGGGAAACCTGTGGTCCCTGGAGCACAGAGCCTGAATGAGACGAATGTGCCCAAGGAGGGGAAAAGGAGACTGGGAGACACAGAGAGAGAGGGATTGAGCTCCAGGAAAGGGGAAGGTGGGGAGAAAGGGAGGTGGGGAGGAAGGGAGGCAGGAAAGAGGGAGTCAGGAGAGAGAGAAAAAAAGACTGTTTTTTGCAGCCAGCACAGAAGCGGGTCATGTAGACTGTAAAATAGGGAGGGACGCTGATCTAAAGACACCTCAGCTGATGACATAATAGATTTAATCGATTTATTTGCTTTTGAGTATTCTTCGACCCACCAGCATTCAAACGCCTGCAAAACATCCAAAGCATTTTTTTTAATGATAAAAGATAGGGTTTTTAGCACTGATTCCAGTCCTGCATGCTAGAACCCTGGCACTTGGTGAGGAGAAGTTCTGTTACATTATGGCTGCGGGAGCTGTGGGGTTTTGCAATTGTTTTTTCATCAGTGTGGAATTTCATAATTCTCACTTGCTTCTCACTAGCCTTCCTGTGTAAGAGCCTTATCACCAAACTGCCCTTTCTTCCTTGTGTCACAGAGGGGTAATAGCACAAAGGCAAGGTCAGGATTTCAGCGGAGCTTTTGACTCAGTGACTGTTTGTTAGACAAATTAATTGAATGCTCTTTTGAAGACTGAGCTCACTGTGCCTTAAGATATTAGGAGCTGGAATTTTGCCTTCCTTGCTTTTCCATGAAGAGCATAGAAAATCTCAGTATTGGTTGAAAGTAACTGTGATTATAGCTCTTTTGTCTGGAAACAAACCACTGTTGTTTTATGTTACCAAGTGTCTACTAAATTAATGAGACTAATTCAGTATTTAGGCAGATGAATTGCTACTGAAAATACTGATAGATGCTGAGGCATGTTCTCTGCCTAGTAACTCCACTTCTGCTTTCAATTCTGGCAGGTACTGTGTCTCAGATATAGCTACTTTGTTTGCTTATTTTGTCACTGTAGGTTGGATTTGCAAAAGAGGCTCATCAGTTCCTTTATCCTGTGACCTGCAATTTACTTCCTTGCAAAGCTGGTTTGGACACTGTCCATGTGATACACCCAAAACTCAGACATAAAATTTAGCAAGACAGATACTCTAGTTCTGAGGGCTTAAGCCATCACCACCACCACCACCACCAAAAAAAAAAAAATAGTGAATACCTGATATATGTGATACAAGTCTTGTCTTGAGCCAATGCGAGTTTATTCAAATCTTCAAAAAAATAGTTCAAATTTGATGAAATAATTTTGAATGACTAATTTTGGCCAAAATAGAATTTTTGCTAGATCAAGTTATGCCAGTTTAACTCCGCTTGACCAGATTACATGCATTTCTTTGCAACAGGCGTAAGGTCAGTAAAAACAAAACAAACAAACCGAAAAAAAACCCCATAAAGCAAACACAATAAAAATACTGTGTATATTAGTGAATAAGAGAGAAATGCAATTATAGTTTGTATAAGTTTGATCTGGATGCAATTTATATTGCTAAGTGATCCAGTATGAACGGCTGTGGGTTCTTTTTCTGGGCTAAACTGAGCTGGGTTACAAAATGAAATGTCACTTCTGAAAATTGCCCTTGATATTTAACATATATTAAGAGTTGTAAAATTTCGATTATTGTATAAATGATATAGCAAGATAATTTTATTCGCTTTTGCAAAGGGCACAGATTTTACAATAAATATCTGGTATGATTAATTACGCGTAATCGAAATACCTTGAGGATTATTTTTTGTTAACTTTTTTGTAGTTTCACTGTCATCTAGAGGTAGCAATCCTTTTGGCTGTGGGATACTTGAAAAGCACAAGTACAATTTTCAGCTTTCAGAACTTCATCTATTAAAAAAAATCCTTTAATCTTTGCAGTGCTGAATCCTGTCAGTGCAGGAAGTTTCGGCCAAGGCATACCAAGCTGTGCAGCTGGTTCTTAAATTCATTTTACCAGGCACTAAAGGATTGTTGACATAGATATATTAGAGCCAGCAATCTAACCAGGTGCATCATTTCATAAAATGAGGCCCCAAAATTAATCAAATAAAAACTTTCTTCCAAGACCTTACCGAACTTTGTCGTTCTGGATTATTAGTATTTGGTCCATATAAAAAAACAAGTCAATTGTTATTCCATGTCCAGCCATGTGGTTTTACTGTCTGTGATCTAGATACTTCACCATATGAATGATAATGTAATTATACTGATATGTTTATGTACAAAACATGTTTTATTTTGACACACATGTAGTTTTTTATTATCTATATGCAGCCAGATGAAGTGAATTTGCTTTGGAATCATTAGAACGGAGGGACTTGGTGGCTCACAACTAGCTATTGGATAAGTCTGATACAGAGTTGCGTTTTTGCAGTCCCTAAAGATCTTGTTAGGTCTGTTCTTGGCCTAACATCAGTACTAGTGAATGGAAGAATCTAGAAAAGTTCTCATTTTGACTGCATTCTAGAATTTGTAATGAAGTCTAAAACACCTTTATCTTTAGCAGTGATTACTTTCAAAATAAACAATTTTGAAAATCACAAAGTGATTTTCTTAATGAATTGTTATATTACATCCTCTAGCATTAAAAAATGAAAAGGAACCTTAGACTAAACATTACCATAGAATGTGATAATATTTGGCAGTTATTAATAGATATATTTAGGGAAAAAAAGAGGGCCATCAGTTTAATGTCACGGAATGCATTATAATAGGAGATCCTTAGGGGCTAGTAGCTTACAGAAAAGACACGGGGAGCCAAGAAACAAAGATACACATTTTTCTTAAAGGTAATGGGAGCTGCCCCCTACCTGGGAATGAACGGCTTGTGGAGGCTAGATGAATTCTTAAGAGCCGGGCTTGTCAATAATGCTCCTTGAACTTGATTCATCATCGTTTGGTCTCTCCTATTTTTCTCCCAGTGCCTGCTCCCGCTGTGCCGGCTGCCTTGCCTCTGCCGGGCTCTCCTAACGGCTGCGATAAGCAGGGGAGAAAGCAGGACCAGGCCCGGCCTTACTCAGGGGCTAACACAGAGTGTGCATGTACCCGCAGCCACGTCTTACGTGGCTTATAGGGCTGCTATTCGATCTCGTGTCATTTCTCAGGATATCTCGTCTCAACTTGTGTTAAGCATTGCATCTGTCACAGCTGCGATGAGAGAGGTTATTTCGCGACAGCATCACAAGGAACATAGGCCGTGGCTGTGTGTTGGTGGGATATCACCTCTTACCCTAAGAACGCACAAGCAGAGAGAGCTCATAAGAGATTTACACAGGAACTTTTTCTCAGGCACATAACAATATGCAAATACCTCAGGATCAAAGGTAAGTCACAGAAAGATGGCACAGAGTAGAATAAGTCAGCTCAGCTAGCAGACGAACTACATGACAGACCCACAGGCAACTTCAGAGCTGTCAGCTTCGCTGCCTGTGGAGCCCACCAAGGGGCCAGATGCTGCTGCGGCATGAATATTTTCTGCCGCTCGGCATCTGGGCTCTGCGACGGCCTGTGTGTCACGTGTCAGAGAGGCAGCTTTCACCGTGCTGCTGGGGACGGACACAAAGGAAAACAGGATTTGCTGAGGTTAATGTTAATTAAAAATTAATCGCCACGACAGTTTTTAAGCCAAGTTCTACCTGCCAGTTATTAAAGAGCAAGATTATCTTAAAACAAAACAAAGCCTTTAAGAGTACACATTTACATTATACACACTGCTGTTTATTTCTAAGTTCTGATTGTCAGTGTTTCTGGCCAAAGTGAGGAGCATATACATAAACATATATTACACACATACACAGTCCTTATCCTGTAAGGAGTTACAGGCATGGTATGCTGCAGTTAAGCCCTGCGTCATATTCAGTCCTGGCACAACATTTCTCTAACCTGGTGATTGATGATAATGAAGCTAATGATAAAACGCTTCTCAGATCTGCTTCATTTGGCTGGTAGTTCCCTGCGCATCCCAATGAGGTGCTACCCTTGCTTGGAGGTGGCTGCTCACTGCCCTGCTCTGCAGGGCTGTGGTGGTCACAACGTAGGTTTAGCCCTCAGTAGTCTTAATTAGCAAAATTACCTACAAGTAGAGATTAGATTTTTCCCCTTCTGTTTTCTTTAGACTGAAGATAGTTCTGTGGATTTCTAAAAAAAATTGGGAAAATACTCACCAAGCATTATATTTAGATAAGAATCTCAAGTCTTCAAGTGTCCTCTTGGCTGGCTGTCTTCAGATGAAAAGTATTCTTCAAAGAGAAGACAAAAAGCATTTGACTTACCTTTGCGGGGCAGGGAGGTAAAAATAAAAACAGGGCAGTTTTTTGAGGGTAGTTTTGTTCATATGTGATTTTTATAGAGCAACATATTGGCTGGTAAAATTGATCCCGGATACAGAAAGCTCTTTCGTGGTGTGGGCAGCACTGCCACCCTCCCTGTCAGGGCTTCCCCAAGGGTTGCTGCAGGGTGCAGTGTGTGCACAAGTCTGAGCCTTAGGAGAAAAGCGAGGAAAGCAGCCCAGGGAAGCTGCAGGTGTCCGTCCTGGAAAGCTTCCAAGACCCAAGTGAGAAAGCCCGAGTTAGCTGTTTGGATTCAGTGTTGTCCCTGCTTGGAGCGGGAGCTTGGACTCAAAAGCCCTGGAGGTCCCACCAGCCTGCATGATTCTCTGGTTGTCTCATTCCATGAAAAAGTGTGTGTGGAGACAGAAATAAAAACTCAGGAAAATGCTGAGATTATCGACTTACATGCAGATTAAAAGACTGTGTCTAAAGTCTGATGTAAAAAGATGTATTTGATACCAGAGCTTCTGCGTGCCCCGCAGAGAGCCCCGATGGTTCTGAGGTTGTTCCCAGAGGTTTCACCTCTCAAAGACCCTGCTATACAGAATGACATGACAACATCAAAGATGACTGTGACACATCATTCTCAGCAGGTAACCCCATCCAAGGTTAGTGGTATGCTCAGTGATGTCATATCTCAGTAGGCAAAGAATTACTAAGTTGTTACCTCTGATTTAGCCGGAGAAACACTTGATTAAATTATTTAATTGGAACTTCAGACAAACACATTTTTCCTGCAGTTTGGCCTGTGACTGTGGTAACTACTGGCAGAAGATAAAGATGGTGAAAGCATAGATGAGTCTATCCAGATCTTTTGAGTCAAATGAATGATTTAAAAAAGGAAAAAAAAAAAAAAACTGTGACACCAATAGACAGTAGTACCCTATGAAGTAATAGATTCATAGCTGGGAAAGCTGGGAAATTGACCAGTATTGATCACAGACAACGTGAGGGTAAATACTTTTATACCTCTGTAAGTTATGACAAAGTACTTAGTTTGCCTTATCTTGCACTAAAGGGCTCAAACAATGATCTTCAGAAAGTTTTTCAACCTTTACTAGAATTTCAAAATTCTTCTTCTTTGTCTACTAGTAAATATATGAAAACAAAGATGGCATGAGATGAGAGAAAAGACTGCAGAAAAAATGAGTTAGTTACAGTCACATCAGTCATCGTCCACTGGGATATTAGTTTTATGTAGTCCCACTGAACGCGTTAAACTTCATCCATTACCATCTGTTTGAAAGGAGCAATGTTGTTTCTCTCCTGTTTTTCCCTGCATTTAGTTACTGCTGTGCACCTCCATTTTTAAATAAGTTGGTGTATTATAATTACATTAAAATACGCTATTTTCTGATACTCAAATAGAAGCATGACCTAAAATACTGTTTGATTTTAGGTAATAGTAAAGGATGCAGATGTATTTTGGCTTTACATTTTAAGCTTGAAAAAAAAAGAAAGAATCCAAATTTCATACATACTGAGGTATTTGGGAAAGCTTTTTTTTCAATAACCACTTTGAAATTGGGTATTGAGCAAGAAAGAATTGGAAAAAAATAACCTTGAAGAATCCAAAATCCAAAACTTACATAAAACCCTCTACCTGATAGACACCTGTCTGGTCCATGCAGTAATTATACACTGAAATTATGACCTTTAGAATGAGAACTCCTTTTGAGCTTTATCATGTACAGGTGTAATTGGACCATAAAATCCTTATAAAAATTTATGAAAGAAACTTGACTGAATGAGTCTGATAATTTAGGAACCCAAAACTCTCAGTCATTTGGCTGAATTTATATCTTAAATATTCTCTGAGGTGATTATAGCCTTAGCCCATCCAGCTGATGTCATTTACCAACTGATGGCATCAGCATGTTCCTCAGTGTTTAGTTGTACCTTTGCTGTCTGTTTGTTTCTAATGACCAGAGAGCACAAAATGACCAAGACTGTCCAAAGTGATGAATGATCTTTGTGTCCCCCATAAGAAATCATAAAAGGGTCTGTTTGTTAAAGGCTCTCAACCCACAGCCTTCTTAGAAACTCAATAGCAGCTTTGGCAGAGTACTCAGAGCTGAGGCAGCCAGAGTCACAGGTCACGTTCGACAAGCACAAGCCTCTAAAATTTTCTCTGTGCCAGGACTTCAAACCAGGGAAAATGCTGGTCCATTATTATTATGCTTTTGTCCATTTCCTCCTCACATCCATCTTCGTGGGTTCCAGAAGTCTCCTAGGCACTTTTGGAAACTTGGAGAAACAATGAAGAGTAATTAAGAGTAAGTCTAATCCTCCCAACATTTGGCATTTTCAAGTGACTTAGTGTAACTTTTTTCTAAAATGTGTAACTTCATTCAGGCACATGATCCATGGTAAAGCTCATGGTTAGAAATGTTATTAGCTCGGTGAGGTTTATGCAGCCATTCACTCATCAGAGGTGTTGGCTTGCAGTTCCTCTGTATTCAGTATGATTTTCTGCCGCCTGCCAAGTGATGTTGCTACAGTCCTCACTGTAGGAATACGCTGGTGCAATAATTATAAACAACATTTTCTCAAAAAATATTTTTAGAACAGCAACTGTCCTTTCCAATATAAACATTTCTCTGCTGTGGTGGCAACTTTACGTGGGCAAACAAAATTCCTTTTGATTTTTTTGTAGGTGGTATCCTCAAATTACCGGGGAAGTATTTCCCTTTCTCTTCCCACCCCAAATATGCCTGATTATTTCTAAGTCTAGATATGCACTGGCTTGTATGAAAGGCTCTACTATTTTGGGTTTGTGACATTGTTCTGCTACTGTACTGCACATTGGAAGACCACTTTTGTTTACGGGCTTTCGAATAGTGGTAATGCAATTTTACTAGGGAGTACTTTGGTAATAAAGTTATTTTAAAAAAATTCCCATATGTTGGATATCATAGATACCTAGTAATGCAGTGCTGGAGTTGAGAATGTGATGGTTCAGGTTTTGCACTTGTTGTGTTGATCTGGCAAGCTTCCTAGATGCATTCTTGACTGTAAATGCATGGAGAATCTGAGAAAATGCATAGAATATAGCTATATTTATAAATAAACTTGAAGAGATTGTCTCATGCAATTCCTTCAAGATATGCATAGAGCAACTCAGGATGAACTAGTTCTGATTACTTCTGTCAGCTGAAGAAAATGCTGCTCATATTTGTTTTAGTTAAAGAGGGACAAAGTAGACACTCCAAAAGGAGGAGAGAAATCCATAAGAAAAAAAAAAGTGCATGTGATGATAGTAAATACGTGAGAGCATTAGTTACACTATTGTGTTTGTTTTTCTGTTGCACTTTATTTTCTTACTCTCCTCCCATATTGTGTAACCGCTCTGTCAAAACAACTCTCTTTCAAAGGGCTTCACCCTTGTCTTCACTACTTTTAAATGTCATGTTTTTGTCATGTGTTAGAAACCACTAAAATTGGAAAAGTTTAATTCTTTCAGCCTAGATTGCCTAGTAAAATGTAGATGCAGTCCCGCTGAAATGGAGGAAGAGAGAAGGAGAAATGGAGGCTGAAATGTCAGTAGAGTTTGAGGAAAGGTGGGAGAAATTCCTATTTTGGAAAGGGATTTCAAAGAGTCATTTTTGAATTGTGCATTTTTAACACATTGAATCTAGTTTTAAATGCTTATTTCAGAAGAAGAATATGCTGGGAGAATTTGCTTTTAATTTAGTTGCATTTTGCACAGATAAGTAATTGATAACAGTTTAGATTGGATAGAGTTATAAGGGTGCTGGGAACCAACCTGCCAGCGAGCCAGAAGAAGGGATTTCAAAAGCAAATGTTGGATAAAATTCTAGCAATATCCATAATTTCTGCTTATAAAAATGCATCTAGTGAGAACTGACTTAATGTGGGACTTTTGACTGAACTGGCATAGTGGAGGAGTTCATATAGTTAATATTTCCTGAGGTTCAACAGGGCTTTGGGGTGCAGTACGGAGATCCACGAGCAAAAGGGGAGCCAAATCCTGCTTGTTAGAAGGACAGATGTTAGCAGCTGTGCTGTGCAGTGCTTTTATTCCCAAGATTAGCATGGACATAGGCAGCGTGAGTCCCTTTTCAGACAGAGTTTTTAAGAAGAAACTTATATTCTCAGGTGTGTGCCTTCCATTACCTTACACTGCCAAAAAATAGATGTATTTCGCAGTGAGGAAACTGAAGCAAGCTCTGTGGGAGAAAAGGCTCCATAGATTCCACTTGAATGGAACTGGGCATCATTAACTAATTACGTCTGGTATAGAGTTGATTTTATAGCTAAGAAAAAAAAAAGCACTGTGCTTGAGTTCCCCAAACACTTTACAGGTAAGTGGGTAATTCATGTCGCTTATCTCATTGTGCAGAACTGTATTTTGTGAAATTGAAGGTGCAACCAATTAGCCCAAGGCTTCAAAAAAGAGCTGATTGGAAATTCCCTGACAAAAATGATGATTCTACTGTTGTTTTACAGTAATGTGGGGCATTTTGGTAGTGTAAAGATTTTGCATACAGAGCTAGTGAATGCTTATCAGATGAGGAGCGGCGTATACGACCAGAGGAATTTTTGATCTGGAAGAAGGAAAGCCAAACCTAAAGCATATGGGCACTATATGGGTGCATGGGAGCCAGATCCCGTGCCGACAGATGTGACCAATATCAAATGCTCAGCAGTAAGCAGTGGGTAGCTAGTGAGTCTTAAGCATATGAGAAAATGTCAAGCAGAAACAGAATAGCTTATGTGCTAGGTCTTTCTCCTGCTTTCCAATCAGTATCCCAAACTAGACCAAAAGCTGGTTCTCACCATGTTGTTGGTGGAAACTTTGTATGCACTCACAGGGTATAATTATACCTGGAAAATTATATGATTAAAATTAAGTTGCAGAATGCCATATTATTCCACCATTTTAGTGCTGTTATCCTCTCAGTCTTGTCTGCGTCGATGAGAAAGTCTCATATGCAGAAGATGTAGAAGATTAGACTGTGCCTTCCCAAACTAAAGCATTTTGATGAAGTTTTGCAAAATGTGGATTCTATAACACTCAGCATCTATAACACTATAGTGCTACAGTGCGTTATAGTGATGTGACTAGATGTTTCTCCAGAAAGATGTTTCTGGTCCAAAATAGAACTTCTGGTCATAATTAGAGAGTAGGCCAAAAAATGAGCAAGAAAGAGATAGTTGCATAGGAGACATCTGTATGTAGTTACTATCCTTGAGTACTTAGGTGAGTAATTCAGTTATTTATATGGACTGGCACAACTCTGACAGGAGAAATGGAAAATTCCCCCCAGAGTTAGCAGCTGGGTGGGTAGGATTCTCTCCTGGAGCATAGACACGTAGGTCTGACTCCAGCTGTGTAGAAATTTGATTTACACAACCTTTGAGTGCCCAAATCATCAGCCAATTGATTTTGTAAGTGCTAGTATCTCAAAACAGCAGTATTTCTGAAATCCTGGCAGTTCAAAATATGGATGTATTCTACCACATTCTTTGCAAGACCTTAAGTTCATTTGAAAAAGAAATGTAAGCTTCTAAGTCACTTGGCTATTTCTGGAAGTTTGTGTTTGTTTTCTCAAAGGGCTTATTTTAGAAAAATATTAGCGTATTCCTATAATTAATCTGCACTGTTATTAGTGTTATTTGCTTTGATTTGATGTCCAGAGGTAGGTCGCACATATGGGTGTTTTGTCTTCATTAAAAATGCACATCCATTTTATTTTTCACTTAATCTTCATAGAGGCTTTTCCATTCTGTAATAAAGTATCTGGGCATCTGCGTTTATGCAGAATGTATGACACATAACTCTATTGCCAGACAGCAAATGTCATCTCTATCTTTTTGCTGAAGTGCCCTCTTTCTGCCTTTCCAGAGCTCAGGACTTGCACTGCTGCAGTCTAGCCACATCAGGAACATCAAATCAGGCTTGGAAACTCCTGATAAACACTGGCATCAATTTTGTCTAATTTAGATGCTCCAATATTTTTCACATTCCTACCAATTATTCACCTAACAATTAATTTATTTATTTACTAATAATAAACACATAAATTCAATAATTTTATTTATTATATTTCTTTCTCACTTTTAGATTTTAGGCATAATACAGCCTTCATAGTTAATTTTTGAAGTTTTGCTTTTTACCAAACACTCAACAGAATGCAGGTTTACTAGCTTTCCCTTTTGCCTTTATGTTTTTGCTTTTTTGACACTGACAACTTCCTAAATTAAGGGATGGAGCCTGATTGAAATCACTCAGATGGCTTTTGAAATTTCTTGGAAAGGAGTTTGTAAGTCCAAAGAAGAATAAACAGGAAAATTGAAGAAAAAATTCCTGTAATAGTCTTACAGCTGAAGCACTCTTCCCACAAAATGGGAAATTATCACCCAAATCTTTGTCTTTCAGTGGAAACTGTTGAAAACATAGGCATCTAAATCTGTAAATAGAAACAGATATAGTAAAGGGGCCTAACTTCCACTGAAATTACCTGAATATGTTTCAAATATATGTCCTGGAAGCCTACCTCACTTCCCCTGCCCCACTTAAGAAAAGAAAAAAAAAAAAAAGATATCAGCGTGCTTTAATTTGGAATTTTTAAATTTCAAAACTCCTATCCTTTGTATTTCCCTGTAAAATACATTAGGTCATTTTCAGTTGATATTATTCTTGTATTATTTTCTCACTTTTGAGTGTTTGACTTTTGTGTGTGTGTATATATATATAGATATGTGTTATATATATCTGTATATCTCACCAAAATACATTCAGCATATAACCAATAAATATGAAAAGACAAAATGGAGCTGTGACTGTCAGTGTCACATCCCCCATCTTCTTTTTCTGCATTAATATTTATTTTCTCATGCTGTTGATTTCCATTTCTTTAATACCCCGCTGAAGCAGGGGCTGTTCAGGTTTTCAGGATGTGGAGTGCTGCAAGAGGTAATATGTGTCTGCGTTGTGTAGCTCCTGGATGCAGCAATCAGGAAAGAAAGAGCTATGGACTGTCACAGTATTAGGTAAAATGCATAACACCGATAGTAAAATGTTCATTGACCTAAATGCCTTCCTAGCTGCTATAAATGCGCCCATTCGTCTTAGATATCAGAAGGGCAGACGAGTGGCTGAGCACATATTCCTGCAGTCACAGAAGACATACAGAGCCCAAGTCAGAGGAAGGGTGGAAATAACCAAAGACAAAACAAGGTCTAACACTTACTGTGCCAGTAGTATTGTAGCAACTGCTATTTCAGGAACAGGCCTTGTTCTAGCGGTTTATTGTATCATGCCTAAAAGTCTTAAATAGGAAATGAGACGATGTTTGACTCCAAGTTAGAATGTATTACTTATTGATAATTCAATTGCATCAACATAAATGAATCCTCTTGCTTACAAAATGGCATTTTGAGAGCTTATCACCTACAGTTCAGTAGGAAGACAACTAATTTGCTGCGAGTAGATCATTGCTTTGCTTGTGAATTCATATGCAATTCCCTTGCTGTCTTTGCATTCTGTCCGTGATATAAGCACACAATTAAATAAAAGGGGGGCGATGAGACCTGCATTAGTGTCTGCAAAACAAAATGCATGACATGACGAGAGAACAGGAGGCCTTTTGCAGGGCTTTGGAGGATACTACTGTAATCACAAACAAAGAAAGTGTCCTATGAATTTTCAGACCACCCAGATTTGCTATTGAGGTAGAAAATATGTTTACAGAGAGGCTTTAGGTGTGCTGCTCCCTAATTCTTTTGCTGTCTAAAAATGTATTTTTAAATGTCCTTGTTCCTTCCTGCCAATCATACAATCAGTTAGTCCCGGCTTCTTTTCTTGTGGGGCTAAGCCGGCTTCCTCGTTTTTGCAGTTCATCAATACAAAACTGATTTGAAGCTGAGCTGTATAATAATAAGCCTTTCAGCAGCCAGGCTTGACACTTGCCTTGTAATTAAGGCCTTGATGGTTGTGTTGATGGCAAATGAAAGAAAATGGCTTTGTTCTCAATTCCAGAGGCTTGATTGCTGGTTCTCGTTCTCACCTGAATTCGACCCATTCTGCATTGTGCACATGATTGCTGGAGTGTGAGTAATTGCAGCGCTGGCAGATGACATTTTCATGAAGCACACTCTGCACTGCTCCAGAGGGAATTTACAGAATTTATAGCTGGAGAAGCTCATCAAACATGGATTTAGGAAATGCCTGTGTGAAAAGTGGGAGCCCACAACCAAATATCAGAGCTTTTCTTTTGACATTTGCTTTTACATAAAGGACTACTGCCTGCAACCTGTCTTACCTTATGTTAGCAGTCTCTTCTTAACCAGATTTTGTGATTAAGCACAGTTATTGAAGTTCATTACCACAGATTTTCTTTTTGTTTTGTTTCGTTTTTGTTTATTTTCACAAGAGTCTCAGGAAAACGAATGAAAAATGTTTTCTCATTCCCATTAATGTTTTTATATTTCCCTAACATTTAAGTGTTTCGTGATGCTTATTAATGAAAATAAATGTTTGCTTTTTATATAAACCCTGTTATTTTCTCAACTTTTTTGTATTCAAGCATATAACCTTTTTTCATTAAAGCACATTTTCTTTATTTTAAATGAAAACTAACATACATTTAAAATCGTCACTGAGGCCTCTGTAATAGACAGATGCTGCAGCGGCCATGAGTCTGATCTGCTTTAGAAGCCCTTTTGCCTCATCAGGCTCGCAGATCTCGGCGAAGGCTGTTCTGAGTGTTGCGAATACGGAACGCACCCTGAAATTGTGCATCGCAGGCGGTACATGTCACGATAGATAATCTTTACTCCCCTCCGTGGGAGCCTGTCTGCCGTTTCCTCCCCGCGTGACAGTCTTTGTGCCCCTCTCCACGTCTCTGCTGCTTCTCTTTGCTCCCTGAACACGGTGGCACTTGGGTGACTACCTGTGGGGTGCTGTGTTCTGCCTTCGCCAGCGCTGGAACCTGCAGCACCGTTCATGCAGCTCTGCTGACCTTTTCGATCACGGCTGTTGAGGCTGTCACTGCTTTGCACGTGAAGATTCATAGCCACTCTGACTCAGACAGATTTTTTTACACTGCTGTCTGTCTGGCAAGCAAAAATATCTGCACTTAGCTTCTAATATTTCTTGAAGCTTCTTAATCACGGCAAGTAGAGCAGCGCCTTTCCTCTTTGCATTTAATATTACTGCAGATACAGAGTAGTTGAATGATTGAAGGTTTGGGTTTTTTTTTTTTTTTTAATTAGCTTATTGATTAACCCCTAGGAGAAATTAGGTGAGAAGTCCTTTGAGTTTCTGCAATAAATTTTTGATTCACAATAGTGCTGATTACTTCAAATATGCAGGAAAAAAAACCTGAAATCTAAGCTGATGATGTTAAACTGCCTGTTGTTGTCTGGCCTAACTTAGCCTCATTTCAGTAATAGATCTGCATATCAATACTAATAAATGGCAACAAGAAGAGAATCAATCTAAACTGCTGACAGTTATTTTAATTTATACTATAGGGTTCAGGTAGCTGGGTAGCAGAAGGGGACGGTATTGAAGTGTCTTACCTAAATTTATGGATGTTATGCTACTTCCATTTACATAAGGTAGGATTTTTTTCTAATGACCTGAATGATTAAAAGATGACACCTATTCTGAAAATACCTCATTTTTAGCCATACATTGTACAGGTTCTAGCACACTTCCAAACCAGTGTTACATTCTGCTCTTAATCTAAAATGTTCATTGGGTACTGAGTTGACAGATTCAGGTTCAAATCTGCAGAAGTTCTTAGGCATTTAAAAACCTTTGAGAATATTGGCCTCACAGTCTCATCTATAGCCTTTCAAAGCTGGTCACATAAATCCATCCAGAGTCTGAAGCTCCAGAACTGGAGATGTCAGTAGTTCTCTGTCACATCTCTTGCAGTTATTACTGGGAGGTCGAGATGGAAGTGGGTACTTTGATGCTTCCTGTTACTCCTCTTGCAGAAGCTCTGGGGATCCATGTGCGTTCTGGCAGCCTTTCAGCTGTCCTTGGAGGAGAATTCCCATCTTCTGTGAGTTCTTCCTGCAATGGACCTTGTCTCCTGTTAAGATTTGAGTGGCAACTCAACCCCAAGAGGGAAGCCTGCCCTTATCTTTCACTGTGTCTATATGAATACAGCTCATACATATCCAGGACATATAGTAGGAAAAGGGTAGGTTCCGTACTCTGTGCCCTTCATCAGGTACTTTGACATGTAGAATTATTTTCTTTATGGGAATAAGTCCTGGACGAAAGCAGAACAAGCTGAGAAAACACTGAACATTTTAAATGTTTTGCAAAACAGTGAGCTGTGAGGAATTAAAGCAATAGTCACAGAACCAGAACAGCGAAATGCTGCAGTAAATAGGAGCTGCTGAACCTTGCTGAGGTGAAGAGAAGAAACTGCCTGATAGCATTACCTTAATTATGGTGATGGCCCAAGACATACCGGGCACAGCGATCAAATATTACATTATGTAAGCCACTTTTGGACAGGATTAGCATGTAACACAGCAGCTGCAATGCTGAAAATCACCTCAGTGCTTTATTTTAAAAGTTAAACAATAAAATATTGCAAGTCATGAAAAATGTTCGGCTAACATCCCCCTGACCTTCTTGCTATTGGTGCTGGTACTTATTTGAAAGCTTCAGCTCACTTTAATAGTCCTTCCCTTACACCATTTGCAACCTTTTCCTTTTATATACAAATATATACAAACTTTTCAACAAGAATGGTAATAAGATGTGCTTTAATTCTTCCTAACACCTATTCATGCTGGCTTTTCTGTCACTGGTATACTGCTCTTGTCCTCAAACTTCTCCCATTTACCTCAGTCTTGTTCTCTTATTTGATTTATTCCTGTTGCTCACTTTCTGATTTTGCTCTGATTATTTTGCTTGGCAGTAAAAACATGTTGTGGCCTTCAGCATTTTCTCAGCAATAGCTCTTAATTTTACCTGACTTTTCTCCTCCCCTTCTGCCCTTTGAATCCAAGGGATAGAGGATGCCCATCTCAGACTGTGAGGTGATTTTCTGGGTTGTGAGCTGACTCTGGATCAGTGTGGTCATTCAGCAACAATTTCTTGTTTCCACTGGAAACCCCGAGTTCCTGGACAATAGGGTGAGTGTATGTGATTAACCATTTTCTCATTACAGAGAGGCCATGAAGGGCTAAAAAATTCTTCTTTTCAACTATAAATGACAATATTTCTGCATTTGCTGTTGCATCCTCCTCTAAGCCTCTACTTATCATGGCCTTATTTCAGTTCTTTTGGAATCTAAATAGGACTTCAGCTTGTCTTGCTTTTCAGCATCTGTTAATCTATAGATTATTATTTATGCAAACCTCTTTTACTAGCTAGTCAAGCTTTTTTTTCTTTTTTTCTTTTTTTTTACTTTCTGTTTTGATAGAAATTAATCAACACATGCTTTAATGTATTAAATAATAGATTCCAAATGTGTCTCGCATTATTAATGATCTGATTTTTGTTCCTTTTTTGAGACAAATCATATACCTGTTTGTGTGTATGCACCTTGCTGATTACTCTTCTATTGAAGAATGCCCTGCATTTGCTCTACACATGTGCCAGGACAGCTCTTTGATAAGCAATTCACATTGCAGCTGATATGTCAACCCCCCTTGGTTTTGCACTTTTAACACTACTAGAAATCAAGCTGTAGGAATCTGCTCTGTAAACATACCACAGCCTCTTTGGGAACTCTTATATCTCCATCAGAGGACACAAAGACTTTATCTTCCCAATGTATATGTTCATAAGCATATTTTGCTTTCATGTTTATTTGTTATTAGAACTGAGTCTTGTGTGCTTTCCTAAGGTATTTTCTGATCTTGCACCCGTGACACTGTATCCCACATCAACGCTTTTGTGTTGGGGGACACTGTAGCACTGGGCTTGTGCATCTCCAGCAAGCTCTGCTATGCCCCAGATTTGCCGTTGCAGTACTGCTTTGAGAGTGGAAATACTACTAAAATAGGGGGAAGCAAAGAAGAGGGTGTTTCTGGTGAAACCACTCTCATGTTGACGCCTGAGAAATAGTCTGAGACTTCAGCTTCAAAGTGGCAGTGGTTGGGGTGATGGGGTAATGCACTGGCTGGAAGAATTGCTCCCACACATCTGTTTTCTTTTTTTCTGAAAAATCACATTTCAGCAGAGTAGCGTATGAAAAAGTCACTGTTTGATGAAGCTTGTTTACGCATAAAAAATGATACTTAGGTTTCTGTGTGGGTAATTCCATTTGTAAGTAGATAGATAGATATGAGCTATAGATATTATCTACCTACCTTCTCTTTGTCTGTCTGTTTATCTTTCTTACCTATTTCTCTCTCTTCAAAGTAGATGTATCTCTGTGCATGTCTGTTAGGCTTTGCGTGTGTCAAAGTTTTTAATGTGGCTCAGGTACATCATAAGAGCTTTTCAGTCACAATCAGCTTCCAGACACAGGAAGAGGTTCTGATCTGTGAATATAACAATTTTCCAGGAACAGGCTCTGTGGCTTTCTTTGTGTTTGCTCTCTACTGAGATTACTAAAGGTATTCCAAGGAGGAGACTTCCGTGTTCTTTTTTTGTGATATGTTATTCTGTGCTATTGCACTTTTAATTTCATTTTGTTTAGAGGATGTTCTTGTCCTTAAAAGTTAAGGAGAGAGAATAAAAAAATTACCTCGTGACAACAGAGGGTAAAATTGGGCCTCTCAGCCACAGAGAAACCTGTAGGTGCTCAGCACTTTGCTGTGAAGTCATCAGGTACTTCCTACCTCTTGTGCTGAACATGGTGCGTGAACTGCGGTAGACAAAATCTGGCACCGTAGCAGTATCAGTAATACATGTCCCCTCACCACAGCCCTCACAATGAGTCTTCAGCAGCAGCTGAGCAGTGTGGGAGGATAAAACTATCTATCTGCTATAACTCGTGCAAACAGAGGTTAATGTTTGCGTTACACTTCCATTTGTCTAGCTATTAGCATTTCAGAAGATGCCCTCACGACCTGTGACATGCTTCAGGAAACAGCAGGAAAGGTCCAGAAAGGCAAGTCAGCACCCCGTCCCACACTCAGTGTAATCACTGGCAAGTTGCTTTGATTACGGGCTTGATTTTCTTCTGGTCTGGCTCCCTGGGCTCTGCTGTATTGAGGAGCTGAATCTGAACAAGGGAGTGAATTTGTCAACGTCTGAAATGCCTCCAAATCCATAGCTTGTAATGTAGCAGCCTTCTTCCTACCATAAATTGCTTTGCGTCAAGGACTTCGGATTCGGGACAAAGGACAACATCTGACTTGTCCTGTCCTGTTGGGGTGTCAAAGCAGCCACAAATCTGCTGTGGGCCACATAGAGCAGAATCTCTCCTCGAAGCACGAGTCCTCCCTGACTGCTATCAGGGAGATGCATGAACTCCAAGCAACCCAGCTGTCTTTCTCCTTAGGGAAACCAGCACGGTCCCTACTGTCCTAATGCTGGACACGTTGCTCATTTAGAAGAGCCCCATGTAGGTCTGCAATCTACACTGTGATGTAACCCAAGTAATGCCCTGCGTGCTCCCCATCTCTCCTGCCTCATGCAGGGAGGAGCAGTTGACTCTTCAGCAGTTGACAGCAGCAGTTGACTCTTCCCATTTGCTCCAGCATTCCTCAAACCAGAAGGAAAATATTTTGACCACGATTTAAGAAATACCTGCAGCCTTCCCCAAAGCTCTCTTCAGTGCCAGTTTTGGATCTTCCTCATTAGTTTTAAATCCTTGTTGGGCAGTGACTGATTCCTTGAAGCTTTTATCCTGATGCCTATGTGTGCATCAGGATAATATATGTTAGGCATCAGTAAAACATGAGCAAGGATGCTCGTGGACTGTCTACTTGCAATGCCGATATTCTTAAATTTCCCAAAGGACACTATATGTCAGCTTTGGATATCTTCTTCCTTGAATGAAGGACATTCACTCTGTTTTTTTCTTTATATTTCACATCACTCCTTAATTACCCTTTTAATTTATAGATGACAGTGCATCACTTATAGCATTGCATCTCTGTCCTTTCAATATACTTTTCTCAGGTGCGAAATATTAAGTAGAATCACTGTATTAATGTCTTATGAGCACCCTGTATTTCCACTTCTTCAGAGGTAATTGCATTTTTTGTTTAGACTCCTGATACAAAGCATTTTTATCATTAGCAGAATTTGAATAGAAACCTGGGGGGAGACTTTATTTTTCTAGTATTTTCAAGGGCAAGCACAGTTGCCTATGGCTTTATGTGCTTTTGCCAAGCTGATACTAAGGCAGATCTCTGAACAGATATTGCACATGCAGAAGCTTGATTTTTGTGTGCACAACAAAACTTGATTTTTGTGTGCTTCTTTCCATAAGAAACTTGTGCCACTGGATATTGGATTTTCAGATTTGAAGTGGAAGAACAAGAATGCAGAGTGCAGGACAGTGTTGTTAATCCCTTAGCTCTATCTTTACATCTTTGAGCACTGATTCATTTTCAGATGTGTTCATGCCTGTTGTTTCCAAAAATCTTTATAGGAGTTTGACAGGTGGATGCTTTTGTAAATTAGACCTTGATGCTTTACTTTTTCATTGAGAGAAGAAATAAAAATATTATTTTAATGAAAAAAAGTTAGATGGTAAATTAGGAAATACCGATTGCGCACATTTTATTTGCACAAGGAATAAACCCTCTTTATTTTGAGAAAGAGAAGTTTTTGCTTATTAGAAAGAGGAAGAGTGAACAAATTCCTGTATTTTTGTTTCCATGATAAATATCCATTACTACTTAAAAAAAAAAGGAGAATAGATTATGTGAACCTTTTCACATTTTTTTGTATTTTTATTGTGTAAATAATTATTTCTTGCCTGTAGTTGACTGTGTAATTGCAGCTGTACTGTACAACTTCATTGGCTCTTACTAGTAAATAGCCTATCCTAACTTATGAAAACTCCTTACTAAGGTCAAAGAGAAAAGTCACATTAAAATCATTATTGAGATGTATGCAGAGCTGTATATAAGATGTTTAATATTTCTTTAAAGTAGTAAATTATTAGAATTAATGGCTTCCTTATAGATTACTGTACAAAAGGAAATAATTCCCTAGGATTAATTTACTCCCTCTGAAAGGCATCTAAGAATCAAGGCAATCCCTAGAAATCAAGATTTTTGGACTCTTGTGATTAGTTGCTAGTTTTATGCATAATTCTGTTTTAGACAGTTAGGCTATGTATGTGAGAGACTGATACTCAGACCTAACCCTTAAATTGTGAAGGAACTTTATGTGAAAAGGCCCTTTTCAGAATTTTCCCACTTATGTCCATACATTATTCTAAAGATGAAAACACCTTCTCCTTGCTTTTTTCAAAGCTGAGCAAAAGTAGTAAGAGAATACTGCTTAGTATTTTTAGTATGCAAATGGTTTGTGCATTAGAAAACAGGGCTGAATCTTACTTCAGTTCCCATCTTCTAATCTTGTAGAATGTTTCCTTGCTTGAAAGGTAACATATAAAAAACTGAGTACAGTATGTTTTAGAGGATTTATGGTAATGCTGCTGCATTTAGCTGAGCATAAACAGCATGGTGAGCCCCTCAGGGTCCCTTCATTTTCCTGACACACTCCACTGCTGCCCCATTAACACTTTGTCTGTTATTGCCTTCTACCCAGTCTAATGAGTATCTTTGAATTAGAAGTTCAACACAAGAAACAATAGCTACCATAACCGAAACACCCACTGCAGCTTTTAACGGAGTATCTCATTCCTTCTGTAGTTTTTTAAGACAAAAAAAAATTCATTTCTGTTCCTCAGCAGCACATTCACACGATGGCATTTTCTTTAACTATGGCAGGCACTAAACACAAAAACAGAGCAATGACTACAAATGGGATGCTCTCTCTGTCTGCATAAAAGGTAAACACATGCTGGACAGCTGCTAGAGAAGGCATTTCCTTACTTTAAAACTCATTCTATTAATACTGACTCTTTAATGTGAAGAAAGAACAGGATTGCTAAAACTTGATGTTATCAAAGCAGAATATTATATTAAAAGACAGAAAGACTGGCTGTGATTTCCAATTCCTATATGAGTCCAACTAAGTGCTGTAAAAGGTCAGTAAGTGGCTCATTAGACTGGCTTCCTAAAACTGAATTTATAATATTCCTCTAAAAACATGCATAAAACATCTTAGATCACTAAACAATAAGCTGTATTGCCAGATAAAGACTCAGCCGGATTTAAGGCCTGAATAATGTTGCACCAGGACACATCATGGAAAATCAGAACAATGTTTTAATTTTGCATTGATTATTAACTGATCAGTAGAAACAAAAGATAGTCATCTTAGAGACTTAGCTGATAGGGAAAGTCTTTGCAGGACCAAATAAAAAGTCTGAATAATTGAATAAATTTGTGTTCTAAAAAAAGTGACAAAATCTATTGTATATCAGAGTGAGCCTTGTATCAAATGCATTTACTGAACGACTATTTTTAAAAGCTGGAATAACATTTGAGTGATTTTCTCCTTTCCTGGTAGGCTTTAATATTTTTTTTTTCTTTCTTTTAGAAAATGAAGCTGGAAGAAAATTGGTGAAGCCAATCCAGGGGACCTACAAGCACCCTGACAGGCTCAGAGAGCAGAGTCTGGACCAAAGAGCAATTACCCACCAAACGATTTCAGGTACAATTGACCTAAATATAGCACACTCTTGAGATTATTGACAAGAGTTCATTTCCTGTAGTGCTTTTCCCATTTGCTACTCCTGGTAACCACTGTGATCTTATCTGTCTGGTGCTGCATGACTTCTGCGGTGCAGTTAAGAGCTATGTTCTGCATTATCTTTAAACAGACAATTCATGCTAAAGAGCCATTTGCAGTTGAATTAGGTGATACCTATATAGTTCTTGCTGCTGAAGTTACACAGAGCAGGAATGAGTGCTTGAATCCTCATGGACCTGGATGCACTGGAATTTTTGTACTGTGAAATCAGAAAGGTAGCCCTGCTAAACCCTAAATAAACAAGGACTTTTATTTAACTGAACTAGAGCTTGTCAGCTCTGCAGGATGGATAGGCTGGACAATTTGCTATTTTTCTCTTTACACATATTTATATGCCAATTATGGTTTTCCTTAGTATCATACTACCAACAGGCAACCATTGTAGATGCCATATGCCACCATGAAAGCCATATGAGTCTATGAACTGAGTGTGTAAGTGCACATAATGTGGATGAACTGAATTCAGGATTCAGAAGTTGATAATATTGCAAAACATTTCAATTCTGATACATGAAGAATACATTTTTAAGCAAAACTTGCAAACTTGTGCAAAATGCTAGGCACATTTGCCTTTCATATATGTGGGATATTGAGAAAATAGATGGATTTCCTACAGTGTACTTCACAAAATTTTTTTTACATCATATTTGTTTTACTGATTTCTTGTCTGCAAAAAACATACTTTTTTCAGATACTCAAAAGACTTGTATCGAATTATATGCTGTGGAGCTGCAGAGAGTCATCTTTACACAGAGTTTTATGAACTAATATAATAGGTCACAATTGTGCTAGTTATTTTCCTGCGTATCCCCAGTTTTCCCAAGAGAATGCTATAATACATATTTTATTTGGGGAATAAACTCCACTAATAGTCACAGGTCCTGATCTTCAGAGGAACCTGGGGACAAAGTTCAGTTGAAAGCTGAATAATTTATAAGGTAGAGACACATATACATTATGCTGGTTTATTGTATTGGTTCTTTTGATGACAGTGGACAGCAGTTATAAATGTATTTAGACTCAGAGGGGTTTTACATTGTATTCTAAAAAGCAAAGAGTTCAGTGAATGTGTGAATTTGACATTAATCACAAAAAGCCCATGCTATTCTCAGTAATACTATTCCCTCTAGAGGGCTTCATTTTTTTTAAATCTGTAATAGCAAAATTCTGTATCTAGAGATATGGGATTTATAAATTTCATTATAAGGTAGGAAACTGAGGCAGGCAAAATGTAAGTGATGTAGCAAAGCTTTATTACTAATGATAGTAGAATCATGTCTACATTCCACCCCTGTTGATCTTTATTCTGATACTTAAGTAAAGCCAGGATTTTCTGTGTTCAGAAGTTCCTGTTAATAAAGCAATATTTTGAAGCAATCTAGCAAAGTGGCTTTCCCCCTGTGCTGTGCACTGCCTTGCCCTCAGAGGAAAACTTGTGTGGTATTGCACTCAGTTGTGTGTCCTGCATACAAAGAATGCATAGATAACTTGAAGAGAGCTTAGCATTTACTTTTATTAACCAGTAAAAGGAGTTTGGAAATGTAGTGATGGATGAAGAAATGCTTTTAGTCTAGAATAAGATAAAGAATGGATCAATTATTTCAACTTCTTAGTAATTAAGCTATTAATGAGTAAATATAAAGATAGGAGAAATTTTACTTCTATTTTTTTTCCAATGTCCCATGATGAGTGGATAAGATACAGCATATCACAGCGGAAAACAATAATAACACAGCCATAAGAACAATATCAATCTGTGAAGTTGCGGCAAGGATGTGCAAGATTTGATTAAATGTCTTCCCAAATGGGCAGCTTGAGGTCATGGAATGTCTTGCACTGTGCTTTGGGATCCTGAGTAATCTGTGTAACCCTTTGGGCTGCTAAATAGCATATTTTAAGGCTGGAGTGGTGAGAGAGTGTACACTAGAAAATAAATGGTCCCCAGAACCTCAGATATACACATTCTGTTAATTGCTTTTACGTTCCAGATACGTACTATGCTCAGACACAACAGTTGTGCCTACCATAAATGAGTTAAATCAGTTTAAAACTTAGGAACTAACCTCTGAATAACCTTTTATAATCTTCCTTTTCTATGGAAGGAAGTCCTTCCTAGACTTTCTGAAGGTTGTTCACTTCAGTTGCTGTCAGAAAGGAACATAATTTTGACTCTAATACTAGGGCCATCTTGTAACATATTCAAGAGTCATTGAAAAGTATAGCAAGGTAAGTATTTTCTTAATATAGATATTTGACATCTTTGAGGGAAGCTCTGTTCTTTATAGGATGCAGCCGCGCAGAGGATAATATCATAGATTAGGGATTGTTAGCCACTTTATTCCTGCTGCTTTATTCAGTTTGCCCTGCCACCATGGTGAAGAGAGCTAGTAAAGCAACCCTAATTAGGCAGTGTAGGAATCCCTGGTATGCAACGTTCTTCTTAGCCAGCTTTATATTCCTCCTGCTTGTCCTACAGTGCCTCAGGGAATTAGATGAGTCTGGTCCATTAATTAGAGAATTAGCTTAGTGTTGGGAAAGATGAGTTCATGTTTCTTCTCTGCCACAAACTTCCTGCAAGACGCTTAGCTAAGTATTGAACAAAATTCAGCAAGAGCGAAGGGTTGGGGATTATCACAGTATTTGCCTTGCTTTTGAAGCTGAGTCAGGTGTCTTCCCATATTTCCTGTATCTTAGTTACTCCACTGATAACTGAGTAGTCATAATACTTAGCTTCCCTCATCAGCTGAAATGAATTCTCTGTACTTCTCAATCATTATGTGCTTATGTAAGGATATGGGTAGAAAAGCAGGGATACAGAAACCAAAATGATGCCTCATGTTAGTTCAGACAGAGCATTGCAAATGTATTGCTGTGATGAAAGTTCATATTAGTTTCTGGCAATATAAGTCTTCCTAGTATGACCTTCTAAAAAGAAGCAATGTTCATCAGTCAAAATATCACATTTCTAAACTTATGGTATATAAATTGCCACTGTAAATTTTGGTAGTAGGAATCATCATACAGAATTGATTTTCTTTCTTTGTTTCTCTCCAGATTTTGGTGATTTCAAAAAGGAGACACTAGGCTTTTAAAATTACATTTTCTAGGAGGCACCATACTTGCTCCTGAAGAGTCATAGCTGTTTCTATATCTCATGGGTCAGCCAAATGTGATGGACCACAGGGGCCTCTTGATGTTAGCAGGCTAAAGAGAACAGTTGTGTTAGAGCTAAAGACGTCAGGGCAGGGTCATATCACCAGCAAGAATTAGGAAAAAAAAATGTTCTTTTGTTTTCAAGGATATATAGCTCCTCCTGCTAGAAAACCTAATCCTTAAATCACCCTGAAAATTGTGTGGATATAAAATCAAATTAAACCCACTATGAAAGGGCATGGTCTCCCCTCACAGCACTAGGAGTTATATGTGTAAATCCGCACATATCAAGGGAAAGATATAACCTTAGTAAAATGTTTTTAAGAGAACTCTGATGATGATAGAGCTGATAATTTATGCAGCAAACAGCATAAGTTGGAGTAATTGGATTAGAAGAGGTAAAAATAATTTTATTATATCATGACAGTTTAAAAGTGAGTCTCTCCTTTTCTACTATCCTAATATTTTATGGAGGAGAAATATCATATAGATTCATTTCAGCCAATTTCCGGTTTTTAGTTCTGTTAAATGATTTTAAATTATTCTTTTGTCTTTATGAATATTGGGTACAATATTTCCATCTAGTTTATTTTTGATGGACCAAAAATCTTAACAGATAGGCATTTTGGTACCTTTTTCCAGTTCAGATGAACGATCAAGTACAGCAAGTGCTGTGGTATTCCTTCTGAAGCCAAGGGAGAAACAGAAGGCTAAACTTGAAAGCCAACTGGAGTTAAGTAGATCATTATTGATCAAACAGGTTTGGATCAGGGTTGATTGAGGTCCAAACCATGTTTTTTTAATACAGTAGAAATAAAGTTCTTATTAAAAAAGCCTACATATAAAAAAGGCATTCATATGAAGAGAAAGTAGGTACAGAAGTACATTTCTACGAAAATAGTTGTATCTTTAGTGAACTGAAATGCCAAAGAAAGGGCAATACCTGATAAAAAATATAAAGGACCTTCCATTCTATCCAAGAAGAAGCTGAAATCAACTGAAGGTCCCAAGGTGTTCTACTGAATCAGAACTGTAATAAGAAAATGTTTTTTACAAAAATTTGTTAAAAACAAAGGGGGAAGACAAACCACATGCAGGTTCTGATAAGATCAACCATGCTTTATGTAAAAATAAAGAAGGAAGGAAGAGCCCTAAAAGTTCCCTTTCTTGTTTTGAGCATCTTCTTGAGAAGGTGCAGAGGGAGCAGGCACTAGAGCTTCCCGGTCGCCTTGTGTGTTGCGAGAGGAAGCTGCTGTATGGTGGTTCGGGACAGGGCAGCTCTCAGTAGTATTGTCCCCAGGTGACCCAGTGGATTTCTGTTTCAAAATCATGCAGAAGTTAACTGAAAATAGCATTCATTCTTGCCGTGCTCCCTTTCATGGCTGCTGGGGTGAAATTTATCTGTCCAAATGGAGATGTCTTTTATATCTAAATTGGCTTTTGTAGGCTGCCTTTATAGTCAATGGAGAGAAATAGACACTTTTAGGGCATGATTCATCTCTTCATAAGGTAGACATCTAAATAGGTCAGATGAATCAGACTCTAGAAGAGCCTATTGCTTACTGGTGTCAGTAAAGGAAACCTGGGGATCATCTTAGATGTTGATGTCTACATTGCAGACAACTATAGTTGAGTGAAATAATTTCTATGTCTATAGGACAGAGCTCAAAGTCATAGGAAAATATCCTACTTTGCAGGAAGCACCTTTTTCTTAGCTCCCGTGGCACTGAGGTATGTGTCCAATGTAGTTGTATGTTTATAAATTAAACAAAAAGAATTGCAAATTCCTACTACCCATTCTCCCTTTTAATATTTCCAGATGTTAGAAGTGGGTGTGTCCTACTATACAAGTAGGAGATTTATATACTTGTACCATCAACTACACCAGCGGTTCTACAGTCATATCATTTTTACTAGTCTCTGCTCATAATTTGTATGTACATGATCTCACCATGATCCTGAATCTTCCTTGTAAACATTTCAGAACCGTAGAATCATAGAATCATTATGATTGGAAAGGTTCTTCAAGACTGTGGAGTCCAACCGTAAATCCTTCCACACCATGTCTGCTAAACCACAACCCTAAGCGCCTCATCCACACGTTTCTTGAACACTGCTAGAGACCAGTTCTCTGGGAAGCCTGTTCCAATGCTTGACCACTCCTTCCATGTAGAAATTCTTCCTAATATCTAACCTGGTGCAACTTGAGGCCCTTTCCTCTTGTTCTATCTGTAGTTATTCTGGAGAACCAGAACCAAATGCTCTTATTTCTCAATCTGAAATGCCTGCAAATAGATACAGAAGTGAAGCAAGGCAATCAATTTAGCCTAGTAATTTAAGTTATTTCTCCACCATAATCTTTGCTGTTAGTGCCAGATTTTCACTCAGCTTCCCATGAGACTATGGGGTTAGTGCCTGGAAGTCCCCCTGATGAATATTTTCAAAAGAGTTTTGCAGAAAAGATGCCTGTTACCTTTATTTTGGTGGTGTTTTTTAATTACCAACCATAAGCAATTAAGAGGAACATACAGATATTTAAGAAAACAAAGCCAGCAAGCAAAGGCCAGTCTGAAGCCCACAAAGACAAATGCCGCTTATTCGCCCGCCGCTCTTCCCTCATTGTTCCAAAAGCTCCAGATCGCGGCAAACGCGCAAGACTCTGTCAGCTGCGCGCCCGGAGCCGCACGCGCGCGACAGCCGGGAGGAAGCAGATTGCTGGTGAGGCTGGCAGGTGCCAAAGCATGCTGCTTCGTGACCCAGGGTACAGATGCCAGAAATAAGCTCCAATTTACTTCAGCAAATAAATGCAGCAAACGGGCTTCAGAAATGCTGTCTGTAGCACTGTCTGTGGTTAATCAGGAAATATGAAGGTGGGAGACCAGGGTTCCATTCTCTGCTCTACAACAGGTTTGCTATGCTCAGGTTGTGATGCAGTTTGGATATAATCTGTGTTTTTCCCCTTAAATCAATGGAAAGTTTTTCAAAATAACTGAGACCAGGGCAATCATGGATTCCACACATTAAAACATGCAGTTAGCTACTGCCATTTATGTCCCGTGCAAATATTTGCTAAATATCTCTTACCTCATTTTCCCCATCTTCCACAGTTACATTAGTTAGGTGGGTTTTACTGTTTTCAAATGTGTATTTAAAAAATGCTTTGTAGGTGCCAGTATTGTAAAATCATTTTATCTTAAAGATAAAGGTAGGTTCATAGTGATAGAACTGATTTGTTTGATCAGCTATGAATCAGTTTGATCAGTGGATCAGTTTAATCAGTTTGATAAAAGTAAGATCCAAATCTCTTTGTTAAGCTTTAGGTTGTAGCTTTAAAGATAGCAATACCAGGATGGTGCTCAGTGAACCTGAACTTGCAAAATGCACTGCAAAATTGAGGGCAATTCGAGTATAATCAGTGCTGTGTGTTTAGTGCATAAAATAAGATCAATGAAATAAAATATATGACTGAAATTGAAATAGAAACAGAGAGGAAAAAGAGTTAAAAAAGAAGGTGTGATTTTTTTTCCAGATTTTAAATACTGTATTTAAATTTGAAATCCTTTTGCTGCCTTTTTCCAATTTACTGCTGAATGTATACCATGAGGAGACCTAAAAGTTGCTCGTAAATAAAGGATAGCAAATGTGACAGAGGCATGGTGACAGTGAGAGTTTGTAGAAACCTAAAGAAATGCCCATGTGATAAAACTTCAGGGTGAAAAACTATTTCCATGGTAACAAGTACTTTATCTTAAAAAGTGGTTATGAAAGCAAAGCCAAGGGATCCAAAGTTTAAAAGGAAGCACCTAGTACATGATGCAAACAGGAGAGACAGTGATTTAACCTTCTGAAGATGGGTATATAGTGCATGTTCTCAAGTACCCACTGAGCTGGCTCTGTGAAAAATGTCAGTGTTCTTTATATGACCATAAGAGATTAGAAATGCAAAACCTTATATGTTGTCTATCCAACAGCAATGGACAGGCCTCTTTTCAGCTGGGGTACACCAGGCTGAGGAAGAAAAACATGAATCTTTTAAAAGGGGGATTTTACCCTAAGGAGGTACTATATAAGCAGTGTTGGAAATGGGTTGGGTCGTATCCTCCAGCGCAAATGAAATCAGGGAGGACACTGCTAGAACAAGATATGATCTCTGTGTCATTGTGCTGATCTAAGAGACATAGCTGTTTTAAAACGTTCTCTAAAATGACATTGTATTTCACTTGGAAACAATTTGTTAGAGATCACGTGTACACAAGGTACCCACGGTTTTCACAGAAAAAATACTCATCTATGTAAAAAAGGAAAGGAGAAGTCTTGATTTGGGTTAATCTTGTATTAATTTAATACTAATAAAAGTATGTTTGTTTTAGCTTGGTATTTTTTACCAATTGAATGAATATTTCTTTCATCTTGGCATCTTTCTCTCCACATGCTGTGATATTAAACCCAAAGTGGCTGCTTGGTTTCAAAATTAAGTGTGGTATTTAGTTCAAAATTAAGATACTATAAATATGAGTGTCCACATGTAGATGTCCCTTCTTAGCCAGTGGAGTTGGGACAGTAAGTGGTTGCTCTCCTGCATCTCTTCCCAGGCCCTGCTGCTCATGCTGATAAGGTCTCCAAAGGCTACGTGGGGCGCTAACATGTCCATGTCTAAATTCAGCCAAGATCTGAGTCTTCAGCTTTCCTTGTTGTAGTTCTACCCCCGAGTTCTCAATCCCCGAGTTCTCTGGTGTGGTATAAGCCGTACTTACAACAAAGTAATCATCTTTGCAATCTATCCCGTTGTATATAAGGATTTTTTTTTGAACTTTGTCAGTAATTTTTTTTTAGAGAGGAAAAATTTTAAAACCTCTAGAATATTGAGATTCAAAAGTATTTGAGTTAAAGTTCAGATCTCAAAAGGTAGTAAATAAAGGTGGGCATCTAAGGAGATGCACACAAACTGCTCTGGAAATTAGGTGCCCAATTTGACTGAAAATCAGAATGAGTTAAATAACTCACTGATTTTTTTTCATGAAATCTGGTAAACATCTACTTTTATTTCTGGGAATTACCTTATACATATATGCAAATATACATACATATACATACAGAAGTACTCCTCTACTACCCAAATTCCTTTTTTCTAAATTCAAAGACACTGTGCTTTCTTCAAGAGTAATTGATGAGCAGGAAAAAGTCCAGGATAAAAAACATTGATGGGAAGGTCCAGGATCAAATGGAGTTTACATCCTTTTCTTAAGATTTTTTATAGAACTGAATTTATTGATTCTTTTCAGGGAATTTGAGTGCACAAAACTTCCTCTGTGAACACAAAAAAGTTGCATAATATGGAAGTGCTCACCAAAAAAGGTCTGTATTAGTTTTCAGACAAAAACAACAGCAGGTGCAACAACAGCAGTAACAAAAGACTGACTTGGTTACGGCGTAATGTTTTTTCCTATTCTTATTTACAACCTTACAAACATGCAGACCCTCCCTTTAAATCATGAGTCCAGTGACAAGCACAATAACTAACATCAAATGAAGCAGTCCTTGGTGTGAAGGTTTAAAGAATTTGTATAAGGGACAAACGCTTCCCTTAGTTCTGTATCAGGGAACTTTCTTGCGCTTGATGAAAAGTCTTCACTGAGCCTGACCCTTCTTCACTTTCTTTTTATACCCTTATTAGCAGTCTGACTTTCAGGGGTGCTGAGAAATACATTGAAACTTATGGAAGCTGGATATACTCTTGACTTGGGAGAATCAGTCAGAAATTGCTTGTTGAACTCATTTACTCTAATTAAGTCAAGTAACAGGGATAGGCATTTCCCTGCGTGTGCAGGGGGGTTGGACTAGATGACCTCTAGAGGTCCCTTCCAACCTTAAGCATTCTATGAGTCTATGATTCTATGATGATAAAGGAATATTTGGGGCAAAATCTGGATCCAAATGATTTTGTGTAAAGTAAGAATAATTTGCAATGGAGAATATATCCAGTAGTCATAAATAAAGTGCAGGTGATAAATAAATCTCTAAATCAGGTCACAGTGGGCTCTTCAGTTACTTTGTATTGCATATTGCAAATTCACAGTACCCAAAAGCTAATACATGCTAGAATTAAACTTTTTTAGGCCAATTTAATTTAACCTTCCCCATGCACATACATTATGAAACCTTCTTTAATTACATTAATTATATGACCACATATTATTTTTCTTGCAAGACTATTGCCTCATTCAGTTCACAAAATAGGTGATAGTCACTTAATGAGCAGCTGTTCAATGTTTTGTTTTCTTGACATTGTTCAGTGTGTGGTCCCACACCGTGTTTACCGCAGAGTATTTTAGCCCTGCTCTGAAGGCAAAATTATTAATTATTATTAATTTCCTTTTGGGATTTTACTAGTGATCATCACTATGGCATCTAAGTGCTGAACAAACATTAAATTATCTTTACTGCAGGCCCCTGAGATGGGAAGATAATGTGATTCCCATTTTATAGTTAGTAAACAGTGGCCCAGAGAAATTATATTCAAAAGCTGCCACTAAGAACAGGTTCAGTCTGAGATGCTTTGGACCTTTACTCCTTAGTGCTTTTACTCCTTAGGGCTACACAGAACTTTCCAAGTCCTCAGTCCAGCTCTTACTGATTTGAACTATATCCGTGAGCATTTATTACTTCTGCAAATTGGAATGCCTCATCTCAGTGAGTCACACAGAAAATGAAGAATATACTTGTAGTGACCACCAGCGAAAAATCTGGTTTGAATGGCTACCACAGGAACTTTATGGCAAAGCAAGGGTAGGATCCTCTTTTCTAGGCCAGCATTCAATTACCTCAATCATTCTTTCTCATCTGGCAATACTGTCTCATTTTTTAGTGCACATCTTCAAAATTATCCACCAGATGAACCTTCTTCAGTACCTAGTTCTGATTCATCCTTATAGCAGGGCCATCTTGTCTTCTGGGAAAAGTGGTATGAGTCATGCAATTAAGGGCTCCGTCATGACGCCCGTTCACAAGATCAGGAAAATGTAGGTTCTGCAGGCAACCTGGTGCTTCTGACATCTTTATCCTTGATTTGATAATGTAAAAGAAATGCTTTTAAATATGTGTGTGTGTGTGAGAGAGAGAGAGAGAGAAAGAGAGAGAGAGAGAGAAAGAAAGAGGACACATGCTCCTAATATTTAAAAAATATACCCCAAATATGAGAATATCTTGACACCCATTTGAATTATGAACACGCCTGAAACCTTAAAAATTCTGCCATCATCCTGTGCCTTTCTTTATATTAGAGGAGGTACGTATAGTAATTTTCTGTGAAAAACATTACTGGATGAATAACATACAAGATATTTTCCCATCAGGCTCCGCAGATATTTGCTGTTGGCAGAGGACTTTGAACATTGGAATTCATTCCCAAAAGTGCTGGAAAGGGTTTCCTACTGAGCAATACTTCTTTGTTTAGTCCACAAGGACCTTTTCTACCCCTTTTTTTTGCAACTGTTGAAACTCTTGAGTATTTCCTAATCTTGGGTCCTTAGCAGAACAATTCTAGTTTCCATAGGCTTTTAGTCCGTGTTATCCTCTTTGTACCCTAAGACCAGACCCGGTGGTCTTTCCTTACCCTGTGTGCAGTGGCCTGCTACGTTCGGTGCCTATGCTTCTTCATGTTTTATTCCTCCTGGGCTAGATGTCCAGGCTTCTGTACCCATCTTGCTCCCTCTGGCTGTCCATCCTAAGCTCCATCCTCAGGCTCTTTGCTCCGTTTCTGGGCCTTCAGCCATCCATCTCTCATCTGTTAATTCACCTAGTCCAAACACTGCTGTCAGACACCAGCTCTTCTTTTGTCTTTCCTCTCTACCACCTCTTTTGCTCTTTGACAGTTGCAAACTGATGAAAACTCTCTCCATATAAATGTTGTTGTAAATTCGTGAGCAGAGCCTCCGAGAACTCTGGGACAAAGTTGCATGAGTGCCATGCTCCTTGCTCAAAATTTATGCCTAAATCTAATATAGCACGCAGGCAAACTGCCATTGTCCCAATAGATACTTACTTTGTCCACTCTCATTTAGGTATTTATGTTGCTCCCATGCTCTCTGTACCTTTTATCTGGTCATCATTTCTTGAGTCCAGACAGCTTCTGTAGGATGAATCCAGGCTTCTGGGATGCTGTATGGATGCAGCCCCAGAATTCAGCACTGAAGAAAGACACACTGATCATTCCAGTTACACAATTCTCTTCATATCCCAGTAACAGCTGGGCTGATTAATTCCTTCATCACTCAGTGTGATGGTTTAATGTAATGTAATTTAATGGCTTGGACAAAGCTTGTGCATAAAAATGCTGGAATACCAAAGTGTTCAAGTTGCACAGTGTTATATAGTCTCAGTTGTACATTAATTTACTTTTTGCACTCTTGTAAAATGTTTGAATTCAGAAGAGATCATTGGTTTAGTGTAGTATCATATTGTGCTTAAAACAATCCAGATAATTTTGTCTGGATACTCTTGTATCGTTTGATAACTGTTATAAGGTGATGCATTTGCTTCTGTCCTCTATAACTCGTAAAGCTTTGCATCCCTTTTCTAAATCATTTGGAGGAATGGCAGTCAGCACCAAGAAGGACTGAGCTAACATCTTGTGAAAGTGGTTTGTCCCTGCCTTTGTACCATCTGGTTTTCGGGAACTTATAGTATCTAATTCTACCCTGTGAAATGAAACCAGGTAGTACTGGGAAATGTTCAGCTTACATCCATTAATAATTGCATTGAATTTTCATGTTTTCAAAATGTACGATTTCTTGGAAGCTTCTCAGCACAGGTCTTTGCTTCCATTGCTTTTTTTCTGACTCCTTTGCATGTTGCTTTCTTATCTTGGTCTCTTCTCCTTCTACCAAGGGACTTGGGATCATGATCAATTCAAGATTTGTGAAAAAGATGCAAAGACAGCCTGAGCATTATAATGGAGTCTTTGTGGAATATTTTAAAAGAGGGCAGTGTGGTATGAGAATAATAATATGAATGTGGTGTAAGAGAGTAATAATGATTACAGATGCTAGAATAACGATGGGCTACCTGTTCAGTCCCCTGCCTTTCCCCTCATATTGTGGCCAATACTGCACAGATTTCTTAGTCTTCCTGATTCCTCATCAATAAAATGACAATAATACTCTTTCACAGGAAGACTTTTTTCATATTTTCACCAAAAACATCTACTTTACAGATATTACAGAAAGAGGAAAAACCTTCATTATGCTTAACTTATAGTCTTATGGCTTGCATGAGTACTATCATGGACTGCAAGGTTTTAAAGCCAACTGATTTTTTTTTCTCTTGTGCAAATCTTCTCTTGCACAATTCTGGCCACTGTTTATCTCTCCCACTCTCCCCTCCAGTGGTGCTTATGCTTTCATGGTTCATATTACTTCTGAGCCTCTCACAGATACTCACTGCTACTTTTATTTCACCACCGCTCCAGTTCTTCTGCGATGCCCTCTGTCTTGCCCTTTTACTCTAAATCTGGATACCTGTTTCATTCATCCCCAGCAACATCGACCCATTTCTCTGCGCGAGCAGCTTCCTTCTTCTTTGACCTGTATGTCCCCAAGCAAGCTTAGAGGGACCTTTGGGTTGCTTGAGGATGCTGGAGTGTCAAGAGCGGATGTAGCAATGAAAAGACAAATGGAAATACAGTGTCCCTAGTACAAATATATACCTACTCTTTTGAGAAGCAGCTATATACATCTGTTTTCACAGCAGGAGCCTCTGATTTGTGTGAAGTAGCCCTTTCATCTAAATGACATGTTCTCAAATCAGCAAGAATTTGTCATGGAGTTAAAAGAACAGCCTAGTTGTAAGACAGAGAAATGGAACTAGGCCCTTACCATGCCAATAGTCGCTCTGTTTACATTGTACTGTTTGTCCTTGTAGTTGGGATACAGCAAGATTGATATAAGCTCAATGGATATTACTGTGTGGATATTACTGCTTCTTCACTCAGGTGCATGTATTTATATGTATACATATACACACATATATATATACACACACACATATATACATATATATATATATATATGGGTGTATTCTACACATCTAAACTAAGATGTTTTAAAATTATTTCCAGGTTAATTCTGTCTGTTATGGTAGGAACCTTCTGTCTTCTGGGGAAGAATTGTTCAAACAGCAAAATCCAACCAATGTGGAAGCGGGTCAGTCTATTTTTCTTGCTTCAAGAATTGTACTAAAGCATGGGCAGGTTCCAGCTCACACCAAAGTATAAATGCTTCAGTTCATGGATTGTCAAAGCTCACAAGGGTTAAGACTGAATTGGGGTAAATGCTAGCTTAAATGAAGCCACAACAGCCACTTCCACCTCACTTAGGTCCAGGCTCTTTCTGTGTGATCTATATTCCATAGTTTTTGCACTGGAATCTTAAATTTTCAGTTGTGTGGCAGGGTGAATAACTAGGAACATTTTGTAGAGCTAAGCGGCTGTCCATGCTTTATACTGGATTCACATGGGAAAACAAAGCAAAGGAAAACAGCGCAGCCCCCATCCAGGAGGCTGGGATTCTGCAAATCCCAGCTGATGTGAGTTAGTGATCAGGAAAATAGGTCTCAGAAAAACAGCAATCAAGTGAAGGAGATACAGACATGTCAAATCAGCCTACTTCATACCTGGTTCAGGAAAACTGGACATATTGTCTCATACAGGCTATATTTCATACCAAATTATAAAATGTAGATGCGAACTGGAGCTAGGGAGTGCTGGCCTTGCACTAGCTGTGTACAACCCTGTGTATTAAATGCATAGTGGAGAAAAGACCTTTTGTGGCTACTGCATTTCACACATGGAACAATGAAATCCATTGTTTGATTACTTGAAATAAAATCTAATTACTAGAAAAGAAGATTTTAATGCATTCAAATAGAAATAGTCCTTCACAGAATCTTTTTTGTCTTGACAAATATCTTTACTTCTTTCTCGTGTATTCCTTAATAAAAAAATACCTAATTTTCTGACCATTTGGTCTGACTCTGGAGGGCAATATTTTTTTAATTAAGAATGATGAGCCTGATTCTGCAACCTTATTTATGAGAGTAGTCCCACAGCGGCTCCTCTGTTTATCAGTGCCAAGCACATCTAAGATCAGCTAGCTCTTTCCTTTCATTTCCTGAACACCAAAAGATAGAAATCTACTTCCAAGTCTCAGTGCAGCTTTAGGATGCTTGGGACTTTGTCCATCATAACCGAGTTTACGATCCTTAATGTTTCTGTTTGAGTGATGCCTAATGTGTACTTGAGCACAAACCAAGCTAAAATTGGGGAAAGTAAAATGAAATGTGCACAGACACAAACGTGGCATTGCCTTCAGTCAGAAGTGCTATGTTTTACTAGAGGCACTTTTGTGCAACACCTGCCTTTCTCCTTTCTGCGATGTAAACTTTTGCAAAACAAATATTCTTTTTAGCATTATCTGGTGATCAGGATTCCCTTGTGCAACTGGAGTCACGCACTGATTGTTGTGTTATGAAGGGCAGAAGATGTTAGCATCAGAAAAACTGCCTTTGATACCTAAATAAACAGCTTTCATTGCGTTTTTGGTGCAGAATGTGTAAGGGAGCATTTTACTAGTTCTATGAATTCTGTTAGTTTAAGATCATGAGCCACTTAATATATATATATTATATATATATATAATATATAAATATATAATTTTGAATATTCAGGCAGTAAAATTTGCAGATATTCCACCTGTAGCTGCTAATCATTATAAATGTTTTTAGAAGTGGTGCTTTTGTTTTGTTTTTAAGATCTTTTAAAATAAACTTTTCAATTTATATGTAAAAGGATCAGTTTTGAGATATACTTTACTCCCATGACACAAAAAGAGAAGAAACGTCCAAAAAGATACCTCTTAGAAAGCAAGAAGTCACTTCCAAACCCCGTTTTTCATGCCTTTGCACGGTATTTGTAATATGGGGGCAATGTGTAGTCATCGTTGTTTGGCCAGGTAACAGTAGCCTGTGAGACTTGCAAGCAGCCAACAAAGATCAAAGCAACCACTAATCTGCTTTTAATTATTTCAGTGTTAATACAAAAAAAAAAAAAAAAAAAAAAAACTACACAGAGTGAGTTAGATTTGATTCTACTCTCTTCTTCTGCTGAGTGATGAACCTGGTCTCAGATGTTAGTCATTTGATACTGAAATTTAAGAAACACACACATATTTAATAGAGAAGAAGTTGCACAGGTATGCAACATACTATTTACCATCCAAAATACAGCTAAAATTGCAGATCTTCTCCTACATCTGTTCTCTTCCTGAAAGAAGAGTAGTATTTACTAACCAAAAATCTGACTTCCAGTAAGAGCTCACTCCAGGCACACTGCCCCATTTCCTTTCCCATGTTCTTCGAAAATCCTGATGGAACCTGGGATTTTAATCTATATGCACCTGCCATACATTTCTCTGATAAATACTGTCTTTTTGATACCACCAAATATTAAGTGAAGCTAGTTTTGATTAAAGTTTTACCCAAATCCCTAACTCTTAGCGTATTTACTCAGCCCAATAAACTGACATGATTCTTCCATCTCTTCAGCTTTACTTCCCGTCTTCTTCTCTTCTTACACAGAATCACAGAATGATTTATGTCAGAAGGGACCTCCAGAGATCATCTAGTCAGATCTCCTGCTTAAACCAAGGCCACCTTCCAAGTTTCACCATATTGTTCCCACCTTGTGCAGATCACCTTTGCTTGTCTTCAGGAATGGTGATTCCAGATTCCCCAGTCTTCCTGCGCAGCCTCTTGCAGTGTTTCCTTACACTCATATCATTGATTTTTTGTTTTGTTGTGTTTTGTTTTCATATAGCTAGTTAGATATTATACTGTTTTGTTTGTCTTTTGATGAAGATTTAGAGGTTTCTCATCTGTTCCTCTCCTCTACTCTTTGGTTTTCTCCAGTGAACTCTTTTTTTTCCTATTTCCTCAATTCTCTTACATGCGTCTCATTTTTCCTAGTTTTCTCTTTATCTTCTCAGTCTATTTCCTTCTTTTAATCTGAACATGCATTAGTCTTTACCAACCTTCCAATCTCTAAAAAGTCGCCCTAACTCAATTTATATCTATCTCTATCACTACAGTCTTACTTTGAGATGTAAACAGCACTGAGTGTGCTGTTTACACATTCACTTTCTGTTCTGTTCTTCAGAGCTGTTACAAACCCCTTCAAACTGACATCTGACCTTCTCGTTTGCTGAAACCACTCTTTAAGATTACGTAATGATTCTCTCTTAGCCGATTCTTCATTCTCCTCTGACACTGTCAGTTTTGATCTTATTAAATCTCATCATCTGTATGTGTCCTTGACTCCATTTTTTCTTCATTTGCTCCCTAAATCCTTAATCATTCTTTCAATTCCTACTTTGAGGAGCCCTGATATGACTTTTTCTGAAACCCCAAGGAGTTCTGGTGTTGACCTATCTCTCCTTTCCCTCTATACATCACCTCTACAGCTCCTATCCAATCTAAATAAATTCAAGTGACACCTCTGTGCTGCCGACTCAGATTTGTATCTGTTCTCCAGCAATTATAAACCCAGCTCAATATGGACATGATTAAAACAGTGCTTCCCACTTAGGACCTCCCTACTACCTGTTTTCTCAGTCACCATCTTGCCTGTCAGGCCAATAATATGGATGTTACCTTTGACTCAAGCCTTTTTGGGTCTTCATATCAAGGCATATGTCTAAATCTTTCAGCTCTCTTTCTTTATAACACATCTAAGATGCAGTGCTTGATCCTATAGCTGAAAATCTGTTGCAGTTCTCTTATCTTCTGTCTGCACAGCGTATCCTTCTTCTCCTGCTTTGCAGGAAGCATCAGTTCTCCTCCGTACTTGGCATGATGATCATATAGTGTGTGTGACTGTAGACCTTTGGCAGTGCAGTAATGCAAATAATTCCTACCAGACAGCATACAGTGAGTGGGTAATTGTGCATTGTTTAAGGATGTGTGAATCTGGTGAAATTTCTATACAGTCTGGGATAAAAGCTGCAAATGCTGCAGCAGGAAAACTAATCTCAGGAAGTCCACTTCATAATCTTAAATTTCACTGCCAAATACCTTTTTGGACCCATTGCACTCATCATGTAAAATATACACGTCTGTTCTAGTGGTTAGGCACCAATTCCGGTATCTCTGACTTGAGCTCCACGTTACTGTACATAGTTGTACAACAGAGGAAGCTAAGGATGGCCCTTTGCTTTCAATGCCTGTGTTCTGATAGATGATAATCAATGCTTTAACTCTGGATTTGTGTTGTCATTTTAATCTGTAGTAAAAATTCACTCTCCCCATAAGTTCAGGCAAATAAGATCCTCCAAATTTGCATGCACTTCACCTGATATGCTTATGCTTTCTTATAAGGTTAAATATGCTACAGAGGCTCAAAAAAATAATCCCAGCAAAGGCAACATTTATGCCAGTAATGTAGTAGAAAATGCAAAATGTTTCCAAGCTCAGAAGCCAACGAAGCTGCTGAAACATAAGCAAATGCTCAGAACAAATTTCACTGTATCATGATCTAAGCATATGTGTATTGATTCCTGGGCCAGACAGTTGGCTGCATGAAAGACACAAGAAGAATAAGAGTAGAGGGCCATGAATTCCGTTTCCAAACTATTTTTATTTTGAAAAGCTTTTTCATTTAAAAAAATCATCTGAATGACTGAGATAGGCGGAAATAGAGAGATGGCATATGAATCAATTTCTCTAACATCATCTTAAAGTCTTTTGCTTTATTTTTTTGGTCTCAAAAACATCCAAAAAACTCTGAGCAACAAGAAGGGCAGTGTGGAATGAGTGATAAAACTATCACAAAACAAACCAAGAATGTCAAATCAATGAACATTTCTCTTGCTGTAAGTTTTTGTAAGTCTTAAAATGATTTTGTTTGCGTTTTATTTTTATCCACTAACGTTAACTAAAACTCGTTATGAGTATCTGTTTTTGTTTTTGTGTGTTTTCTTTTTCTTTTAGCTGTACCAGATACGATCTTTTTCTTTAGTGTCCTTTTTTCCTTTAAAATGTGTTTTTCTTCAAAACGTGTCTTTAGAATGTTGCTCAGGGCCTTCCTCTGGCTTGGGCGCTGTGCTTTGGCTGGCGCAGTGGTTTTACAGCTTTCCCCTTTCAGGCGGTGTCCCCATGTGTGGCGCTGAGTGCACGTGGCGCGGCCTGGTGCGATGGAGCCGTGGAGCCGCAATCCCACCGCGCTTCGGACAGGGACAGACACTGAAGCTCTTCATGAATAAAAGCTCTGTAGTAGAATGTGTTGCAATCACCCTGGCGATGTACTCATATACATAAATGTATCAAAGACAGGAAAACACACTTGCTGCTATATTTAGTGCAAGTGTAGAGCAGTGTTTTGAAACTGCAGTGCAGGGAAGAGGAGCACACAGAAAGCCTTGATTCAGCATGGCATATCTGGGGGCAGAACATAAATACCATCCGTATCTGGTTGTTTGGTGCCTCTGTCCTTTGTCACATGCATGTTATCTGTCTTTTTGAAGACGAGGGTCATCTCTTTGTATGTGCTTTGTGCTCATACTGATAGTAGCCAAGGTCCACTGGTGCCATTTCAATATAAATTGCTGTTCAGTAATAATAAGTTTAACCGCAGCACTTCTTTGCAAAAGGGCCTTAAGCTTATGGTATTTTCACCTTGCGGGGAAGGTAGACTGCTAAGATGCTATTCCCAGGGCTGTTTTAATTTTATTTATTTTTTGCTCTCTGTCTTAAAGTCATCTTAAAAGTAGGCAGGAGGAAGAGCTGTGATTTGACTGCTAGTCCACAGGGAGCTGGGCTGAGATCTCCATGTTCACCTCCCGTAGGTCACCCAGCAGCTCTCAGACCATAACAACTTTCAGCCATTACTTTAGCTAGGCTGGGTTTGAACTAGTAACATAAAGGTGAAAGGCCCTATGGAGCATTATCAATCCACAGTCATATAGACCAGGGACTGTAGACCCCTTTTGCCTGTCCTGTTAAATTTGTGCTTCATCAGCAAGGTGATTCTGGCACAAAAGCAGCCAGAGTGTTCTGGCCACTGTGTAAACTGCACAGAGTCTGCAAAGCACCGGGGGCACCAGCGGGAGGTGCTTGCTTAATGCTTCAGGATGGGTTTAATGAACCTCATAAACATATTTTTTTTATAAATTTCATCCTTAAAGCTAAGGACTGAGCCATTAGTTTCTCTCTTTCCCCCTTTTATCTCTCTCTTTGTGAAAGTATTTTTGTGGGCTGATGTGAAATTTTCTGAGGACTTCTGTAGAATTTTCATTTTTAATTTGAAACTCACATTTTTATCCTACAAAAGAATGAACAAGGTGAAAAGAATGGAAAGAAAAATGAAATTATTTTCACTGTGGCTCTCCTCTTTGATTCATGTTATCCCCTCTTCTGTGTGTGTGTGTGTATGTGTCTATGTGCGTATGTGTGTATGTGCATCCCTGTTATCTCTGCTTAGGATGCCATTACGGGAAGTCTTGCAGACTCTGCGCAACAGCCCTGGAAAGGAAAGCTTAGCCTTGCTGCAATATAACTTTCAAGCAACAGCCTAAGACCATGTATATACGCAGTTCTTATCTAGCTTATTTCCTAAATGCAACCACCCATCTTAGCAAAAGATTTATTAAAACAGAACATTAAGAAAGGCAAAAGCAGTGCCGTCTTGTGTGATCAAAGCGATGTTGTGTTGCATAAGACCCAAATGGCATCCTTCATTCAATACCTGTAGATCATCCTGCAGACACATTGAAGGTAAGTTACAGAAATCTTTGTGAACCCCAGGCAATAGCTACTTTTCAAAATATTCACAATAAAGGAAACACTGAAAATAAAAAGAAAATTCAGAATTGTGTTATGAATAAGCTGAGGAGGCTTTAAGCTTACAAATCACCATCAATTCCTGTTTCTTAGTGGGGAGGGTATATTCTTTCCACATTTATGAGCACAATTAAGTGTTTAATTCAATTAAAAGATAGTTTGTAGCTCTGCAGCATGGAAAGCCATGTAAATCCCTGGAAGCTGTGAAAATTGGCTCCACACCCAGTTAGCTCATGCTGCAAAGAATTAGCTCGAATGTGGAAGCCAATTAACAGCGAAACTTTAATGCAGCACTAAGCTGTAGGCACTGGGCTAGCCAACGAGGGGCTGGGCAGCCTGCACAGATGGAGCCTTTCTCTACTAACACGCACTGATTTAAAGAAAACCTTGTAAACCTACCTGCTCTCCCCACCCTGCAACTTAAAAATCACACATAACTATGGCAGTCGATGCAGAAAACGGGGCCCACGGCCGTTTTTGGAAATGAGCTGTCTCTGTAGCTATCCGTAAGGTTAAAAAGGTGGGAATGGAGTTCAGAGAGTTATTTGTCATTAGACTGTGGTGATCGTTATTAGCAAATATCCCGAATCAGAGTAGCATTCCTGTCCTCAGCACTGTCAGCACTGTGGTACCCCAACATCAGGGATTCTGTTTTTTAATCTACATAATATCACTGAGATCACTAAATCCCCCAGAATTACAGAGCAGCTGAGGTTGGAAGGGACCTTTAACAATCGTTGAGTTCACCCTCCTGCTCGGGTAGGGTCCTGGGAGCAGTGGCAAAGTGCTGCACGCAGCGCACGCGGGTTGCGCTGTGTCGCGTCTCGCACGTTGGACTCGGGCAGCCAGGCTGCAGCTGGGCTCATTCCCTCACCGCCCGGGTCCATGGGCTGCCAGCCAGGCCAGGCCCACGGCTCTGAGGGCTCGGTTAGCACCGCTCTTGGCCAGAGCTAATGAGTCCCTGACCAGATCTGCTTTGTATCCAGCCAGGCTGGAGCAGGCGCAGGATAGCCGGGGTCTCTTGCAGCCCTGGATGTGCACAGGCAAGCCCAGAAGGAGGGCTGGGTGGCAAAACAAATGCTTTTCATGGAAGCAGGTTGGCAGCTCTCATTGCACTGATCGCGAATTGCGTGAACTCCCACAGCTCCTGCCTTATTGGCAGCGCCTTCCGCGTGCCGCCTCAGTGCGCGAGGTCCCGCCGGGAGGCTGGCTCCGCACACCCGCGCTGTGCGCCGGGAGGTGCTCTGATAACTGCAGAGGCAACGGGATGTGTCCCCGGGTGCGCGTAAATAAAACCTTTAGACTTCCACAGATGCAATGCAAGACATGCATGCAAAGCGTTATTATTACAAGAAGTCACAGGGAATCACTGCAAATGCACAGAAAAAAAGAATTTAAGCTGCAGTGCTGGTGTCGGATTCTGTCTAGGTGCAATCAGGATCAGGACCACAATAACAATCCGTATGTGAACAAGGCCTTTAAAACAGCTTTTTAAACATCTGAAAATGTGTTTTTTCACTCTGCTGATCTGAATTTGGCAGCAGTGTCGTCCCTGGGGGCTGCCATTTCAGTGATAGCTCCAACAGGAGACCCAGCCTAATGGCCTGTGTCAGAGCGAGAAGAGCTGAGCGGCAGCCCAGCTCACAGAGCTGCTGCTGCCAGGAGGCGCCCGCAGCGGCGGGTGGTTTCTAGCACCATGCAGACACGGGCCTTGCAGTCCTCTGCACTGCATGTGAGTGGCATTGGAATATAAGAAACAAGGGGAAGAGCCACAAGGAAAATCACAGAGCTTATTGCGGAGAGCTGTGGAAAAGTCTGCTCCTGCTTCATGTCTTTTGCATGCAGCTTTGATTTCCTTGATCTGCCTTTTGAGTTTCTTATTCCACATTAAAATAGGTTAGCGATTGCCTTAAAAAAATTGTCAGTGACTTAGCCTTTGGGTATCAGAAATAAAGAGCGTTCTGTTTCTAAAGTAATAGGGCAACATTTTCAATCATCTGGACTATCTGGACTTTTTGCTCTCTAAGGTCTCCAAGGCTTTGGGGATATTGCCCTTTTAAAGTGCTTTCCTGGCTGACCAGTGCTATCTATTTGTTTTAGCCATAGGCTGCAGATATGAGGCAAGTCTCTGGTATTTATATTAGTCTTGGATGAGCTCAGAAACTGATTCATCCAGCAGCCCAGGAATTCCCTGAGCATGGCATCAGGCTGAGCAGAGGTAAGGATATCCTTCTAGAGAGAACAGCTCTCTCTCATACAACCTGGCATACATTTGATTTTCACTTAATGTGTTATTTATAAAGTCTAATATGTCACCAGATCTCTAATTGTATTGATTTCCCGAGGTGAGGCATAGAGGACAAGGGCATCTGACTGGAGCAGTGGAGAGCAGGAGGTATTTACGCAACTAGCAACATTTCTTTAAAATTATTATTTCTGCTATTAGATGTGTCTTGTTCTTTTTATACAACAGTAAGCAGTTGCCAGACCTGTGTGATCATAGTAGACTCTGAAGGATGGAAACTTTTGGGGTCATTCAGATTTCTCGTAACTATCACTGTATGAAACAAGTCTGCCATACAATAGTATAATTTTATTTCAAATTACTAAAAACATTTATGTGAAATTGAATCATATCAAACAAATGCTTTTCAGTAGCTTTTGTTGCACTTTTTGAAAACTGGTCAAATTTTTGATTTACAGAAAGGACACACACACAAAAAAAAAAAAAAAGGCAGGTGGCTACACATGAAGAAACTCTACCAGACTATGTAGAAAATCATCTTGCTTCCATTTTTCACCTCTGGCTTAAGAACTTGTTATCTGCATTGCTGTAAGAAGTGGTTGGAAGTAGGTCCTTGGATCACACTGAGGTGTTCACTCAAAGCACTGCTGCTAAGTTTTGCCCCATTTCTCTCTCTGCCCAGCTCTACAGGACAGAATCACTCCTTCCGTGTGATCTGGATGGAGATTCCAGGTGTCCGCCTGCTGCTTAGGTCTGCTTAGGGACAAGATCACTGCTATATAGCCTACAGAAAGAGCTAGGAACTATTTTTTTCTGTTATTTTCTAAAGAAAATCAATAGTTTGAATAGCACATGATTTCATGTTGACCACTGAAGCTTGTTGCTTTGGTTGTGGTTGCAAGCATTAGAAAGTTGTTAGCTATCAGTCACTTCTGCATTCCCAGACCTTTTCTGGTCCTAAATCCTGCCATCAGATCCATAGTATGAATTTCAGATAAGCAGCTTAAATAAAGCATTAACTTGGCTTTCATGTGTAAGTGGACATTGCCAGCGTGTTTTCCCATGGAACTGTTTGCCACTGGACCTAAACCACTTAGTTCAAAGCTTATGGGTCATCATGAATTAACACGTCATGGTAGGTGAACAGGTTGATAGCTGCTCTAGCATCCAAATCAAAACAGTCTTAAGTATCTTAACGCAGCTCTTTCCTAATCTCTCATGGTCAGATTAATGGAAGGAGACTGATGGAGAGTGGGGGGAACGCCAGCAGGGCTTGTGTTTGCTCAGGCCGCTCATAATTTGAATAAATCTGTATAAGGCAAACTGAAAAACCTTTTTTTATGGTGAGGATTTAATATACTGCCTGCAGGACCCCAGGATATTAGGCTTACTGAATGCAGATTCCCTCATTCTGCATGTAAGTGGCCTGCTTAGAGAGCAGAGGCTAACATATTGATGAAAAAACTGTGTGAGATTTTGCTGTATGCAGCAATTAAAGCACTGTTTGTGTAAAGGAGGAATGCACAGAGAAGAGAAGATGCAGAGAGTCAAACTGGAAGATGTAGATGGCAGAGAGGTCGTTTGCAAAACAACCCCCACCTTCAGGAGTCATTATAAATAACTGGATTAATGGGTAACTGGTAACCAACCTTCTACCAGCAGACTTTTACCAGTTCCATCTTGGGAACTAAGATATTTACATGCCTACCTCCCCCTACTTCCCCACATACTTTAGCAAATCAACCCCCCTCTTTCTCACATTAATCTTGGAACATTTTTGAATGGTTAAAAAACAGCACAGGGACAACTATTAGTCCTGGTTGCTATAACTCAACGTGGTATTTTTAATTTTCATGTCAAAATATAGCCTTTTTTACCTGTCAAAATCCCTTCACCCAGTTGCAGTGGACCCAAAGGTTAAGTGGGAGAATCCTGCTGGGAGGAAGCCGCTGACAGCTCCTGCCCCTGGCTCTGGAAGGCGAAGCGGAGGCGGGAAGCACTGCCGGGGAGACGTCGCCTCTGGCCCGACACTGCCCGACCCCGTGGGCCGCAACGGAGGCCATAGGTTTGCCAGGACCCAGGTGGTGCCGCCCGCGCTCGCCCAGCTGCCTCAGAGGAGGCTGAGGAGAACAGGGCCAGGCGTGTGTGGCCATAGGAGCAGCTGCCGCAGCACCGGGCGCTGACCGCGCGGCCGCCTCCAGGCCTGCAGCTTAATGGCGCCCGTGCCAACTTCCTCCCGCCCTCCCTCACCTCTCCTCGTGTCAGCGTTACTTCAGCTTTACTTGTGCCTGCTTTGTTTTCCCCTTTCATATAAGGGCCCTTTCTTGCTCTTGCCAGGGCTCCATCTTTCTCCACTCTTCTCTTCTTTAGATGAGAAGAGCAAAATTAAGCCATGTGTTCACGCATGCAGTTTGCACCAACTACAGCAGCTAGCGCTGTGTTATTTGCAGCCTGGGTTTAATGTTCAACATCCTGTTTTAATTTTTCTTCTCTTTACTATACAGAGGGGAAGTGCTTCTCCAAGAATACATGGTTCATATCTAATTTCCATTTACCCAGAGCAGGATGAATATTTAAGCCAATAAGTCCTAAAATACGAAAGGAAAAAAAATACACTTGAGTCCTGGGAAGGAACACCATAAAGTAGGAAATGGTTTTTAAAAAGAAAGAAGAATTCTGAGCAGATTCTTCTCTGCAATGCAGTAAAGAATGGCTCGAGATGTAAGCAGAGTATGGCACATCTAGGAGGGCATTTGTTGCTCAGCAGGGGAATACTGATATAGATACTGAAGAAAATAATATGATAGAAGAAAGAGAAAGCCCAATGTACAGGAATATTTGGCCCACTAGCCTTTTTTTTTCTCACTACAATGTCTTATGCGTGTCAGTTCACAACTCCAGCAATTCTCCATGTCCCACTGTCCCTGCTTCCAATAAGCTCAGCAGACTCTAAGGTGTCAGTGACCTCCCGAGAAGGTACCCCTGACTTCCATAACGCTTCTGCCTCCGTTGCTCCAAAGTTGCCAAGGATGCGTGGTTGTGGCAGTGGCCTTTATCGTGTGTGACCAAGACACTAAATGGAAGAGAAAACCAGGATAAATTGCAGGGATAAAGTTAGATTGAATGTTTTCTGCATATAAAGTTTATATAAAATACTTTCTATGTCTAGCCCTTTTCCTGTCATTTTTATATCATCTCTATTAGGGGAAAGGTCTATGTGAGGCAGAAGTAAATTTATATTTGAAAGCTATTTCTGTCATGTGTTCATCTGTTAGCAAAACATTTTCTTTATCGTATCTGCCAAACTGTCCCTTTTCCCCCTAGTTTCATCTCACCTGACAACTCTTATAATGTGTTTTTTAAATATAGATCTCGTCTTTTTTCATGAAATCTTTATTGTCTCAGATTATTTTAGCAGTTTAGTACCTATTTATTCATTTCTGTAGCTGCAGAACAGGTGAACATTGTCATCATTCTCCTGTGACTTGCCGTCTAATGTTTTCAGTTGAATCCATTTGTCATATCCACTCTAACCTGTGAATTCTGAGTTCTCTGGGGCAGGTATATTTTCACTGAGGATGTGATATATGCTTAAGACTTCTATTAATCCCTAGCATTGTATTTGCTCAGAGCAGATGTGTCCTTATCCCTAATCAAATCCAGAGGACTGCAGCAGCAACATCAGCTACATAATAAGAAAACCTATTTTAATTTGGGGTTGTTTTTGCTGTTGGTGAGAAATAGGCATGAAATCTGGCAAACTTCGTCATAGACATTTGTCTTCTGAGCTAAATGGTTGGCTCCCTGAGGCCAGCTCTGGTCCTGCTACAGAGTGAGAACAGAGCAAACACATGTTAATGCTAGTTTAATGATGTATTATTTTGTATTATTTATTCAGCATTAGCACAAGATGAGATTACCATGAAATACTTCTTTTATCGGGCAGTTTACAGTCCAAAATCCAAACCTGTGACACAAGCACAGAAACTTTCTGCCATAGGAGCTCTGTTTCTCTGTGCAAAGGCTATAATGCCCCGAAGCCTGAGCAATACAGCCTTTGTTAGTATATTTTATTTTAAGTATAAAAGTATGCAGAAACTGTGTTATGTTCGAGGGAAAGCACTCAAAATGTAGAAGACACCAGAAAAGTTTTTCATGAAGCCATAATTAAGCCTCTTATGCAAATGTCCTATGAAAAAAAACTTAATTATTTGAGCATATTTTGCTGTTTTTTCCAGCCTTTGCCTCACTGAATACACAGAATATGTGGTGATGTCTTAAAATGATAATTGAGTATATTTTTAAATACTCCTTACTATTTTATGTTCCCCAAAACTTGCCAGTGAAGACAGCATTACTAATTTTCATATTAGTTTCTCTCTGTCACTTGTTGTTGTAATTCTTCAGCATTCGCAGTAACTGCATGAGATAAAATGTGTCATTAGCCACATTTTTGATGAAAAACTGAAGTGTGAAAAGCACAATATTCACCAATTTGGGCTCTCTAGCTTATAGCCTCAGGTTTTTCAGAATAATCAGTGTTATGTAGAACCTCTCGTATTCAAAACAGAGTCCCTGTTACCTCCAACACCACTATCTGATCCACTTATTTCTGGTGGTCAGCCTCTATGGTACCAGACTTGGAAGGAAAGGGGAGGAACACGGGTAGAAATGGCCCCTCATGGCTGTGACACAGCCAGTTTCTGATTCTTCAGGAAGGATTAAGCAGCCACAAGTTTCCTTCCAATCTCGTTCTGCTCTAGATCGCATACACCTCGAGGATGGTGACCTACTGCTGCCAGCGGGTTGCTTCCTATGCTTGCCTGGGAATAATTTGTACTCTGGGTCAAATGCTCCAGTTTGGCAGATAACCAACATTGGCAATATGATGCCATATAATCAAATTTCTAAGCTTACTGTTTGCTTTAAACCAAAAACATTTAACGGAAAGAAAGCCCTTTCTTTTAAAAGAATGTTTGTAGGTCTGTCATTTCCCAGTCATTTTTTGATTTTTTAATTTATAAGATCTGGTCATGGAAAAAAAAATGAATCTATTTCCTAGCACCCCAGCAATGAAAACCCCAAATCTCCTTTCTTTAGAAACTATAACAGTGTTTCTTTTCATATTCTTTTCTGTAAACATTACTGTGGTACATTAGACTGTAAACATGCCAATGTTTTCCCTAACTGTTTTTTTTTTTTTTTGTATTTCCTCTTCAAAGAAATCATCAATTTAATTTTGTGATAAATCATGATATATGAAGAATATCTCTAACTGGCATTTCAAAACCAATACTACATCACAAATCATTTACCACTTTTTTGCGAACTTTTATATTTACTGCATACTTAGAAGCCAGCATGATGTTAATCAATGATGCTTCCTCCTGCTAGGTTATAAATTATTTTCTCTCTGATGGAGCCGTCAAAAAAAGAGCAAAGTTGAGCAATGAAAATACAGTGGGGGTAGCTAGGACTAGGCAAAACTGCAGGAAATTCTCTGATTTGTGCTATCTAGGTCAGCCTTGCAACTGTAAAATCAAAGAAGTATCAGACCTCATTCAGCTTTAGCTTGCTACCTCTTCTCTAACCATCCATTGCTCCCAGGTTAGTCTGATGTTGCTACACCATCCTGCCATCTTTTCAGAGTTTTGTCATATTACTGACCAGAGCAAAACCAAACTGCTGCAGAACCATGAGAGCAGGTGAGTCCCTGAGTGCCTCTTGTCCAGTTTGATCCAGCACTGGTGCAAGACACTTGTTTGAATGCTTGAGTGCTTGTTTGAGTGCTGTGTATATGGATACACCTCAGAAAGCAGAGATCATTTGGTGGGAATAGGTGGCTTATAGATCTGGGATAATTCTTTTTGTTTCTCTGTTTCCTGCCTGTCTTGCCATTTAAATAAAACCAAACTTTCCCCTTTATCCTGTGTTACCATGATGGCAAAGAGGGAAAGGGAGACTATTATCCTTCCAAGCAGGACCATGCATGTCTGTGAGGGTTGTGCTGGGGAGAGCTGAGGCGTCGGGCAGCTAATTACAAGAAGAAGTCAGAATTAGTAAGGAGAAACTGATAAGACAGCAGAATTTATCTGCACCTGAAATGATGTCCATAGTTGGTTGAATTTCTGTAAGCAGTCTTAACTGTCTACAGGTATATGTGTGTGCCTGTGGGGGAGAAGGAAAGAAGAAGGGTCATTTTGAGGTGGTATTTTGTGTGAGGAAGAGAGTATGTAATTCCCAGCTCCATTATGTTTATTTTGGGCATGGTAAACTTGCTGTATCACGTTAGCAGCAGGGCTTCTGAGCCTGAAAAGGAGCCAGGTAGCACAAACCGTGTGAATGGAAAGCCAAATAAACCATCAAAGCGTAAAAATGTACAATTGGGTTAAGAGCATCGTAGCTACAAGTCAATAGCATTTGAAAGAAAATCTCTGCAACCAACATGTACAGAGAATGAGACATCCTTTACACAGAAGATTTATTTTTGCCATATTAGGAAAATAAGCATCCAGTAGCAAACATAATAAGGCTAATTCTCATTCCACTGTATCAGTTCCCTTTTGAATTTTTCTTAGTATTACAGGAAGTTTTTTTTTTTTTCATTTTGCTCACCCGTGGTGCTACCCCTATGTGTTGGTATAAGTGAATGGGGAATTATCCCTCATGGGAACTGTTTTATTTTTTCCTGAGAGGAGGCATCAAAGTTAATCAGAAGCCCAGGTTCAATATCAGGCTACCAGCTGTGCATCCTGGGGCTATAAAATGTTTGCTTTCTGATTTCTGTGTGGGAGCTGCAAACAAATGGGTACTGCTTGCATTTCTGTGACCAGAGCAGGCAAAGGAATGATGCCCCAGTCTGGTGCCCATAAAGCAAGCTGGCTCTTGGGGTCACATACATCCATGAGCACACTGTAGCTCTGGGCTGTTCCGTGTTGCTGATGACCAAAGCTGGAAAATATAAAACCAGTACAACAAAATAAAATAAAAAAGTACTGAAGCAGCAAAATGAAGAGGAACTGAAGTTGTGAGCTTCTAATGAGTTGTTTTGTAGCATTAGGATCTCTGCATTCAAGACTCATTTTGTTTACATATGTAAGAAGAGAAAAGAAATCAGAAGGAGACAAGCAGATGTTGTTGTTAGTGGGTAAATGCAGAGTACGTCTAATTCCATTTATGCTACTTTTAAAAGAATATTTCCCATTACCTCCTACATGCCTCCTCACTTCCAAAACTGCACACCAAGAAGGTATGGTGATTCTCCTCTGACTTATACACATCAGTCTCTTGGCTTCAACAGACTGAGTCATAATGATGTCAGAGGAAAATTGGGTCTCAATGTCTATGTCTATACAAAGTAAATAAAAAGCACCCTGGCTCATGATCTGGCCTTGAGGGCAAATGACAAAGCATGGCTAACATCCATATGGCTGAACTTTCTTCTTCTCTAAAACACGTCAGCCTCGTCTCTTATTGCGTTTTGGGAACTCTCCCAGGCTCACATTACCCTCCAAACTGTGCCCAGGTGTTACCTGGAAGAGGACTACTTCCCATGAGTCCAATCTGTGCCAAGGAGTGCAATTAAATAATATGGATGGTTGCATGCCGTAGTGTGCTGGCCCCGTGTAGTTTACTAGCATAATAGTTTACCAGACTATGTGTGCAAAGAAAGCTGCTGGCACAATAAAACCAGCAAGAGCTGTAGCTGTTGTAGTGTTTGAATACCAATTATCCAGATCTTTATATGAGCAGCCTTACACCGAAAGGAATTCTGGATAATCTCTTCAGTATGAATGTCATGGTAGTGTTTTGTACACATTCAACTGTGACTTTATAACAGCTTTATTATTCTCACTTGTTTGCTTCGTATGCACAGTTCTGTTCCATAGAGTTGCACTTTGTCACCATTAGCCTGTATTTGCCATAGACATATGACATACATTTAACCAGTCTCTCTAGAAAAGAAGCAATGATTGCAGAGCAGCTCCTTTTTATTAATCTAATCCTCACTTCCAGGACCAACGTCTCTTTGGCTTGCACTACAAACATACATCAGAAGGACTTTTCAACTACTTATAACCTTATTCAAAAGCTGTAAAAGACTTGCTAGGTAGCTAAGTAGAAGCTTTCCCCTTTAGCAGTTCATTCACTCAAATGAAGTTCTAGTGGACAAATGATTCAAATGTGTTTTTTTTTCAGGAAAAAAAAAAAAAAAAAAAAGGCAACTGTAATCTGTGACCTGATCATTCATCAGAAAAAATTTCCATTCAATACTCCTACTTTGCCTCTGAGGATGAATGTGGTATAGTCCAGCAGGACACACATTTTTTGTCTATCCCACTGCAACAGTCAGATGTAGACGACTTCTTGTTGCTATGAGATGAAGTAAGAATATGTTGTACACACATGCCACTTTTAAACTTTGCACCAGAAAACAAAAGCATAACCAGTGAGGAATCCAGAAAACAAAGTGCATTTTTTATTCTAGTTTTTGTTTTGGAAACTAAATAGAAATTACTTTGGGGTATAAAAAGCTGGGAAAAAGACAGGATATAGCCCGATTATTTCATCTTCTTTTGTTAACCCCCAAATAAATTGTGTATTTATGCTGATTTTACATTTGCTGAGGTGAGGACAAATCCACCTGGTGCTGATGCCAATGAAGTGCCTGTATTTGTGTCTAGTGACACAGTCACAGCCACTATGGCAAACTGCTAAGAAAGGAGGATTTAAATCACATATTTAGCTTTTGTGAACTCCCTATTACAACAGCAGTAGATAGATAGTGACTTTCCTTAGCATTATCATCTCCCCTAAGTGGTTAGGAAATAGAGAGGTTTAGATTTAGAAACTGCGAAGAACAAAGATAAAGTCTATAGAAAAGGTGTGGTGGAGTCTATTGCTGCTAACAGAAAGCTTACAGGAAAGTTTTTGAAAGGCAGGACATGGAGACTTTGATCCCACAGATACAGGGTAAGATAATTCAGTATTGGTATTGAGTATTATTTTCATTACATGAATTATAATAGCTAATCCTCTAAAATGAAGTTGATATATTCATTTTCCTGTAAAATGGTCACCATTCTAAGGTCTTGAGTTTGGTTAAATCAAATCTCTGTGTCTTGGTAAGGGAAAAACCACCTTACCTTGTGGTGGTCCTAAATAATCAGCAAAAAAGTCTTTAGGGCCCTCTTTTCCTCAGGACTGTATTCTGAGTATGCTCACTTGGAATACCTTGGTGATTAGTAACTGACAGTCTACTTAGAGCAGCTCTTTTAAACCTGCCACTTTAGTTTCAGGATCTGAATTCTTAAAATAGAAGGATTTCTGAAGCAAAATATTCTCAGATCAAATACCTGCCTTTTAGAGGACAGAAGGAACTTTGCTGAAAATTAAAAGGAGCAAGAAAAGCTCTTAATCGATGATCTATATTTCTGTATTGTGAAAGTGGTCCCCAAACTCTTTAAAATAGGGGAAAAAAAAGATAATTTTGTTGCAAACTCATTTTTTAATAATGTCAGTAATAGGTGAATTTCAATAGCCCCTCTTTTAGTTATAAATCTACTTATCTACTCTGCTAATATCTGCATAGTATTATCTAGAAAATGGGTTCTTCTGCTCTTCTTCTCCTTGTTTTTGAACTTGGAAGTAAAAATGTTACTTTAAAGTCCAGGTGAAAATGGTTACACTGTTAATTTTTAAGCTCTGTTTGAAAATCTGTTGGATATTTGGCCACTTGCGTTACCCTTTCAAGATATTAGGGACTGTCCTCTGAGAATAAATTAACTGTTTGCAAAACTGAACTGAGTGTAGCTCCAAGTTTTATATAAAAAGTAGGTATTTTGGTTTGCTTTTTTGTTACCATCCTTCTGGCTTCCAAGCTTCACTATCGACTTCAGGCTGATTATGTACATGAAATTTACTTCAGCCATAGGTAACAGGGAAAAAGAAAAAGCATCTGAACTTTTTTTGTACTTCTCTTCAATTAGTTTCACCTTGTCCATGACTAATGAGAAACACTTTCTGCATTTCAATCTGGGGGACAAAAATGAAGAAAAACTGCATATTCTGCAGACATCTGCTCAATAAAAGCAATAGGCTTTCCTATTGTACCTGCAGAAGCTATTAAAATATTACTGAGCAAAAAATATATCCTTTGAAACTTTACATAGGCTGTCAGTTAAGTTTTTTACAGCTCCTCATGCATTTTAAAGAGATGCACACAATGTACATGCACATAAAAAATTATAAATCAAATACCTCCCAAGGCTTGATGATTCTTAATTTGTGGCAATTCTGTGAAGTGGTTGCTGAATGATCTGATCAGGAGAGGCTGAAGAAAAAAGTGCCAGAAGAGCATTAATCCTGACTGCTTGGCAAGCCAACTCATTGTGATAAAGGGTTGATCTGGCTTAGAAGACCATACTCGTACAAGAGTTAGAAACAAAAGCTTTCATGCGTTTTAGCTCTTGAGATGATGAGGAGGTGAAGAGTTCATGCATGGAAGCACTTCTTTTTTTTGTACTATTCAGTCTTTTAAAAGATGTCTGCCTCTGTGAGTACTCATGAAAGTAAGTTTAAGATGGCTTCTCTAAGGCATTTGACTGCAGAAGATGAACTAGAAAGAGAGGGGCCACAGAGTATTAATTTTATATACGTAATTCAATTGAAAAATATTGAGAGAGAGAGAAAGGCAGGAGTGCTGCACTGCTCTCATTATGTTAATCCTCTGTTTTTCTATGCAGTGTGGTTCTTTTCCTTTTTACTGACAATTGCTTCTAGAAAGCCATTGCTTCTGTCAACCCCTACCCTCTCTTGCTTTTTCAGTATTTTGGCAACCAGCAGTAAGAACATGCGTCATATGATTTCCTTGAACGGGGTCAGGAATATGCCTGACATTGGCACTAACAACTGGAAAACTCAACAGCAAACAATATTTGTAACCACTTTAAAATTCCCTACAACTAATTGTAACATCAAGTCATGTAGAGAGTCTTCATCCCCATGGGCATGAATCCCCATTGAAATCCCCAGGTACAATGAATCCCCATTGAACCCCCCAGGTTCTTTCTTATAATTTTCTGGGCAAGCTTTAAAAGTGATGAGCATTTGCAACTTGTATTATCTTTGTTTGATTTTGAAAAATGTAACTAGTAGCTTTTGAAAATCCATCATCAAGATTATGATAAAAGTTTGCAGAAAAGAAATTCCAGGTTACAACTGCATAAGGCTCTATAGTTTCTGAATTCAAAGAGTAGCCCTTTGTGTTTGAGGCTGATTTCTGCAGCAGAAGACAGAGAGCTGGGAATGACCTCACATGAAGAGGAATTTCTGTTCAATAAGTAAAAACTATTGTCAATTAAAAGGGGAAAATGTGAAACTGCCGTTTTACCTTTTCATTTCACAACAACACTTCCCCAAAAGGCATCTCTTTTAAACAGAGCTTCACTTTACTACTCCCCCCCACACACACACACAAAAAAAAAGAAAACATTTTTGAAATCTTTCCAAAAAAAGCAGGTGTACAAATTATTCTTGCTAAAGGCTTCATACTATCATCTTTCGGCATGTAAACTGCGTTCTCTCAATGAGACTAGTCACATGATACTGGGCATAACAGTGATGCTGGGACCCACTCAGCCTGGCAAAACTGAATAGAAATCAGACTGATCTTAACTGGGAGCCATTCCAATTTTGGTTTGGATTAAAATTAGCTTTCTCTGAACCATTCTCCTCCCTTCCTTAACTACCCTCTCCAATCCTCTTCCTCCTGAAAAGAGAGACTAATTGAATTTCATATTTCATTATGCTTTTAGACATCCTAAGGAGATTGTTTGCAACCTATGGTTTGGTTTTGGGGTCCTTCAGCACCCTGGAAGTGCCAAATCCACATGATGCATGACTGACTTTGTCATCCTTTTTTAGAAAGGGACTGAGCTTTCTGGTGTCTTGTCTTTTGATGTTATCTTAAAAAATAAGTTTTTCTGTTCTGTCTGGACATGAAGATATTATGGTGTTGGCTTAGGAGTGTGTGTTCATCCTGCTGTCCAGGTTCATGCAGTTCCATGCAGTTCTGCTGTTGCACACTTAGGACATTTGCCTGCCACAGAGATCACTGCGTTTGTATGCCAGCATATGCATGTAATTGGAAGCATTCTGCAATCGAGCAATCTACCAGGATGAAAGCTGCAATATAAATGTAAATTATTATTATTCAGCCTATTAACCCTATATTAAAATACACAGGGTTCCATTTTCAGAGTAAAATATGGGAGACAGACTTATAAAACCCATTTCCATTGCATGTCATTCGTTAATGGGATTGTATATTTAGACCTCACAGACTACTTTAACAATTACCTCACAATATCGGTGCATCCTGCAAGTATATAATATGGTGTGAAAGTGACTTATAATATATGAAGCCTGGTGGACTTGCCTTCCCAGCCGCCCAAATCTTGTTTTTTTGACATTTTTGGCTCTCATTATGAAAATAGCTCAGGAAGATGTAATTAAAGAGAAAGAACACATCAAGGACTGAAGCCTGATAACTCAGACCCACAACAAAGTCTGCAGTGGGAAACAGGTACAAACTTTATGCATTTGCATCACAAAGTTGTGGGTGACAAGGAAGAAAGAAGCAAATGGCACCTGCTTTTGTGCCAGCCTGAAGATGTTATTCATGGCTCTTCTCAGATGCCATAATTCTCGTAACAGCAGCTTATGATGTGGAAAATGCATTTCCATGCTCATGCGTTGTGACTTCTCTTTATAGCCATTTACCATTAACAGATCCTGAATGGGAAATAAAAGAAATTCAGCTATCCACAAATATCAAATTCTGATTGCCAGTGTCTTCAGGAGATCTTGACCCCTTTGACTTACCAGAGGAAAAGAGACTTGGTGTTCTTAACCCACAGCAGCAGGTTTGAGTTAGCATAGTCTTTGCTGAAGAACAGTGCTGGGCTCTTGTCTGCAGCACAAGGGCACAAGCAGCTCTGCCTGACCCATGGATCCTGGCTCCCTGACCTTGTCCCTGTGCTCAGCCTCCAAGGTGGGCTGCTATGGGGTCGTCCTGTCCGCTGTGCTTGCCCTGGCCCTGGGACTCCCCTGCAGAACAGGGGTAACCTCCAAACCCTGCAAGAGGCTATGGGCAATGTTCAGAGGGAGGCCATAATCTCCAAACCAGAGAAATCCCTGCTCCTTGAATCCTTCAGAGGCTATAGCGTAGCACATGGAGGCTGGTTAGTCAGCTGGAGCTAGACTTCGCTGCCTCCCTGGTGGATGCTAGCTGCTTAGTGGTGATAATTCCCTGCTTCTTGGCACTAGACCTAGTTTTAGTGTCCCCTGATACAGATAACCTTGTGCTCCAGTAGTGAAGTATTGAATATATGAAGAGTAACATCTAAGCATTTATTAAATAAGAAAATGCAAATGTAAAACCTACATTGTCTGAAAGCACTGCTATAACAATTTGCCTTAATATTAATTTACAAAAACCTTATGCTCATTTTAGGCACTAGACAGGAGCCCACTGTGCGTTGGGGATGAAAGACAGATGCTCTATTCTGAAAAGCTACAAAACCTAAAAACTCTTCTCTTTCTCTTTTGAGGGACCTCATATATGAGATTGCACCTCAGCTTACTGTAGCTCAGGTTCCAGTATTAGACTGTGCAGACAAGTTTGAGAAGTGGCCGGGCTCGCCGTTGTTCATGTACCTGAGCCTTGCGCAGGGTGTGAATGGGCGCGTTGCACTGCTTCCTTGCAGGATGTGCGGAGTTGGGTGTGTGCTTAATCGTGAATGCTGTTTATAGCAAGTGGAAATACTTCCTTAGGAAGCAAACTTCATTTGTTAGGGAGATATAACTTTTAGCCTTGTGTATATGCTCCCACTTACATTTGAGCACTTTGTTATTTGCTAATTTTTAATGATGAGAAGAGACTTCTCTTTTCAGTGCAACTATAGAGTTGCGAACAATTGATCTTGTCTTGCACCTTAGATCTTGTCTTGCACCTTAGAGTAAAGGAGGAGGAGAAGGACATGGGCTTTGTTTAATAAGTATATTGCGCACACGTAGGCTTTGAATTCACACAAAATGCATTTCTTGTCCAGTTATTCTTTGTTTCATGTCCACCGAAAATGATACCTAGGGCTTCATTTGCAGGACATCACAAGTTCTCCAGGTGAAAATTTTTGTGCAGTTATTCGAGTGCAGTTAGTCATGCTTCCTTTGGACATTCAGCTCTTTGAATTTCACTAAGGGATTCATTATCACAGTGTATCTTCAAGGCTGCCTGACTGGTTGGCAGCATACCCATCAATATGAGAAATCTCTCTACGTCTCGTCCTACCTGTTGTACCACTTGGTCAGCCTGGGTTAGTTGGAATAGTTTGCATTAAGATATTAGGTAGCCTGAATTACATTAGGTATCTGTTAGAGAGGCTTCTTTTCTATAAATTAAGTAAGTAGTGAGATTGTTAGTGTAGGTATGCTTTTAATTTAGATAACCTGGTAGAACAGATGAGTATAGGACCAAGTCTTGTGCATATGATTTGATGGCAGTGGTGGTGGTGGTATTCTTTATCCAATTTGGAGACATATAAGTTCTGTACTATATTAATAACCTGGATTTTTAACTCGATTGGCTCTTTGGAAAAAGCTCTGTCCCTTTTCCTATGGTTGAAGGTGGAGATAACAGCTGCTAGCTTTTGAGAACAATTTTTATGTGGTAGATGTGTGGTTTCTCAGGAAGTGAAATATGAATAATAAGTATATGCCAAAAAAGAGAACTCTACTGCTATAACCACTGATAAATTTAGTGTGTGTTTTCACTTGTATCTTTTTGAAGCCTCATTTACTTGTGTTCTTCAGAAAAAAATGAAAGATTTCAGAAATTTAATTTAAATTTTGTTCACATACCTCAAAATATGAAACCTCTCTGTTCAGTCTGCCCTATTACTTACCTAAAGGCTGTTACTAAACCCAAGCCATTCCTGTGTTATAAAGGAACAAAAAAATCCCCAAATTTCTGGGACTCCTCAGCACATGAACTGAAAGAAACCCAGTCAAGTCATCTGGAATGTCCCTGTACGTGCCAGGACAGGGAGAAAGGAGGCTCAGCTTAGACTGCAATAGATGTGGGACTGCAGCCGCGCTGATACAGTTCAACAGCTTTGAGGCCGCATTAAATGACATTAAACGACACCAAGCCATGTCCACCATATCCGGGAGACATAAAAGAATTTCTTGCTTTCTCAGATGAATATTGAGTATTTTTATTAAAGAGGAAATAGTATAGATTTATGAAAAAGTATAATTAAGGCTCTTTAAAATACAGAGAATATATTTTCAACTCTTTATTAGATATGGAGTATTAACTCGTAGATGCCTTCACTGGGATTGGTGTCCTATTATGCTATACAGGCATACAGGGAAAAATGGTACCTGACCAAATAAATTTCTGTCTAAAGAGACAAGATAGAAGGAAAAACAGCAAAAAGGAACTGTGATTATTACTGCCTCGCTACAAAGGCAGACAAAATGAAATGTTCAAGGTCACAGCAGAAGTGGGCTGAGGGTGGAAGGAAGGGAAGCTCGGATGCCTTGGCCTGCCCTGAAGAGGGATCACCAAAGGGCCACGCCAAGCGTTCCCCTGTCCACATTCCCTGGCACACACAGGATTTTTTAGCTTTCTGCTTAGTTTTAGTCTTTCTGCTTTTTATTGTAAACAACAGAGGGAAAATCATGTAAAATAAAACATAAATTATTTGACAGATCCTAGGTATATAAATCTGATAAAAACAGTTCTTATGAATGTTATTGGAAGTTTTGAACTGTCAGGGTGGAGGATGGTTTTCTTCACCTGTCATCTTCATGCTATTAAAAAGAAAGCTGTGTGTGCAAGCTGAGGCGATACAACTTTTTGGCCTTGTGTTTATGTTCCTACTTGCACTTTAGCACTTCTTTATTTGTTTTTTTAATATGTGTTTGTTGCTGCATAAGGAACATACATTGCAGTAATAGGCTCAGAAGTTTTGAACAGATGTAAACATGGTTCAGAATAAGAAAGGGTCAGATCTTGCATGTCTTTATATACTATGTATTCCTAGTGCACTGGTTACTTAGGCAGGTTTGGTGATCAAATTCGAGCAGTATGAGGATCTGTTGCATCTGGTATTAAATACCAATGTTATTGGTATTGGAAATAACATGTTCTAGACTGTGAAATTGTTAAATAAAGTTTGAATTGGTGCTCGAGGTTGAGATGGCATCCTGTGTTCTTGTCTCAGAGATAAGAGCAAGGTGCTTCCAAACTCAGGAAGCAGGAACTACATTTTGCCTTTAAAAAAAAAAAAGTAATTAGAACGGTAACTCGCAAATATTAATCAAGCACACGTGAAGTGGTGCTGGTTGAATTATTTGGGGGGAGCTTTCAACAGAAGCCCAATAAGTGAATTCTATCACATAAAGCACACTTCAAATTGAGATAATTTACATTTGAATGCTGTTAATTGTTTCAGAGCTGATTAAAGTTTGTTAGAAATAGGGTCATATTATGGAAATTGTGACAATGTGTTTATTTTGAGTGACAACTCGGTGTAAGAATGAATTATGCAGAATTCAGGAGATGCTACTCCATTTCTTTAAGGTAGCAAGAAGGCCTGAGGAGGGAAGCTGAGGCTAGTCCAAGAGGTTTGTCTGAAATTAGAGTCAAATGAGGGCAGCCTGATGGAGCTGAGCAGAGGAAATACGAGTATCATTTTAAGTATCTGTGTAATTTTATGTGGATTTTGCTGTTATTATTCCAAAGAAAGCTGAGCTTCGTGGCGCTTTGTGGTGACCTCCAGTGTGTCTAAAATGTGTTGAGACAGTCCTCTCCTCTCAGCTCCTATTTCGCTTAAGCTTATTTTGCATTAAACTAATATATTTACCCACTGTATATCACAATCACCTACTGAACAGAATACCAATCGGGGGTGAGGCCTGCGGAGGGCTGCCCAGAGCTGCTGCCCTGCCTCGGCCAGGCTGCCTGCTCAGCACAGCCTGCCCTCCATGTGCCTCTTGTGGCTAGGCCTAGAGCCAAGCGTCACCCACCCGTCTGAGTGGTGATCACGGGCCACTTCCACCCTCATCAGAGCCGTCTTGGGGCATTTTGAGTAGGAACCTGTCTTACAGGTGGAGATGAAGTGTTCTGCTTTTCCTGTCCAAGTGGTAGGTAGAAAAGACAGTGTAAGAACGTACATATACTGAGATCACTTTTTTTTCACCTTTAACAAGGATTTAAGTAGACTTAAAGCCCACATTACCTTCTCCAATCATAGGACATATTTCAAGAACTTACTGCAGGCATACTGCTGAGATAATTTTGGAAAGACTGCCTAATATTGCCTACACAAATTTTTCTTTGTGAGTAAACCTGGGTTCATTTTCTAGGTCGATTAATTTGGTGCCTCAGAACCGAGGAGTCTAGGGTGAAAGGTGGAAATCCTTTGGGTCACTTGTTGTAAACAGTCATGTTTTGCAGTGATGCAAGGAAAGAGATTAAGACATTTCTGAGTTTGGATCTGAACAGCATGGTGGGCACAGTAGCCAAGTCGCTGACACAAAGCAGTAGGAACAAAATGACCGTCATAGAATACGTGTCAGTGCTACAACAATAGTAGTTTAGACCGTAGTATGTGATAATTTGAACCCAAGGAACCTTTTCACTGGTAACAAAGCTGAAGTTTGTGTTTAAGAGCATAGGAATAAAACTCAAGACTTTGCTGTGTTTAGGAGGATTTCTTTGTTGCTTCCTATCTCCAACACTTTTTGCTCTGCCACAGCTGTTTGACATGACTACAATTGTTCCCTAGAAAAGCAAAATTTACATTAACTGCTGCTGTCACCTGCTAGGGAACACCTCTTGTCTACAAGCATCTTTCTTCATGTTTCTGACTTACAGCCTATTGGAAAGATTGTCCAGCTGGGCACCTAATACTTATCTCCAAGGAAACTGTTGGTATTGCATATGCAATGTGCTCTGATTTTCTGGGATGTGAGATAAATCCCCACGTTTCTGACATGATAGCTCAGTATAATGGCACATCAAGTCAGTTTGATCTGTTGCATTGTAAATGCTTGATTTTCTGGATACTCTGGATTAACAGAATGCATTCAAATTGGAGACTTGGAGCAATCATTAGAGACATTGTAACATCCCAGCATATTACTGTGTCATAGAATGTAATTAATTTATATTTGCTTTGCTTAAATATAGGTGAAACAGCCCAAAGAATTTCCCAGAGCAGTTGGGCAGAACACTGTCAGACGGGTATGTTTAGGGAAGACAGAAATTTAAGCATTTTGGTTTAAGAACCTTGTGGTCTGGAATTATTTTGAGATTGTGTTCTTTGCTGTGCTTTCATACTGCAGTGACATGAAAAGCTTCAGCAGTATAGAGCATTGAAGTTACCCTAACCTGCCATCAAAATGGGTGCTAAAATACACGTATAGCTTGATTTGTCCGTTTTGCAATTTAGATATCTACATTTCAGCTAAATGCCTTGGGCTTTCTTTATAGTTAGCGGCATTTTAGGTGATGCGCTCAGATAGAAACTTCTGTGTTACAAGTATCTTCATTTGCTCAATGAGTACTAGAAGTTAAAAAAAAATGAGAAGAAATTTAATTTGATATAATCATTTGATACAATAATCTATTGAACACTTGGCTCTGTGCCTCACCAGCATGAGACAGAAAACATTGTTTCCACTCTCTGAAGCTAGTGCTCCATGTTTGCGCTTAGATGAAGCATTTTGATGAAACATCAATTGCTATAATGCACATTCCTCTTGGCGATGTCAGTATAGAGGAGGCCTGAAAGAGCAGAGGAAGTAGAATTTAGAAAATCTACCTCTCAAGGTCAAATGAGAAAATGTACTTTGACGTGGCCTTTGCTTTATCCACTCTGTGGATAGAGACTATTGGATTGGTTACTTGTGACTTTATCTGTGACTTTTTGACTTTATCTGTGAATATTTGCACTCATTTGCATACCTTTCAGTATTCTAATCATCTGGAGATGTTTGGACCCCTCTGTCACTTGCATGTACATAAAGGTGTAAGGAGTAGCTTTAATCACAACACAGAAAGAAAAGCAATGTTCTAGAGGCATCACTACTTCAATTAGAAAGCAAAAGCTTTTGTTGATGAATGCTCCTATTAAGATTTGTACATTTTTCTCATTTAGGGCATCAAGAGCTACTTGGTGAAGGAAGAGCATCTTTTAAATAGTTTGCAAACTGCGTGTTCTGTTGCTTAAATTGACTTCTAACAGCATTAGTTTATGAGCAACTTGTGCTTCTGCTTTATGGATTGTTTTCGTTCTCGATTATTTTTGTTCTCACCAAACATTTAAGGCTTGGTTGAAATATCCGTAGTAGACAAATTATATTTTGTGCTATGTAAACAAAGTTGTAAAGAGTAGCGCATTGCACGTAGATGTGGTGGTAGCAACATAAAGCTAATACCAGTAAATGAGACAGAAGGAAACCAGTTGCCTCCTCTTTCTAGTGTGCAATCAGTGTAAGAGTCTCTGAGATGGGCAATTACCTTAACTGTCTGCCTACAGCAGCAGCGAGCTGCGTGATCAACCCAGTGCACAGGATTATACACTCCCCACCACTTGATGAAGAAATTCGGTCTGCACCGATAGCTACCGTATAGTGCTACATACTGCTTTTGTACTTATTAAAAGCAAAAAGGGTACTAAGATAACCAAGTTAAAAAGCAATGGAGAAAAAATAATATTTCGTCAAGTATTGACTTCCTATTGGAGGTAGTGTAGTGCAGAGCGGTATGGTGGTTGCTCAGAATCTGATTGTAAAACCTTTCTTTTTCTGCTTGAAGGATCTCAGCCATTTCCATTTGTGTGCGTTAATTTTCTTTAACAGATCTGCCTTTGTTCTAGTTGGGATATGCAGAAAAAATAAATTGTCACATTTAGGGCAATTTATAATACAGAATACGCCCTGCTCACCCCAGCCCTGGTATTTCTAGCAAAATGAAACTCCAAACATTCCTAATCCTTTGTTTGAGTCTGTGCTGTTTAGTAATCCATAAGGGAAGAAAGCCAAATAAACAGCTGGCCTGTTTTAGCAGTCACTACCAGCTCCTCTCCTGGCTGTCCCTGCTGGCTGGCAGGGATTGCCTGGTGAATTTAAACGCAGGCCTCAGCGCCACGCGCTCGCGTCGCCCGCTCCGACTCTGCCGCTGCGCCGAGCGATCCTGGCGCCAAGGATGCCCACAAGTCAGGAGGCCTCTGGGTGGTGGGAGTGAGACACCCTTCCACCCAGCTAAACTGAAATGTGAAGACTGTCACAAAACTCGCTGCTTCCATTCCCGGTGCAGGACTGGTTTCTCAGGCAATATTCTCTGAATTAAATACGTGCCAATGTGTATATATAAAAAGATGAGAAGTAAAAAGGCAAAGGCACTGAACACACTTTTCTCTTTGGATGATGATAAAGCAAAAAACATAAAACAGGTATCAGACATATTAATGAACTGGCGATGATACAGGCAATATGAGATGTGGTAGTACCAAAGTTTGCTTCACTCTGAGAATGACTTTCTCCTCAAGAAAAAAATGAAGAGTTCATAAATTGGTATGCAGTATAACTACAGTCAGCAGAACATTCTTCATTCAAAATGTAGCAATCCATGAACTATCACTTACTATATTTTGATTGTCTTCCATAATTTATATTACTAGCATCATCTGTATTGTTCTGTTATAAATTGAGAAGATCGATATGACTATACTGTTTTAGATACATCTCAGTGTGTTTTTAAAAAGTTCAGCAATCTTTGAAGAACTCAGCACCACTGAATGGCACATATTTTTTATTTTCATAATCATATTCCTATTTGAGAATATTTTCTCTCCCTTTGTTCCTATTTTTCTGTTACAGCATCTCAGCTTCTTGCATCTTAACTTCTCTCAAGGACTACATAATATTAAGTTATATCTGCTGTAGAATCAGCAGAAGTATTTGAGAAGCAAGGAGCTACTTTGAAATTATAATGACTTACACTTATTAATGAATAATAATTTATATAAATTTTTTTATTGATTTCAGTGGCGGGTAGAAATGTTCAGATGAAGCTTACAGGTTTGTATCACAGTTAGCATGAGGAGGCTACACATCTGACTGTGGCTTCTGGTTGTCACTGTAAAACATGCATATTGAGCTATGGCACTCATAAAGCTAGAGTATGACCCGTGTAGTGCTTAAATCTGTTGGATTACTTTTCTGTTTTTAATTTCTTCATGACAGATATTTTCACACAGCATTTCATAGTTTTAGATTTTTTTATCATTTCGGATTTTTTAAATTTTTAAGATCCTGGTTGTAATACAGTGCAAAATGCTGTTGTCTCTAATAATATTCTTTTTCTTTATGTTTCTTATGCCATCCTGTTTAAATATCTACTCATTCTTTGTAACTTGTTCAGAGATCAGAGTATTGATTTACATCACTGGCCCATAATGTCCAGATACTGTAACATTTTCAGTTCAGTCCTTCTTTCTTTACTAATTTAAGTCATGATGTTAAAGTCTGGATTTGGCAGTTTTTTAGTCTGGTAATAATTGTTCATCTTTATCTGTATCTTTATACATACCCTCTTTAGTCTCTGTTGTATAAATCTTGATTTATAAGCATATGAGTAAATCACTGAACAACTTAATTGCAATTACACTTTATTATAATACAAAGCAATATATATATATATAAAACATATATATATATACATCTAATACTTTTTGTATGAAGCTTTTAAAAATGCAGGTCATCATTTTCAAATTGAGTTGACAGATAGTTTAGTTATCTAAAAGCTCTCTTAAATCTAAGCATAGGTGTGTGTTGTTAGAACCCTTAATCATGTCTCTATATACAAACTTTTAATGTACAAACTTTTACCTTCTTCTAGATGCTTGGTGTGGATATGTTGGCTTGTGCAGTTAGAGAATCTCAAAGCCCAGTGCTCAGAATCTCTCTTATTTCAGAGCTGCCTGCTCTTTGTAGAGCCTGACTCTGCACTGTACTAAATTCCATTACTCTGAAATCTCTTTATCCATCGCTAACATAACCATCTGAGCTCACACTGAACTCTGAGGAGTATGGTAGATTACTAGGTCTTCTTTCTCTGCCTCTTCTTTTGATGGTAATAAGTATAAATCTCAACTTGGTTAAAATGGATAAATATAATATTGCTCTGAATGCTGGGACATAGTCCATCCGATGTGAGGATTATACATCCCTTTTCACTGACTGATTCCTTTTTACCTATTCTGGTGTCACTCTTCATTTCATTAATTTTTCATTTTCTGCCTCCAGGAAACTTTTCTCTGATTCTGGCATGTTTCCCTCTTTCTCCCTAGTGAACATACTTGAGACAAAGAAATCTTTTAGCTTTGCAGCACTCTCTGCCTCAGCTGTCATCAGCTCATCCCCATCCATCACACCAAGAGACTACAGTCTCCCTCAAAATCTTCCTGGCCCTTATCTATTTGTAAAACCTTCTGTTTGTCCTTCTATCATTAACTAGAATTCCTCTTAATTTTTTTGTCTTCTATACTGGTATTTCTTTTTCACTGTTTTAACAGACACGTGTGTCTCCTAATTACAGCAATAATAGCACGTGAGTGATGTTTGCAAGCAACTGATGTTTGCAAGCACAGTCTTGGAGCAGGGGAAGAAAGCATAAAGCTAGCAGCTACAGAATGCTTTACAACTGAATTCACCTGTAGATTTTACACAAGACATTCATTGACTTTTTTTGCAGTAGCAGAACGCTTTATTTTTCTCAGAAAAGGAAGTCAAAATATACATAACACACCAGTTCACTGTAATGGCAGGGCAGACACTCAATTGCTATGAATTGCCTTAGCAACACTAAAGATCAGGGCTAAACAATTTTCACTAGTGTGTATCAAGTGAGTATGTTGTTTGCAAGGGCCTTTTGTGCAACCAGTGAAACTAGAAATGTCACGTTAAGTGACCAGAGGCTTAGATTCCAAACTGTGACTATCAGCTACTAAAGACAGCAAAAGAAAGAGATGGTTTGACTGTGAATGGTGGCACTTACCATGGTAAACTGCCTGCTCCTCTTCTCTAAAGAAACTCTGCACTAAGCAACTCCTAGAGGAGACGAACATTAAGTAATCCAGCTCTGCATCAAATAATGTACTTTTTGTTAGCTTTGCTATCTTAGTGGCATCTTGGTCTCATCTTGTGGACAAAGGTGCCAGTACTGGATGTCAACAAGGTAGACAAATGTAGATATACAGTTCTTACTCTGAAATATATAAGACTGCAGGTATCATACAACACATGAAAAGAATATTAATGGTGAAGGGCAAACAGAATGTGAGACATTCTTGATCAACTTTGTAAGTAGCTATCTCACTATAGCTGTCACCTAATCTTTGTCAAGGTTTTGTTTGGGTATCACCATGAATGAAAAACTAAAGGAGCAATCAGAGATCTTGCAGTTCTATATACTGTTTCACTGCATCACTGTTTTATATTGTTTTGATTAACTGATTCATTACATCATCTTAGACTGTATTTTTTTTTAAATTCTAATCCAAGATCTTTGCTCAAATCTAGCAGCAGATTATGTTCCCAGGTAGTCCATTCTATTGCTTAAAATGAGCCATTGCTGGACTCAGTCTAGTATGTCCCTGTCTTTCTTTCACTGGGGAGGCCAGAAGGCACAGCACTCCAGATGTGGTCTCACTAGTACTGAGCAGACGAGAAGGATCATCTCAGTCTGTTCTTGATGGTCTTCCTAATGTAGCCTAGGATGCTAACACCTTCCTTGCCACAGGGGTACGTTGCTGGTTCATGTTCAAATTTTTGTCCTTCAGGTCTTCTCTGCCAAGCTGCCTAGAATTGTCTGTGCTGTTGCCTGGGATTGTTATTACCCAGGTGCAGAACTTTGCATTTCCCAGGTGACTAAGTGCTGATTTGTCACTTGCTAACTTCATTTTCATTAAGTTACTTTTGCTTTCACTTTTTAAGATTTCTGTTTCACACACAAACTCTTGCAAATAGTATTTTATATTATCTACTTTTTGAAGAAATGTCATCTGTGAACAAGATTGAGTTATGTGCTAAGCCAAATTCTAGAAGTATTCAGATAAGCATTTGGCTTCTTCACTCAAATTATTTAGGTTTTGGAATACAATTTTGAGTAATTAAAAAATGCCAACATGTTTTCTGATTCATAGTCCCAGGCAGAAGTTCCCATATCTGACTTTGTTTATGTAAGACTGAAAAACTATCCTGACAAGAGCATCCCCCATGGTGCTGAAGTTGAGTACCTTAACAATTCTCACTGGCTAGCTCTGTGCATGTTCCCAAACATTTTCTGACTGTGTTGCTGAATTTCCATAAAAAAATGCTATGAACACCCCACCCCTCCGTACTTAACAGTCTCTTGAGTGTCCCAACACAAGACCAGATGGCATGACCCCTGCTACTGTATCATCACCAGCCAGACATGCACTAACTCACAGCAGGCTCTCCAGCTAAACTGGTTCCTCTGCTGCCCCCCTAAATTGCTTCCCCTGCTGCCCTGGTTGATGTTGGCTAAAGAAACAGAGGGCAAAGGAATAAAGGGATCCCCATCAGGATTAGAAGGAATCCTAGATAGGAATGACAGACTTGTCCCATACTTTCTTTATAGTTTCACCAGAAAACAAAGTCAGGAGCAGCAAAGACTTCTTACTCCCTGCTGTACTAGGGGAGACAATAAACTGAGTTCAGAGTACAAAGGAAATTTTGACTGCAGTTTACTGCACTCATGATAATTTCTATGCAAGCATGGAGAAACTCACATGAAGAAAAATGCAGAAGTTGTGCTACCTTGACATACACCGAAGCTTCACGATGACTGACAAATAGGAAGATTAACATTGTCAAGAGATTCTGAATAAGTTGATACGAAGGGTGGATGGTGCTCTTTGCATGAAAGCATGAGTTAGTTGTCCATCCCAACTGTAAAGTGAAGTCTACTCTTCCCTTCACATGTTTCTTTCTATCTTGTTTTACACTCATGCTTCCTTTTAGACATACAGAATACATCCAAACGGCCAAACTCCAGCTGAGAATATAGGCTGTTTCCACCCCAAACTTTGATGTTCAGCAAAGTGCATGACCTTAGGAGCAGTGAATGCCCTAGAGAGAGTACCAGCAAATTCCTCAGTATCAGTAAGAAACACTTCTCAGCCACGGTTGCCAGTTTGGCAGTGGGAAGTAAGGAGGGAGATGACTTTGAGTTACCCTACAAAATGACTGAACCTAGAATAGTTTCTGACTTTGACTTCTGTTATTTAGTTGTAGATCAGGAGGTCTTGTCCATTATTTTACAGACAATTGAATAAGCCACTCTTCGAAAGAACATAGGAAAAGGGAGCTGAAGGTGTGAAGCTTTGTCTCAGCTGTAGGCAGACAGTGTTCATAGTCTGATTTATTGTTGATTATGTTTCTAGGTCATATACTGATTCCTCTGTTTCTCAGGAGGATTTTAAGTACTAGAGTATGTCATCTGTCCTTGATAGTGCCTCTAGGTGTATTTAATCTGAATTAATTCTGAAGGATTGCAGATGATGGCAATCGAGAGACATAGGTGGTTTGTCTCTAGATTATGACAAGCCTTCAGATAGTCTCATCTGCAAGTATGCAGGGCTGATCTCAGTAAAGATACTTTTTACTCTGTGTGTTCCTACCAGTGGGAGTGTCATATATTTTCTTATCTAATACGTCCTGTAACTAGAGTGTGCTAATCTTCCAGTAGGAAGGATGAATTAATGTGTTCATTTTTCTCTAGTCTTTACTCTTTCAAAGAGACAAAAAATGTTATTAATTATGTGTTGTATAGTACTCCTTGTTAGCAATCCCACTGTATATATCTGGCAGCCAGTGATGTTTGCTTCCCTAAAATCAATTAAAAAAAAATCAGTATAGCTATTTTCTGAACTCGAAGAGATTTGGACTTTTAAATCAACCATTTTTTTATCTCATCCCCTGGAAGAAGAATGCCACTATTTCATGCCTTCTGGGTCAAGCTCTTAGCCTCTAATATAAAAAAGAAGCACATCGTCAGACAACATTCAAAGACTGATTAGACCAAGAGGATATTTGCAAGATGGGGCAGAGGCACCCAGCACCAGAAGCAGGAGGTGTGGGGAGTGAGGAGGAAGGTTGGAGAGTGTCACCTGATGGGTGACATCCTTCAGTGCAGCACTCAAAATGGCAGGTGCAGGAGGCAGCTGCCTCTTGCTCCACGCTAGGTGAGGAGTGTAGCAGAGGTGCCTGCTCAATGCTTTCACAGGTACAGAGTCGTATTTTCAGATGATTACTGGAGGAAAGCCAATGAGGAACAGATGGGTAGGGAAAGACACGTGTGAATGTAGATGGTGGAGATGGCACAAGCCTTCATATAGAGGAGCCTGGGTTACAGTTAATAGTGTGTTACAAACACATGGAGTAGCTTTTATTAAGCAGTTACATGGACTGGGAAACTGTGCATTTCCACCGTAAATGTCTTTTCTTCCTTCTGCCCTTGCAGACACATAGGAAAGAATACAGGAGAGAACAACAGGTTTAATTTTTGATGTTGAGTCCTGGGAATTCCCACAATGGGTAGGACAGAACAGTACTGGAAGCTGGAAAAGGCCAGTAAGCTTAGAGTGAAGTAAGTGGATAAAGGTGAGAGATAATTGTCTGGAAAAGTGGATGGTAGATTTAGAAGAAAAGGTGAAAGAAAAGAGTTTAGAATGAGACAGATTTTCAGCTTTGAAGTAGATAAGCATGAGTAGATAAATGATCTCCCTAGTGTATTCACAGTTTGGATTTGTGTGATTTTCCTTTCTGAAGCTAAGCCCATCAAGATTGTTCTCAGGTTTGGCATTTAGTAGGTGAGGGCTTTCCAAAGGCTACAGTGGCATAGGTTAATTTCACGTACAGACTGTGAATTGCACAGTGAGCTACCATGAACTTGATGGTTTGTGTATCAGCATTGGGGGGAGTGACAGCAGGTCTTGGAAGCTCCAAAGATTTGCTTCTAAGTCAGCCAGGAATAATTCAGATCTTGCTTGCATGGGGACAGATAGCATAGTCATTAAGACTGTTAGCAGTAAAGGCACAATAGCTCCTGCGCTGCTGCTTGGTGTAAATGCCAGTGCTCTAAAGCAGTTGTGTCACCAGCATCAGCAAACTCTCACAGAAGGGTCACTTAGACCATGGACTGTGGCAGGGTGATATTTGGAGGTTACTGTAAAGGAGAGTGTCCTATCTCTGAATGCCATGGCTGGACACAGCATGCTGGCTTTACCTTGCCAGTCCATGACCACACAATGGTCTGTGATGAATGTGATTGTGGGCTTGGCAGTCTCAAGACTGCTTTGGCACAGGTCAGCTTCCAGGGGGTTAGACACCTTGCATCTCCGTGAGCATGGCGTTCAGAAATGGCTTTGCTACCTCTTTGTTACCAATGCCAAGTCTTGTCATGGTGACTCATCTCTTACAGCAGTAATGATGGGTGTTCAGAGCTGTCAGTATAGAGTGATCTGAGTCTGTCCCCTGACCAGACTTCACTGGGGCCTCTGCCTCTTCTTTTCTTGTCACAGATATCAGGTTGTCTAGAAGAAGTCAGTTTGTGTTTTAAGGAGTAGTGGACAGATCCCTATGTAGGGTTCAGTAGTGGTTCAGAGCTTTCAAAGTGGAAAAGACAAGTGAGAGATGCACCAAGAGCTCCAAAGACCTTACTAAGGAGACAAGAGAGCTTAGAGTGTAGATACCATACGTGGTTCTGCCTCAACGTGGAATATGAACATTGCTAGTTCCCAGTGCCTTGAAAATAACTGTAGCATAGACACACATAGGGAATTCATGTCTGGAAAACAATCCTTTGTGAGCAGCCTAATAGAGATTGGGGATGTAAACAAGGAGGTCTCTCCTACAGTTAAATATGTCAGTTAGAAACAGAAAGAATTCTTTTAACTGGGGCATCTCTTGTATCATGAAATATTAAGCCTCGTCCAACTGGTAGTACAGAAAGTCAGGTGAACTGTCTGCTCTGCCTCTACACAAGGATTCTCAGTTGAATGGCAACAGTGTGAATATCTATATTGGTGCCCAAATTAACATCTGTAGTTTAAATTTAACTGCTTAAATGCCTAACAATACACTTGAGCATGTCTGTAGAGCAGGGAGAACAAAGGAGTCAAATCAAACCTTAATTTCCACAGTGACACTAAGACAATGTAATAAGGTCAAATAAAGCCTTTTGCTCTGTCTTGTGTGTCAGTCACCCTGCTACACTGATGCTTAAGACATCATGGAAAGAAACTCATACTTGTGAAGCAAGTACCACCCTTCTGTCACAAGTGAAAAATAATGTTAAATGTGTTCTTATCATTACACCTTGCATTAACAGACTACTAAAAATTCAGTTCATGTATTTTGCCTCCTAGTCTCCTTCACTGGGTGCTAACCTGAAGTCTTTTCCTATAGTTAGTGTAGAATCTAGTAGTTTTTGTCATTTCATATATTTTCTTCTTGACCAATCCTGAGGGATACTAAAAGTTTATGTAATTCCTGTATAATAGCTGAAAACTCATAATAGAGTTCAATAAATTCCTCTGCTTTAAAAGCTGTACAAACTTGTGTCTAAGGGACATGATTTGTGTCTTACTTCAGAACCACTGGTGAACACACTAGACTATTGGTGCTTTTGAGTGTTCGATTTATTTCTGATGTGTTAGCAATATTATAACAGCAGTGTTTAAGCCTACACAATACACATGGGTGGTACAAAGACTAAGAATGCAGGCTACAGTTTTTTAGTGATAAGAATTTGGGAAAAGGCCCACATGAAGTAAGCACAAAGATCCCCAAAATCACGCAGTGTAGGATTCATATGTCTCAAACACACTAGCCTCAACCAACTAAACAATCCACATCTCCCACAAAGGGAATGAAAGTATTTGGCATAGAAAGGCAGAGCAAGAGCATTAGAATTTAACAGTGTGATGATCAGGGGTTGATTCCCTGAAGAAGTCTGATAGGCTTGCAGAATGTACCCAAATTAAACTCTGGAGTGATGCCAATACTGCTGAGTCCTTCAGTGAGTTCAAAGATTCAGCCGAGCAATCTTCACCTTTACTGTCCTGTGTCCCCTCTTTAGCTCTCACTGTGGTGATGTTAACTGCTTAATTCCCAGCTAGAGCGCTGAAACCTACCTCACATGAATGATTTTAAATGCTTATTATCTATTTGATATGAATTAGCTGATTTTACTACTCAAATACCATGGTGATAAGCATATTAGATAGATATAAATATCCAGTCAGAGAAAAGCAGCTTTTTCTCACTGATTTTACTTATCTGGAAAATATACTCTGAAGCTCTTTGTTCAAAAATCATTTCCAAAAGCTGTGATGTTAGCTTTAAAAAACATCACCTTTGCACTTAAGCTTGAGAAATACTAGTCTCATTAGGACACAGACAGGTTGGTTAAGGAATAAACCTTCATGTAGGTAAAGGGAAGAAAATAGGAATAGGAAACTACTTCACCATCTTTCCTATTTAAGTATATTTTGTCTATAAATGATAGTTGATTTTAAAGACACATTACGGTTGGACTCGATGATCTTGAAGGTCTTTTTCTTTTAGAAAAAGCATTTTCTTTTAGAAGTTACAGTAGGTGACTGCAGAATGCATCCTTAGGGGGTGTTTCATTTCTGTAAAGCGCTAAACAGTCACGGGACTGCGTCCACTATATTGCTGTACAAATTGTCACGATAATTGTCATTCCTGGTTCTTGTTACAATACGTGTCACAAATAATGGATTAAATTTGTGGAATTTTCTCACTCTTGTCCTAGTTTTTATCCCTGCAGCCTGAATTTATTATCAGAGACAGCAATACCAATCATTAAAATGCAAACGTAATTTATTTTTGTCACAATTCTTTGTATAAAAAAAGGAAAATGGCATATGATTAACACTCAATTATGGAATAAAGTCATTTAATTTTGCCATAAAATTATGATGATTACTGAGTATATAATCACCCTAGTTCATTTTTTTGTTATTACATATTCTAATATTGCTCCGTAATATGTTAAGGTAAATTGATCTATTTAAAAAAAAAAGAAAAAGTATTTGCAAACAGTAAACAAATGGTGTTTTGGAGTACATCTGGTACATGTTTGAGGTAATGTTTATACTATATATAACTGGTATAATTGTATTATAGCTGATAGGAAATTAGGCTGATTTTAAATTTAGTCTGCTTTTTAATGTCAATCGCATTTAAAAGAATTTTTATGCTGTGTAATGAGAGTCACCTGGATTGTCACCAGGGATTGAGTCTGTCACTAAAGGGAGAAAAAAAAAGGAAAAAAAAAAAAAACAAGGAGAGGGAGTGCCTAAAATCAGAAGAGTTATGAGTGGAATCTAACACCCTTTTAAAGTCAGGGGAAGCATTTCTACTGACTGTGGTGAGAAATGCAGCAGGGAAAGGAACAGGAATCAGCTGTGCCAAACTTACTGGTTTTATAGAAGAATCCATCAGGATGAAGCAGCTCCATTACAGTAAGGGAGGTTACAAAATCAGCTTTGCCAAGTGAAAATACGTGGTTGATCAATTAGGAAGGAGAAATGGCAAGGATTAGAAGAACAAAAAGCATACTTTAAAGGAAACAAAGTTTTACTGAGAAGGGAAGAGAAAAAGAGTTAAGAGATTAATGGGTGAAAAGGCTGTAGTACCTACAAATGCATGTGAGAGGGGTAAAAATGAGGGTAAAAGGTAGTGTACAGTGTAAAGAAAGGTAGCAGGAATGGAGATGGCTTGTAGGGATGAAACAGAGGAATATAGAAAGTCGAAGAACAGCCACTGATGATAGTGGTGATGATGTCTTTTCTGCTGGTAGCAACATGATGGAAAATTTGGTTTCTAGAACAGTTGAGTGAAATCATAAGCTCTGGCCAAGGATGCACAAGTCACCTCCCAAAAGGTAGGAGAGAAAATCTGTGACATGTTGGCTTGCAGAGGCAGATGAGGAATTTGAAAGGAAGATTGTATACAGTACCAAAAAATAACTGTTGGTGTATTTTAAAATGTGTGAAATTCTTAGTTTTCTCTCAAGCTAACAAAAATCATGTGCTCATTTGGGATGTCCAATTGCTCAGCTTGTTAAAAATTAGAGAGAACATTGACCAGAAGTGCTCTGCAGGCTGACGTCTTGAGCTTCAGCCTTGCTTTAAACTCCCCTAACTCTCCAAGACATTAAACATGGCATCTCTGAGTACCAATGAGCAAGAATGGTAACTGCTGCTGACAGAAAAGATTAAATTCATTCCGGACGTCTCTACAGTGAGTACTACCAGAAACAAATTTCTCTTGTATTTTTAACTGAGACATCCAGTGCAAAATCCAGCTATTCTTGTTATCATTAGCTCTGCTGTGCTGCTAGAACCAGTTGATGTTACAGGCCCTATAGGTCATATTCCCCATTTATTTCTGTAAGTGTTGAAATCTGTGTGAAGACTTGTGGACAATTTAAGGATTAAATCTAAGTTGTTCAGTGTATTCTTTCAAGAGACATAACTACACAAATGTGGAAAAAATAGGACAGATTTGGCAATGGTAATTAAAAGCAGCTAAGAGATAGGACAAATCTCTCTCTCCCTCCCCTCTCTTCCTTCCTCTCTGAGAGTTTAATAGTGGTCTATGAAGAGAGCACTGGCGTGGGAACTGCTAACCAGACCTAATGCAATGACTCTGAATGGCACCACCTTTCTGCCAGCACAAGATGCCCAACAGTGATGCGCCAGACAGTTTCTAGTATGGAAGAACAAGTAGAAATTGCTGAAAATAATATTGCTTCAAGTTAGCTTGAAAAGACCTTCAAGTTAGAAATGGTAACTTGAAGATGGTCTCAAAAAGAAATCTTTTTTCCTTTAAAAGGTTTTATTCATGGGGCTAACTTGTGCGTTGGTTAGATTGAGTCCTACAATCCTAATGCTAGGACTTGCAGAAAGATGATTAGCTGCAGACTATTTTCACTTCTCTCCCTCTTTGTGTAGAGTATTACACAACTGAGCATTACACAACACGTTTTCATCTTGAAGGTTCACGTGTTGAATGGGTAAAACTAGGCTCATACTCAGGACTTTCTGAGAGTCTTCTGCTTCTGATCTTGTGTTGTGCTTTCTCGTAGTAAGGTTGGACACATCTCTTCAAACAAAGGCCCTTGGCTGGTCTCTATCTTCCATCGTGCCTTGCAGTTGTGGCAGTGCCACGATGCCCCAGGCAACCCATCTAGAGAACAACAGCTTTGTCTCCCATATGGCAGCTCAGACAGGCATGGCATGATACTGATCTGATCCAAAGGAAAACATTCTCTTTTTTTTGACAAAATAATATGAGGGGATTTTGGTTTACCTAACCAAAAATAAGTAAATTGTTTTGATTTCTATAGCATTAGTGATTATTATGAAGATCACAGTGTATTGTTTCTGAGGTTTTCCTGTGTTTCTTCTTGTAAAGTGCTCTTTCTTCTGAGCACTTGAGGGTCCTAGGGTGATATTAGCACCTGTGGTTCCTTAGGCTTCTCTTCTCATCTGACCTGCCTGTCTCATAGACATGACCCTCTAGCTTAGCAAATATGTCATAATTTGTTTTGATGGTTAGGATGCATTTCATACTCAATAGTGCATAGTTAGCTACATTCCTATGTCCTAATGTTTATGATGAAGAATCCCAGACTAGCAATGTAGACAAGCGAGTATACACTGATTAAAAAAAAAAAAATCTGTTAAGGATTTAGTTGGCAAGACAAAGTGGGAGAATAAACTCCTAGAAAGGCTGAAGAGGAGCCTGTTGTCATGGAATATATTTGTGCTTTTCGTATGGGAAGAAAACAAGGAGATTCCTAAAATCTGAAATTGAACTAATAGAAAATTTAAGGTTAAAGTGGTTCTCACCACTGGTTAAGTTTTCTCTTAACCAGGTTCAGCTAACAGGGAAAAATTCAAAGTCTTGAGGAGTGATTTAGAAGATGATGGCTAAAGACAAAGGGCCTAAAAGTATTAGGCAATGGAGGTGTTTTGTGCTTCAGGTAAATCAAAATGGAACCAGACTGCTAGCATGTCATTTTAGTAAGGTTTCAGCTGATTGTTCACTCAAGAATTGGGGAAAAAAATGATGATTGAGCATGTATGTCAAAGCACCTCTCAAGGATGCCAGTAAAATAAAGGTATAAATGTATTCATTAAAAGTAAATGGGAAGGAATTATAGAAAGAATGAGAAAAGAAGATCGAGGAGACTTAGGTTGTATCTGGGAACTATCCTATGGCAAAATCTTGGTCACATGGTCAAAATCCAAATTTGTAGGTAAAAACTTCAATGAATTAGACATAATTCATAAATAAGAAACCACAAAAAAGTCAGTGAGGCAACACAGTCCTTGCCTACAAGGTATATTATACCTATCTATAAAATAGACCAACCAAAAGAAGTGATAGAATAGCTGTATGTAGGAAGGGTTGCACAGGTTCCAGGAAAAGCAAAAGTTCTTAGTAGACAAGATCAAACAACCATATCTGTATGAGTTTAACCCTAGGTACATAAATGTATTAAGGAAGACTTGCTTTAAGATTAAGAAAAAGAAGTTCAGTATACAACGGCAGTCAACTCGCTCTAATTATCTTAGTGCTGAGAGTGGAAGTTAATGGGGGAGTGTCTCAGTTTTCAGCATCTTTTATAGAGAGACAAAATTTGGAGAGATCAGCTCTCCCCACGTGGAATAAGAGTCTGAGGGAAAAGGTAATGCTGGAGCATATGAGAAGAGATTTCAAGAGACCTTTGTAAGAAAAGTATGTTAAATCATTCAAAAACAACTCTTACAAGAATAAAATGAGGGTCATTAATCCTTTGGCAAGTAAAAGAAGAAAAATTATACACTGACACTACATTTTAAAAAAGAAAAAAAAAAAGGAAGATTTCATTAGTGTACAATGATTAGCTGATTTTGCTGAGAGAAACAACTATAGTATGTAGGCAGGCATTCAAATTACCAAAGAAAATGGAAAGTAGAAAAGCAAGAAATAATTCAGTATGGCTACATTACAGCTGAGAAGGTCTTTCAAGTCAAAGAAAAATCTTTCAAAACTTAGAAATAATCATGATGCTTCTTTCCAGAACTATGGAATGAAATTTAAAAGATAGTATTTCTAACTGCAGAAAAACAAACACTTTTTCACAGAAGAAGAGTAGACTGTGGAACTCAATTCCACATGATAACTCTGAGCATAAGAAATTAAAATAATTTGTAAAAAAAAAAAAAAAAAAGGGCTACTGTTTCTATCTACAGTCATAACAATCTAGACTAACAGCAAGTGAGAAGAAATGTCTTTGTAAACTTGAATCACTGCAAATTATCAGCTTCTAGCCTGTATTAGCTTTTATCTGAAAATCACAAGCCTCTATTTCTGGCAAGCTACTTTAATATAGTTATATCTTTAATAGTGAACTCTGTCCTTATGAGGTGCCACACTTCATAGTGTACGTAAACAGTTGTGTATTTCTGTACCTTAGCTATGTATACAATTTAAATAAATGTTCAAGAATATGCCCAGTTTCATGGGGATTCACAAATTGTACTAAAATGTATAATGATAGAAAAATAATAATTAAATATATGGAATCATATGTAGTGATAGATAAGTGCTTATAGATAAATTAAATACGCTTTAAAAAGTGCTTCACTTCTGACACAAGGAGTAATCCAAGCACTAAAGCATGTAATTCTATCATGGGTATTTTCTTTGAACTACCCTCTTTAAGCACATAAAATTTCCTTCAACATGAAAAAGAGGTGGTGTTTTCAAACAGAAACTTATAAAATAAAATACATAATTGCCTACAGTAAGGTTGAATCTATTTAGTGGATCTAACTGAGCAGGGAATACACAGCTGTTAATCTGATGAGATTCATGAAAGAATAAAAAAATGCCACTGAGAGATTAATTTATGCAGAAGAATATATGTCAAGTGTTCAAGTAATAACAGTGCTTATACACAGGGACAGTGCTGGTGGGAAAAATGCATATTCTGAACACCTAGATGATTTATGGTAACAAATAAAAATTTTTGCATAGAGTATGTCTGAAATTTTGGTTGAAAAATTGCTGCAAATTCTAAGAAAGAGCAATCTCACTGTTTAAGATGGATCTAGGGTTTGTCACAGACACCTGGAAACAGAGAAGCAATTCTGATGACAGATCAAGCTTAAATCTTGTTTTACTAGATGATCGCTATTTTTACCTATATTTTTCCAGAAGTGAATGTTTTTTTAGACTGTAGTGGTTTTCCACTCAGATCACTGGAAGGGCTGGATTGCCACCGAGGTGGTGAACACTTTTCTCCATGGGATCCATTCACCATGGGCACGTTCTCCAGCCCTAGTGGAAGCCATCCAGAGCTCACAGCACACAGTTTTGCACTGCCTCTGTCCCAAGGATAGGGTCATCCCTGCTTCTACTAATCACGTGCTGTTGTCCTCATCCTAGACGTGGCAGTAATGAGACCACTGCAACTCCTTCCACACTGGGATAGTGTGGAGAGATCGTGCTCCCAGCTGTGCTTCGAATTGGGTACTTTATAGCTTGGCTGGGTGCTTGTGAAGTGCATGGAGGGAGCAGCTTCTAGCCTTGGTTCATAGGCAGAAACTCCAGACTGTAATTATACACCTCAGCAAGAGAGATGAACTTGGCAGCACGAAATCACGTTTGCCTTTTCAGTATAGCTAAGTAGCCTGGATGCAGTTGATGCAGTTGTTACCTCAGTCTGTCCCACCATGCTCTGACCTCCTTTGACACCGGTCTTCATGGGTGAGCAACCACAGAGCTGCTGTGGCAGGCAAGCTAGGATCCCTTTCGATCAGGCTATCTCAAACTTACTTTCCTGAGAATCATTAGTGACTTATAATAAAGCAGTCAGACCTCAATTGCAAATCTCACCTTGTTTTTTTGACAAATTTTGTGAATGCATCTGAAAATTTGGGGCTTTTGGTCTGGTTAAGATGGACATACATTTGGATATTTCAAATTTCATCTCAAAAAAAATCAAAATCTATTTGGTCAAGAGATGGTATAATTGTGTAGTACTTTTGACTCATCTCGTTGCCCTCAGTCAGTGATTGTGCCTCCTGCAGACATCATATATATAAATGTTTACAACTTATCCAACAAACCAGAAAGAATGTTTCTAGGGGCAAAGAGCTTATGAAAGTCATGTTTTTATGATATTTTTTGGTTAGCAAAAAGACTTTTGCAAATGATAAAACAAGACAAACCTGGTATTGAAGGTTTTTCATCATAGTCCAGTTCTGAGCAGTCCAGGACCTAAATGTTAGTTTCAACCAGTGCCAATTTCCCACTTTAGATATGATTAATCTCTTCTTGATGATACTTAATAAAGTTCTTACAAGAAACAAAAAATAATGACCCAAGAAAATTGGGGTATAGATATGATTTAAGTATAGATACTGATTATACTTCCTTTCTCTCTTAAATGCAAAAATATTTGGGGTTTTGATACAAAAAAAGTCTGACCCTAGTGTGATGAAAACATGACATACTCGTTCATGGTCTTTTGCAGAATCTTTTGGATACCTTCCTCAGAGGACAGCCAATAAATTATAAGAACACCATTAATGCTAATAGGGAAAAAAAGAGAAACAATAAAAAGAAAGAATAGGGTTAATACCCTTACTCTACTGGTATTCCTGGTGCTTTCATTACTTTTATCACCTGCCCCCAGTTTCGCTTTCTTTTATTTTGTTTGCTTAAGACACATGGTCTTAAATCTTATTAAGACAAATTTCCTGAAGTCTGGGCTAGTATCATTTAACAAGCTAAATTAATCTGTGTTGACTCCAATAGACTCACTACTCACATTAAATACAATTTTTATTGCATGGCTTATTTATCAACTCCTGCTTAGTAGCTGCCTGTCCAAACTGAGTTGTAATTAATTCTATCTTCTTGGACCGACTGTCAAGAGAACTTCTTAATCTTTGAATGAGTAACATAATTTCCAAATAAAACTAAGATATACTTGAGGTGAACTCAATGGGCATATATAAGCACTCTAAAAGTAAGGACACTTGCTATGTCCTATGATTATTTGATTTTAAGCTCAGCAGCTGAAGCTGAAGAGGTCTGTCTATTAAGTTATGATTATGTTCTGCGGCCGCCAAGGCATGAGAACCAGTGGAAGATCTGCCGCTAGAACCTGGGCACCCACTTTTTTGCTGGGTAGAGTTATGCCAGGTACTGCATACATGACATCAAGCATCCCTGGGCGCCTAATGGTGAGCCTGGTAAACAGAGTCTTCATTAAAAATATGAAAAGCTGCCATCTCCAAAGAAAACCGAAGAAATACATCTGTAAACATTGTGTTAGGAAAGCTGCAGCTTGCTTTATTGAAAATCAAATAGTGTTTGCACTAGGAGCAAGGAAGCTTTAGGCTTTCCAGACTCAACTTGAAAAGACAACATAGGACAGATGCAGGACATGTTAGCCTGAAGCGTTAGCTTTTCCTGTTTTGCTGACCTCTAAAAGATCCATTTGCAAAACCTGTCTGATGAATCCAGAGATCCAGCTAGTTTTATAAAACTTCTTAGTAAAGAAAGCATTAGTGATTTGATTATTTGTTTGTTTGTTTGTTTTGCTAAAGAACAAAGCTTTATGTCGAATATTTAATTTTTGTAAGATCTCACTCCTACTTAAAAACTAAGTTTAGTGCTACGTCAGTCCATTGTGACATGCTTTAAGATTAAAGCAGATAAAACTCCAATTGATTTGCAAAAGAGATGACAAACAAACAGAACAAACCTCATAAAATATAAAGTGATCTCAAACTGTACTGTGGTAACATTACCTATCTCTTGCTGACTTTGGACCTACTCTGTAATGGGAAGCAAGGAGTCCTTTAAGTTTTCTAATTGCATCTCTTCATTTCAATAACCCAAGCAATGGACACTAAGAGTGATAAAACTTTTTACTGCTATATCTCAAAACACTTGCCAGAAAAATCAGCATTGCTGTTTCATTATTCCCCTTTTGTAGACAGGGAAATTGAGGGATATTGTGATGATGCATTTGTCAAAAGTGCCAAAAAAAACCCCCTGAAACTGCAACATAAGCCCATGACTTCCTCTACCTGAATCTGTGCTCTGTTCACTGGGTCATATGGCTCTTTAAAAACAAAAACAAACAAACAAAAATTACTGTGCTATCTAATTCTGATCATTCTGTCCTTTATTAGCTGTTTATGCAGGTTATTCAGGAAATAACCCGTAGTTCACTCAAGCCAAAACTTTTCAGTGAGCTCATAAAATTTTTTCAATAAATCATGTAATGATTAGTGTTGTATTTATACAATATATGTTGTGAAAAAATACTCCTTTTGTATGCATCATACCCTTGGAACCATATGACTATATACTGTAACTCAGGATATTTGTGAATAATAAGAGTCCTGGACAAACGATTCAGAGATTTCCTTCTTATAATTTATATGGTGGACTGTATTTGTGGGGTTTTTAAACTTAAGTAAAGTTTAAAACCCTGCAGGTTCTATAAAATGGGACCATTTAAAGAAAGAGGAAGAGGAGAGGACAAGATAGAAATTAAAATTATACAACCACAGTGGCATGTCGCACAGTTTAGAAAAGATTAATGTTAAAGTAGCCTTCTTCTCTATCCCTGTTTACCTCTTTATTTCCTGTACTTAATATTTTAAGCTGGTTTCATAAGGAAATGAGGTCTTTGAAATCTCTCTTTGTCTCTAGGGTCTCCAGATTCTTATGATTTGGTCATATAAATTGATCATGAAAACTAGTTACTTTGTGTAGGACACTGGTGGATACAAAGACCTCATGATTCTTGAGAAGCCTGGATCTGTCTGTCAGCTTAAGTGCATATTTTAAGATGATATTTTACATTTTATTCTATAAGTAAGTGCTCTTTTCTTCTCCCCCTACTGCCTTCCTACCGACACATCCGTGTCTGGGTGCTGCTCATTTCTCAATTGTGAGACTGTCGCTTTTCTTTCTCAGCAGCCTTCTGTGCCCGTGGCTGCTGCTATGGCACTTTTGCTTTGGCTGGGCAGGCAAAGCGAATCCCACAGAAGCAGTACATCAAGCATGAAACTCCCACCAGAAATTTTAGTATCAGCACCTGTGATCAATGAGGCCAGCCTTCCAATCGGTGCACGGAGGATTTTAACACATAATTTTCACGGTGTTAAAGCAAACTTCTCACATAAAGCCTCAAGACGGTATGTCTGTGTGGGGAGGCTGGAAGGAGAGCAAGTGTGCAATGTCTAGCTTTTTTTTTCAGCATTAGCATCCTTTCTCCCTGTCTCTCAGGGTTCCTCCCCTGTGCCACTGTCCTGTCCTATACATATGTAATACTGCGCCCTAATTTGGTCACAACGCTTCCTATTTCATATATACACATCCACGTTTATGTACGTGTCAATGTAATCCATGCCTCAGCCATCTGGTATCCTTCCTTGCAAATGTTCGCACAGAAAATTGACTGCGAGTAAGGTTCTGAACCTGCCTGTCCAAATGGTCCATATTTGTTTGAGTTCTCTAGCAAATGCATAGATCCTATTAGCGAGACTGATCCAACATATTTCCATGTGTCAGTTGTACCTGCTGCAAGTGTCATTCTGTTCAGTGATAACAGGACTTGCATCCTAAAATAGAGAGAAAACAAGAACATCAGGTCCTTTTGGGGATCTGAATTGCTTTTTCCACCATCTGCTGACCAATGCTTTGAAAGAAAGAAAGTCTGTGTCTGGATTGACACCTTTCTTCTTTTTAAGCTGATAAAAGAATGGCCTATAAAAGAACCTAGACATGTTACATTTACAAGAGAAGCTTATTAAAACATATAATGTCAGTGATGTTACATGCCTGCAACTCAATATATAAGAGCTGATATAGGTATTCTCTTGGTATATTTAATTCTTTGAAATGGATTAATTTAACTTTGTGATAAAACACTCTTTTACTCTAGATAAAATTTTATCTTACAGAAGAGAGATCAGAGAAATAGATGTGAAGAAAAGTAAAGTTTGAGTCCCTTGTTCTATTGTTACAGTAGTAACTTGTTACGGTAACTCATACTATAACTTGTAACTTGTGACTACTGTTCTATTGTTACACTAGTAAGACATAGTTCAGTAGTAGGTACATAGCCAAGAAATTGTAGGAGATACCAGTAAGGCTGCAGGACCCTATTTAGTTATCATCCAGTGTAGCCAGCAGAGGTGTTTGCATGGTAGGAGACAGTGCTTGGGTCAAAGGAGACCTTTTTATTCTGAAGCATCTGATGTTAGTCAAGGAATCACACTATCACTACCTGTTTTAGTATAGTAGCATGTAAAATGTATGTAAAATGAAAACAAATTCCTTGGTATTCTAGTCTGTATATTCTACTTTTGATATGTACAGCTATACTTTCTCACTTCATCTTTTTTTTTTTTCTTTTCATATGAAATTAGTTTCCTGTGAAATCAACCGTTATTAAATTCCATTTTAGATTTTTTCCAATAAGACACAATCAGCCACCCAGAGAAATACAATCTTATGCTTTGGTCCAATAAGGTATCTTTATTGCATAATGCATTCATTTTAATTGCAAGTATTTTAATAAAATAAAATTAACTTTGTATTAATTCTCCTGTATTCAGTTTAGCATTAATAGAATGAACTCTCTTCTTCCTGATTTGGAAATAGTGTGTTAGTCCCTGGAAATGCTGTTGTAATCTAGGATTACTTATATTCACTTACGTGGAATTATAATGGGATTCTGCTGGAAGTGCATACGCTCACTCTGGCATCAAATTATTTTGATGTGATTTCATAGCATAATCTCATCGTATGAACTCCTCTGTGCATTAGAGGAAACTACAAGACAGACTTCACCGTTCTGTAAGCTCAGGCACAGGGGGCATATGTGTGATTTCTTAAGATAAATAATACATACAGAGCGTCCACCTCCAGGAAATAAAGGCTGACATCCTGTTATGGGGGAGTTAAACCATTACGCTAATTTTAAAAGAGCAGCCCAGTAAGGAGACACCGCATTGGGAAGCAAATGATACTAGCTGTATTCCTAGTTTTGGATCTATCATGCTAAGTGGTTTTGTACAGAAATCCTATCTTTTTGCAATTTATTTCTCCATCTATGAAGTGGGTGCAATGATCCTTATCTCTATTTTAAAGTGCCCTAAGGTCTGAGTGTGAAAAGTATATTGGAAGACTGTATTTGAGTATTATATTATTGTGTCAATTGTGCTTTGAATAAAGTAAAAATCTAGGGGGAAAAAAAAAAAGTAAACATTTTAAAAATTCGCTAAAACACTGAAAATTGCTATATATGTTACAATATTTTTTAAATTCTGTTTCATTTCAAAGGCCTATGGTACAGTAGTGAGAAGAGAGATTGTGCCTAGAGTCACTGTTGCAGCAGCCTCCCAGACAAGGACCCACTAGTAATTTAACTCTTTTCTGTCCTCTTGCACTGCCAGCACGTAGCCCATAGTGGACAGACTGCAGCCTGCCCCGCGGGATGCTCTATTACTCTGGCTGAGCATGGCCGTAGTACTGGTGTTGTGCAGACTTGAGCTCTCCCTGTCAGACAGTCAGGTTTTGGAGGCAGCCATGCAGTCCTGGAAAATCTTCCTTGGAGTCTCTTTTATTACCAACACAAACTGTGCTGCTCAGAAAGAATTAGTTTTGCTGATGCTCAGACTGACCATGCTAACAGGTGAGCTGAGCAGCCATCTCTGCCTCTGCACTCTATAGAATATATATCATTTTCTTCATTGTTTGTCCCACAAAATGCCTCATATTCACTTTTCAAGGGGCTATCCTACCTATCCATAAATATTCATCAGAGGGGATAGATGTAGTAAAATGGATGAAAGGCATGTACACATATATATGTGTATATATATATGCCCTATTAATAAGCCTCTTGGCCTTTCACTTCTGTTTCTGCCCTTGTATCATGGGTGGCAGCATCAGAACAAACTCTGCAATGTTCCTGTAACTGTTTCCATCATACCCTAGATGAAAAGGGCCGTTTATACGGGATCCTCTTGGAGGACAGACCCCGAGAGTCCTGTGGGAGCGCATCTGTGGCCCAATGCAGCAATGCCCCTCGCTCAGAAAAATCATGGCCTTGCTCGCGTGCCTGAGCAAGGCTAATCACTTCCTCCTTGGCTTGCTCGAAGTAGTCTGGCTGCCCTACACAGCTAGCTGTGGGTGTCCTGCCTGTGGTGCCATCGCTAGCTGGCAGTATCTGGGAGGGCCACCTTTCCTTTCAGCAACCACTGAGCAGGGGAGGCACATGCTTGAAGTCTTTGTCCACAACTTATTTCTTCTGCTAGGTAAAAGTATGTCCCTATAAATAGTTCAGACCATCTCTTCTTAGCCGTACCTTCTGCCATTTATCCATTATCCCCGTGCTATATAGTTCACACTTGCCTCAGAGGCATTTCATCCCACCTGTGCATGTATCTTCTCCTTGCTCATTCCTGAACTTATGACTGCGGCTACTGGCCCCCTTCTGCACTTGTGTCACCAACTATGCCTGGCTCTCGCGTGCTCTTCACAGCCTTCTCTGCCAGGAGAAGGTGACTCCCACATGCTCCCACATCCCTCTGTGTTGTCTCCTGCCGTACGCCCATCAGCTTTGCCTCCTCGTCCAGTTTATGTTTCACTCCTTTTGCTGAGGACACAGGGGGAATGAGCTGTGATGGAGTGAGGGGAAGAGTCACAGCACTGACCTCCCACCTGCTCCACAGCCATGAGAGAGGTGAAAATGAAGAGATAATTTGGGCGGATGGCCAACAAAAACAGGCAACAGCAGCTGTGCTGCTAGGGAGCCAAGAAACAGGGCGCGCAGCCAGAGCCTAGGGCCAGAACCTCGAGGTCAGGCAGGCCTGGGCTCCAGTCAACCCTTATTACATGGCCACATCAAAACCCAACCAAACTAACATAAAATATGGTTATATTTGCATGTAGAAAGAAAACCCTCATCCTGTGTAATTCTCTTTAAACTTTATGTCATGCAGTGAAAAACATATTGCTTCTCATGGTCTGGTCTTCCTGCCCCATTCCACAATCTCACCTGCCTTTTGTAGTTACATCCTAGTGGGATGTAGTTTTTAACCCACGTGCACCAAATCATAGGAAGTAAACTCGGAAGGACTGTGTGATGCAACCAGCAAAAAGAAATGTGACTTTTTACTTAGACGAGGCTAAAGCAGCACTTTAAAATAGCAGGTCTTGGAAAGCAGTGAAAACTACTCATTCAGCAAAAGTAGTGCTTTTTTCATGTACATTCAACAAAGAAATATACAAAATAGTTGAATGTGGTAATTAATATTTCAGCCACTGATGTCTAAATGATCTGACATGATTACCATTGTAGTTGCCACTTGCTGTTGTTTGTTATCATCACTTATTGTGGCATGGAAAGGTTATGGGCATGTGATTGATGAAGACAGATACAGAAACATGTTAACAATCAAATGCTTCATACCTAAAAAAAAATCATATTTGGCTTTTTTTTTTTTTCTCATTGAAACAGACCTGAAAGCTTAAGATGATTTGAATATTGAAATAAATTTTCAGAAGTGTATTTTAGAGAGAGATGGAGATGCCATAAAAATGTGTCTGCCTCCTGCATGGTTCATTGCTTTTTCTCCCAGGGATATTCCACATCACCCTTGGCCTGTGACTGCACAGGTGCATATTACAATGAATAAATTATGTGTGCTAGTGAACTAAGGACAAATGGCAGGGACACAAAAGACCAGGATAGCGACAGCAGTGATGTCACCTGTTACCACCAGAGAAACAGGGCATCACCCCTTCCGTTCCTCCCCGTTCCAAACCTGCTTGTAAGTGACCAGATTTTATATTACTTGCTTTATGTACATAGAAAGTGAAATGTTTTCATTTCAATTCAAGCTTTTTTTTTAATATTTGTGTATTTATGGTTGATAGCTTGACTAATCTCTCATTTAGGCATATGCTGTTAACACTAAGTCAATTGTTGGAGGAAAAATAGGATAGTCTCATGCAATGCATTTTAAAATACCTAATATATCAAAATGGCCTATTCTGAACAAATGTTAAAAAATGTGTAAGGTTGACAGATACCCTGGAAAACAAAGGCAAAAATAAAAGAACAAGAACAGAAATGAAGCTGAAGATGGGAAAGGGAACTGAGGAGGAAAGGGGAATTTGCTAGTAGTATTCAGCTTCTTTGGGGGATGATCTGTTGTGCTGTACTTTCTCGGCTTATTGGAAGAAATAAAGTACTGATCTGTTTGTGAATTCCTCTTGCCTCACAGAAGCACTGGAATGACAGCATAAATGCAGAAATAAAGTACTGATCTGTTTGTGAATTCCTCTTGCCTCACAGAAGCACTGGAATGACAGCATAAATGCAACGCTACATACATAATTGAAGCTCAGGCTGTATATTCAAGTAATTCCAAACTAGTGGAAATACATTAATACCTTAATTTGAAACATATAAAATTAATTGATCTGAGTTAATATCAGACTGTTTAATCCAGATGATGCAGGGTAGAGTGCTGGAGAGCAGTCAGTCCAGGAGGGTGCCTCTGCATGCAGGAGAGCACAGTACCAGAGTTTACCCTTGCCACAACATGACAGAGAAACTGTAGCACTTTGATGAACCTGAAGTGGGAATTACAGACGTTCTTTTTAATAGCATTATTGCTGCAAATAGTTTATAACCTTCCTCATGTACAGAACTGTTGTTCAAATTAAAAATTTTAGAGTTAGTCATGTGGCTGAATGTTTTCCCAACCAGGATGTGTTCCTTTCCTTTCCTTTCCTTTCCTTTCCTTTCCTTTCCTTCCTTTCCTTTCCTTTCCTTTCCTTTCCTTTCCTTTCCTTTCCTTTCCTTTCCTTCCTTTCCTTTCCTTTCCTTTCCTTTCCTTTCCTTTCCTTCCTTTCCTTTCCTTTCCTTTCCTTTCCTTTCCTTTCCTTTCCTTTCCTTTCCTTTCCTTTCCTTCCCTTCCTTTCCCTTCCCTTCCCTTCCCTTCCCTTCCCTTCCCTTCCCTTCCTTCCCTTCCCTTCCCTTCCCTTCCCTTCCCTCCCTTCCCTTCCCTTCCCTTCCCTTCCCTCCTTCCTTTCCCTTCCCTTCCCTTCCCTTCCCTTCCCTTCCCTTCCTTCCCTTCCCTTCCCTTCCCTTCCCTTCCCTTCCCTTCCCTTCCCTTCCCTTCCCTTCCCTTCCCTTCCCTTCCCTTCCCTTCCCTTCCCTTCCTTTTTTTTAAAAAAAAAAAAAAAAAAGATTGGTTAATCACTGTTAATCTGCACATAAGTTTCTGAATGTGAACTGATGTGAACTGATTTCTGAAAATGTGAATTGATTGTGGTCCAGGAGTTTTGGCATCACTCTAGGTAAACAAATGGCACCCATCTCCTTGGAGTGTATGTCTCATCTGAGTAGTGACAGGGCATTTTCAGCCTTGAAGCTATCTCAAGAAGTATCTGGCCATAGTTCTTGGCCATTTGCTCTTTCCTTGTGCCACAAGTCACTCTTCCCTCAGCTGTTCTAATAACAGTCAGCGAGGCTTAACTGAAAACCAAAACAAAACCCATACATCAAAAATCAAACAATTTCCATGGCTGGGCTTACAACCTGATACCACACACAGTTATGTCAGCAAGCTGCAGGGAGGACTAGATCAGGAAGTGGGCTGTGTTTCATATAAAGGTACAAATTTCTAACCACGTTTTATACAATCCTGTAATGAAAATAACACTTGCTACGTGTTACCGTTTCCTGTTTGAGAATGGACATAGGGGTAATTGAATCACTTTGGTATGATATTATGTGTGGTCTTGTGATCATGTCTTTAAGAGATACTATTGCCAACAGTTATTGGACATGTTCTTCCTCCCATGAGGTATCAGGCGAGTCTTTCTTCCAACGTTCACAAAGCTTGGTGACCCTGCTACAGCTCGGGCTAATGTTTGTTCAGCTTTTGACAGAGGTGACAGATACTTCTATGGGCCCAGTAGCCATTTGCTGCTGACATTTGATACTTCTACACTATCCTTAATCTCATGGAGAATGTCCAAAAGCTTCATGGCAAAGAAGACTTTTATAAAAAAGAAGTTACATTGACCTTGATATTACTGGAAACTATATCATTGACTTTAACTAAAACAGGATTTAGGCCAAAAGTTTGTATATTTTTTAAAGTTCATCACGGATATCATAGGGTTTTTGTCCTTCATATCTTTTTTTTTTTTCCTCTCTGTAGATTCCAGGATTCCCAGCTCTCTTTTCTTCTTCTTTTCTCTGAAAGATCGTGTTTGCCTCATGGTTTCTCGTTTCCTACCATGTGGCTGACAAACCTAATAAGAAGCACAAGATATCATCACAAGGTCTGGCAGTCTTCTGCTAGGCTTAGCATATTGTCCTGTATGCTTCAAGGCTTCCTGCTAAGAAGCACTCCAAATCCATTGCAAACACCTCAAACCTTGTGCACATCTGATCTGAAAAGAACAGTATGTGAGGTCCGGCAGAGAGCCTGGAGCACTTCCAGTGCACCAACAGCAGTCACAGCATCCCCTGCTTGTCAGGTGTAGGGAGAGACAGCTTACACGAACAGAGGAAAACTACCTTTTCCTGATCCAAGGAAGTTTAAAAGGACTGTGCTGGTTCCGTTCTTTAACAATTTATTAATACTAAAAACATGCATATGGCCATAACAACAATTTTCTAAATATTAGCCATGAATATTAAACAGTGAAAAACCATATCCCTCTGTAACTTTATACAAAAAGACTGAAGATGAGTCATGAAAATCCTGAACAGAGGCACTGGGTCTCTACAGTGTGAATTTTCTGTAAATGGTTTGTGCCTTCTTTAAACTGAGGCTTGCACAACAGCTGATGGCTCTTTGGAATTTAAGATTAGTAGAATTTTAATACCATGCATAATTCAAATTGGAATTTAAAAGATAGATGCCTTTAAATTCACCATCTGTGTAGTGAAATCAATAATAGGAAAATTAGACTCTTCTTTAATTAGATATAACATGCTTAATTAGTTTTGGAATATCAAATAATACCTGTATTAAAACCCTAGGTCACTTTGAAATTGTGTAAGACCTGATTCTTGCAGAGTTTTGTGTATCTGCTGAGACATTAGTTTACATGGGTTCCTTTGAGGCAGAGTCATTCTCTATTTTCTTTGGGTGCAGTGTTATGTGCAGTATTGTATTATATGTATTTTTATTCTTGCAACAACCTCCTCATATATCAGCTGTTCAGAGATCCAGCACCATGGTGTGAGATGGATAGCCTGTTTTTTTCCCTTGCATTGGGATTCCCACTCATTTCCATGGAAACCTGAGAACCTGCAGGAATAAAGCACAGAAGCTATTGCTTTATTACAATACTGTACTGCTTGAAAAAGCAGACATCACTATGGTGCCTGTGAATACCAGTATAGCTGTAGGTCTGTTTGGGTTTTGATTCCAAAACCTGTGTTTCAAGAGGTTTACTTTTTAGATTTAATTCTTGTCCAAATGTAGTTTCACATTCATCACGTAGAGAAATATTTTATATGCACATCTTGTTACATACAAAAATTCATTGACATTACTAGAAGGGCACACAAGCACATAAGTGCATATGTGCATATATGTGTATATGTGTTCACACTCACACACGTACACATACACATGTATCAGCCAAAAACCCATTGAAAAATAAAGCTACTAAGGTCTGTAAGAAGGCTAGCAGTGATTAGCAAAGTAATTCTATTGGTTGTGACTTCGAAGGGTTTTCCTAATCAAAAGCAAACAAAGACCCATAGCACTTTAGTGGCTTCCCAGATCAATAATGAAATATATATGAACATGACTAAATATCATTTTTAGTGAAATAACCTAAAATATGTCTCTTCCACTGAAAGTCAGATATGTGACCATTTATTTTTCCTCCAGAGCAGCTGGTGCACGACAAATGCTGTGAGTGAGTACAGAGACATCCAGCAGAGATGATGAAATCAGAGTATATTTTTTCGATCTTACGGTACTCAGTTATTTTATTTCAATCCCAAGCACACAGAGTTCTGGTCATAATGATTGAAAGAATGTGAAAATTTAATGTGTAGGTGCCCAGTATGATTAAAAAACTGTTGCCCCTTAAGATTGCTTGCAGTTCACAAGAGAGTATGGTGCATAAACTCAAGGAAGGAGGTAAAACAACAAAGGCCACAGCTGTAAGGCTGTGTGTTATCTAAGCTGTCTATAGATGACCTCGGTGATTTCAAATAAGTAAAAGTTTTTTTAAATACAGATTAAATATATACAGTTTATGCTACAACTAAATTCCTGTAGGTAAAAAATCCTGCTGTCCATCTTTCAGCTCTAAGGGCTGCCTCATCAATAGGAAACAAGGTCCTAGGGCTTAAGTGAAGTTTAAAGTTTGTTACTGCATCCTGTAGCTAGGCAAGGTCAGGTAATCCCATAAGCATTATACTGTGAATCAGACTTGAAGAGCTTTGAAAGAGAAATAGAGATTTTATAGGCAGAAATTTCATCTGTGACCTAAACATGAAAAGGAGCCTGACAGAAAAGTGATAGTTAATAAGAATAGATGTTTTTCTAAAAGTCTCTGTTCCTGGAGTCAAACAGTTAAAACAATAATCTTTGTAGGTCTTGCGGCTGCAAAGAGGAGCTGGAGTATTTTAATACAGAAGGCTGATGGCTGGGGAAGAAAACAGAGGGATGAAAACATGCCATATTTAAAATCTTACCATTCTGGAGCCAGTCCATTCATTGCAGAAGGATGAAACATGCTTTCTGAAGGCTGGGGTTTGGCAGTATTAATAGCAGAAATTCATACAGGCTTCTAGAGATACTCACTAGTAGTCCCCAAACATTTTTTTTTTCAGTTCAAGAACACCTGCATCTCACAATTTTTGGTGGCTTCCCAAATATGAATATATACCACAGTATGAGATGGTTATATGGAACATAGCACTTACTTAGAGAGGCATTTGCAATTCCCTAAAATTTCAAGGAACATCTGGTAACCTACTTAGGCATAATAGCGTGCCCTGCCATTATAGTTCGAGACTCTGGGTTAGTGATTGAGGACACAGACCTAGCCTTACATAAGTCAGTGATTTTTCAGTTGACATCAGAGGACATAGCTTTTCACTTTCAGATCCCAGTCCTGTGTGTCCTCAACCTGATCTCTATGAAAGTTGGTTGTGTACAGCCTTGTTTCATCAGACTTGTAATAGAGAAATAAAGGAAAACTGAGCAAGAGGAAGAAAGTTCTGGGTTAAGACCGAATGTGGGATGAAGGTAAATGTAGCTGCAAGGGCTCACCCACAGACTCAGTACCTAGAATTGCTATGATAGAGCAATTCTAGGCACTGTATACATGTACAATGTATACAATATACATGTGAATAAGAGAGGGCAGGCAATGTTTTCTGTCTTTGAGTCTCCCTGGCCCAGAATGGTTCACTTCTTTATGGTAAAATCTCTATCAATCCAGAAACACATGGTGGTTCTATGTGAAATTTATTCCAAATAATCTTTCTTCTCCAGTGTTGGAAAGGCCTTTCTTGGCATGGGCCAAAATCAGGGTAGGTTCACGCTAATAATTTAAAACTAGGATAATCCGATGTCAGTGTTTGAGTCTGGCCTATTAGTTTTATTAGGTATCTTGCAGATTTCAGTGGTGATGGGGCAAATAGGAGTATTTTGGAGCAGGACCTGCAGAGATTTCTCTAGATGTATTGCATACCTCTATATGGGTCTCTGTACATAATTTCTGTGTATAAAGAAAACCATGAAAACCTGCAGTAGCCTAATACTTCTGTATGAATGAGGCTCACCGAAAAAAAAGTCCAACTAAAACCTAATGTGCTCTTTCTTTCTGTTTATTTACCATTCTACTAGTCCCTGTATTATTTTACTGCTTCAGACTAGAAAGGGGAAACAGTAAAGCAACTAAAAAAACAACATGCTTTTAATTGCCTCTCCTGTTTCTGGATTCCATACCTAGTGTGTTTCTTTTGCCTAGGCTTCTCTCATTCTGGTGCATAAGTTCTCTGATCTAAGCATCAAATCTGTGCATGTAAAAACATACAGTTGCAAGTATTGTCCATGACGCATTTTAAGCACATCTGTGCATAGTACATTAAGTGCTATGCTCTGCTAGAGCTCTAAGTTAACCTGCAGGATAACTCTGCTAAATCTAATGACTGCCAAAAATTTGCAAAATATTTTTCTGATCTGCAGTTTACTTTCTGATAGGAATGCAAAATTAGTTAGAAAAAAAAGCTGGCATGCTACTGTTCCATCTCTTTTTTCTGCCAAGCAGTCATTAACTAGAATATTTTAAAATCAGGGCTTCCATCCCATACAATACCATATAAATGCTTGTGTGTTCTTTGTATGACATGCTCCGATACAAAATTGATTTCATAGAATCACAGAGTAGCTGAGCTGGGAAGGAACCTCTAGAGGTGCTCCAACACTCCTGCTTAAGCAGAGCCAGCTAAAGGAGCTTGCATAGAACTACGTGCAGTCCATTCCAAGAACGGAGACTTCACCATCTTTTTGGACAACCTGTTCATGTATTTGATCCCTCTCACAGTAAAAAAAGATCTTATGTTCAAACAGAATTTTGTACGTTTAAATTGGTGCCCATTGCCTCATGCCCTGGCCCTGGTTACCTTTGGAAAGAATCTGCCTCTGTCTTCTTTACGCCCCACCAGGTAGTTATACACATTGGTAAGATCCCCTCTAAGTCTTCTCTTTTCCAGGCTAAGCAGTCCGAGCTCCTTATGAGCTTATGAGCTCCTTATGAGCCTTTCCTCATAAGAGAGATGCTCCAGTCCCTCCATCATCCTTGCCCTTCAGCAGACTGACTCTGGTTTGTCCGTATCTTTCTTTTACTAAGGAGTCTTGGACACAGTTGGGTTCTTATTTGAAGTACTTAGTGGAAAGAGGTGCTTTCCAAAGCTCAGGGATCCTTTCAGAGGCTTATTTCCTGCTCAGGTAATTCATATGGAGTCTTTCTGAAGATTTCAACTGATGCGATTTGAGCTGTGGACACGGGCAGTCCTTTGGGTCAGAAAATTCTAAGCCTCTTCAGACAGCGTAATGTGTTATCAAATTTGAAAATATTCTCCATTATTTAAGAATCTTAACATCTGCGGAAAAGCTTTGTGTTTCTTGGAATGGTACAGAAAAAAAGCAGGGCTTTCTTCTCTATTTACGTGAAAACAATAGGATATTTTCCTGTGAAGTAGTTCTAGTGTGTATATTTTTTCTCTAGTGTGTATCTTTTTCCCTTGGTATCAGCGAGCTGTTCGGCTATATTTCTCTGCTCAGCTTTGAAACACTGATTTATGAATACATACTACTACTTGTATTACTTGTTGTTCTGTAGTGCATATGAGCTATAATCACAATCCAAAACTATTCTGCCAAATGCTGTACAAACATAGGCCCTGCCCCAGAAGATTTGCAGTCTAAACAAATAAATATGTTTCAATTTTCACATCAATGGAACATGGCACAAGTTCAACAATCTGCATGTTGGGTTGCATTGTATGCCAGAATGATCTAATCTATGAGAGCGTGCCCCTGCATGACTTTTAGCACATTGACAAGGTATATCTATGTAATATATTTAGGATATGAGATATATTTTCAGTTATTTTAACAGTTTCTTTTGTGCACTTATATTTATATGCATGTATTTACAACATGTGAGCTTGCATGTAAGTATAATTTTAATTTTCTATATATCTAATATATACAGAATATATATATTCTAACTGTATCAACAACTTGCATCCATATAGAGCTCAGAGAAATACTTTTTCATTATATCTTTGTAATATGTAGTGCTAGTTTTTTTTTTTTTTTTTTTAATCTTCAGGCATACCTGAAGCCATCAGACTTCATAAAAACACAGAAATTAGAAGCATTAAGGCTTTCTACTATTGGAAATTTTATAAAAGCAAAGTCCCCTACTGTTGCTGGCACCATTCCCTTCCCAGAGGTGGAAAGAACAGACAGAACCTTGGACATTCTGTTTAAATGTCTTTAGAAGTCAAAATGTCGTTTCTTTACACGTGACTCTCTTGACATTTGCCAAGAACCATTCTATCACCCAGACAGGGTAATAACTGTATTAAAAGTGCATCGTCTCCTCCAAAATCCTTCCGCAGGCCCTAAATTTCATGTTAAGGATTTAATGTGAAATTTGAGAAGAAGAAAAGCCCAGAAAAGGAGAACTGTCGAACTCCAACTTTATTTTGCATCAGATCAACCTTTTCAGCTTGTCTTTAAAACAATACACATACCTCTATATACTTTCTAGGGTTTTATATTTTAGTTTATATTTATATAGAAAGCAAGTTTTTCCAATATTTCTTTTTTTTTTCCTTCAGCTTGAGTAATACCACCTTCAATTAAACCAAAAGATTTAATTTTTGAAAAATCTATTGGTATTACTTTGTCTTTCACATATCTTTCTTTTCCCTTCAGAAATTTTCCCTTTTCCCTTTATTCTTTATCAAGAATAAAAAGGGAACTATTTTTTTGTGCTATATTCCCTCCACTCCTTTTGCCAAGTTGTCAGAACAAAACCTCACGTGGCAATTCCCCCCACTACAATCAGGAATCCGGGAGATGAAATCCTTCCATGCTGCCCCTGTGTGGCTGCTGGTGTAACGGGAGAGCCTGTCTCAAACCTGACGTGAAGGAGGCTGGGACAGAATTTTGAATGTCGCAGTTTTGGTTCTTTTATCCCAATTCTGGTATCCTACAAGCATGGACAGAATTAATCAGACTCTTTCTCACTGATAGCTCAGCAGCTGTATTAATTTCAGCCAGAAGGCAATTTTTTAAATGTGGGAAGAACATGGGCAGTTCTACCTATTCCCTAATTTAACTATTTTGAATTATTTAACTACAGCAGTAAAATTCTTTCTAGGTCCTAAAACTGCTTCAGACAGCATAAACTTCTGAAACAGGAAGTCTCTTTGTGCCTAGTTAAGAATAAATGCACTTTTAAATCTACTTTTTTTAAAAAAATATGCACATGATGTTGGGAATTACCTGTGCTCAGACACCACAGTTATGGTAAGAAATGAAATAGAATAGAAAAACAATAGTAACTATTAAGAAAATGAAATAAAATCATTTGCAGACTGTCCTTGCATTCCAGGAATCTATGAAACACTGTTTACTCCAACTCAGTTATATTTAAAAACTCATTAAATTATATTTAATAACTATACTGGGTTGGCTGGGCCTACTTTAATGGCCAGCACTTGCACTGGTCTTGAATAGGCCACTGGGTCAGCGATGTAGCCATAGTTCCAGTGCTACACTTGTGTTCCCCTGTGCCCTAAGAAGATGTTTGGATTGTTGCTGTACATGTTGAGCTACAAATTCCTACCCATGCCTTTTGTCTTTTTAAAATTTATTTATTTTTATTTTTATTATTATTTTTAATGAAAATGTCATAAGCAAGTCTTGGGCAGAAAATTTCCATTGAATATTTATTATTCCTCTCTTGTACTCTCATTTATTTTCTTTTGGTCATCATGTAATACAGTTTTAGTACTAAAAATGCAAGTTATTGAACAAGTAAAGTAGGTGCTTGTGTTTTGTGCAACAGCTGCAGTAATCTGTGATCCTGCTTAATTTATGCTAATTATTGTTAGCAGTGCCATGATGGATATTTTGCTTGTCTCTGTTATTAATTTATCAGATAATTGTTGCATTTCTAATAGCTGTAAGATATTTATAACCTACCCGTTGGTAAACGTAATAGTCTGTACTCTGTTAGCAGCAAACACTTCTGATGGCAGCTAGTTCTGAACTAGTACCCTGGCCATCTCCCCGGTGAGCCCAAACCTAGGAACAGAAATTTTCAGCACCGTGTAGTAGCGAATAAGAAGGAATGCTAGTCTGCTTATGTAATAGAAGCAGTAATTAGTTAGTTTTTATACTGTAATATTTTTTTACTAGCCTGCTTTCATTCTGAAGACTGATAATTTATTAAACTTCAAGGCCAGAGGTTTCAAAAAAAAGTAATTAATAAGGCTTTCTGAAAGGCTGATCTGAAATATTTCATTTTGTATGTTTCATATTAAGGAGGGTTAACATATGTTTAATTCTACTTAATCAAACCCTTAAACATGATTCCCACATTTTTTAATGGTGCTTTCATTTTATGCAGTGTTTTGCTCTGCAATGTTTTGGAATATTTGTTGTCAACCTCAAGAACAATCAGTCTAAGCTGGTGCTAAGGGAGGTACCACTGCTGACCGCAGCGGGTACTAGCAAACAGATCTGTGGTTTATTTGGGAATATTTTTGAGTTTCAGATACTATGATGTACCACATTTGCAAAAAAAAAAAAAAAAAATCCTAGGGTTCTTACCCACACAAAATGCATGTATATATTCCATAGCTTATTTAAACTCACATCCATTTACACTTATGGTGCCTTAGCTTATACAAAGGACTGTTTTAGGCACCTTAGATCCTATATATGTGTGTCTACTCAGGAAGAAAACAGGATGCATGAGGCTGCTAAATATGTTTAAATTGCTTCTTTGGAGCTGTTATATTTTCTCCTTGGCTTCAGGAAAACTTTTTTTTAATATACTTTCCCTATTTAAAAGGTGAATTAATTCAAGATAAATTGCACAGCTTAACTACAAACTCAGTTAATGCAGATGATTTCCAGAGGTAAAGCTGCACCCTCACTAAAAATAAAGAATAAGCTTCAGCAACAGGCACTTCAGAAAGCCTATTCCTTCTTCAGGACTGCTTGCTGTGGCAGAACTGGAAATAAGATTTGCCAAGCAAAGTGGGACAACTAAAGTCATCTCTCTCTTTCTCTCTCTCTCGTTTTCCAAAATGATATTTTGGTTTCCAGTTCTTTGGAATTGTAGCTATTAGAGCTCTGCTTCTGGCTGAACTCTGGGAACAACTGAGCAACCTGATGTTTCTGCAGAGCTGTGAGCCCTCGCAGAGCGGTTTGCCTGGCTCACTTGGGTAGCTTTTCCCCTTTGAAGAGCCTCTAGGCCTGAGCCAAATGTGCGTGATTCAGCCTAACAAAGAGGTTGAAACACAGCATGATTGTGATTACAGCCATTAGGAGATTCAGAGTTAAAGCTGAAGTTCTGAAGTTACGACCACTTTGACCTGAATTTCCATGATTGTGTTTTAGCTTTTTATTGTCTGGTCTTAGTTGTGCATGTGATGATAGGAACCATATTGCATGTTCCTCAGTGCTATTGAGGTTATTTAAGTGTCCCACATTTGGGTTGCTCTTTATTCTCTTAGGATTTTTCCTGATAAATTAAAAGTGTGGAGTTCTAAAATATTGTATGAGAGTCAGACTGGGTTATGGCTCTTCAAGTGTACTTACATTTCAGCTAATAAAATATGTGAGACATGCAAAATATTAGGTAAGTAGAAATACCAGCACGTTCATTGAGTGTGTTGTACCCAAAATGGCATAATGTATATTTTCAAAACTTACACTGAGTAATTGTGTATTTAGATACTAGTACTGGTATGGAATGTAGACTTCACCTCTGTGATTAGTCTCTGATGTTACATACTCTGAGTTAGTGTGAAATGTAAATGGAGTGCGTTACTCCTCAGTATGTGCAAGCAGGTGTTTGGGGGGAGTAAAAGTTAAACATGCGTATGGAGGCTGCAAATAGACTGTCCTTACACACAGTCCACAGATACTGCTCATGCTTCTCCCATTGCAGCAAGAACTTTCCTTAGCCCTGGCAGTGAGCTCCCATCCACAAAGTTTCTTTGGCCCCATTCTCTGCTCCAGATAACTCTATAATCCTAATAACAACCCAATCATAAATTTAGAAAGTTTTGTTTTACTTGCTGTGATAACCCTTAGTAATTATTACAAGTTTTTCTCCAGTCCCCATATTGAATTAGCATTTGCTTGTTTTTCTTTGTGCTTGGTGGATTACGAAAAACAGAATTTAACTATTTTCTGGAATATGACTCCAATTTTTTGAGCCACAGCCATTGATAGGTACAAACTGAGCAAAGTTCTCTGGGAATCTGGGAAAGTAAGACGTAACTTCAGCCCCTCAGAGATAGCTCACACCTCCTACAGCTATTTCCATCTTGGAAAACACGTTTGATTTCCATATTTTCTGACCCAGAAAGAAAATGCCAAACCGGTTCATGTACTTTTAATGTCACTGGAAAAGTAAATGGAGATAAATTGACATCAGATCTAGTTTTCACTGATTTAACTTGATCCATGCTAAAATGGACTTAAAGTTGGACTTTATTTATTTATTTATTTATTTAATTTATTTATTTTATTTACATGAGGTAGTAGGTCCTGTTGAGCAGTCTTTCTATCTAGAAGAATAAAAACAGGAGTTACATGACAGGAATGTAAGAAATATGTAAGTGAGCATACTTGCATGGCTCTATAACTTAACCTCAAATTTAGCTCAGATCCTATTTGCAAAGCCTATTCACCCACAGTATTAGGCCCCATTTTACATAAATGTGGACCTTTCCCATCAGCATATAGAAGTTACGTGGAGAATTAAAATAATTCAAAAATATTTTGTGAAATTTAGGATTTTTCCATGCTAGTGAGATTTAACTCTTTAGATTCCTGTCAGTTTTATTGGCTTTCTCATTCCTAAAATACCATTTTTTCTGATATATTTTCTCTTTGAAAGCTTCCTTCTTACCGCTTTTTTCTTCTTTTGTAATAGCTGAACTTAGGACTGCCATGACCTATACAATTTGTCTGTCTTTGTTCCTATATAAAATATAACAAATTGCCAGAATTCAAATTCAGAATTAAAAAGGTAACCTTTCTGATACCATATACCTGTCATACCATGTGCTGTGGCTGGAAATAGGAAAATAAATTCCTACAAGCCCTGTCTCTCAGGCCTCTTATTTCCTTTTGCTGCGTGACCTTTCTCATGCTCCCACCAAAGTTTAGGGTCAGCAGTGATATTTTGGAGTTTAAAGATTTTGCCTGATTTTACAGTATCAACAATTTTTTTTTTGATTCAGTTTAGTTTGGATTGACCAAAACCAGTGTTTTGAAATATTTTGCTTTAAGTTAGAATAAATCTTTTATTTAACTGAATTAGAGCATTTCTTCATCAAACATTTATAATGAAAGCAAATAAAAAGCCACAACCCTTGAATCTCAGGGAAATATGACAAAGATGGTGCAGATTTAAAGCCAAATCTCTGACCAAGAATTCGGACCTTCTGTCTCTTAGGAAAGTACTGTAGCCAGTACTTTGATTTTGTGGGACATGACCTCTGTATGGTTATAGAGCAGATCATCTTGAAGACAATCACACAACATGTGTGTGACAACCAAGGGATCAGGCCCAACCAACATGTATTCATGAAAGGCAGGTCCTGCCTCACTAACTTGACCTCCTTCTATGACAAAGTGACTTGCCTAGTGGCTAAGGGAAAGGATGTGGACGTGGTCTGCATAGACTTCAGTAAGGCCTTTGACACAGTTTCCCATTGCCTTCTCCTGGAGAAGCTGGCAGCTCATGGCTTAGACAGATGTGCTCTTCACTGGGTGAAAATCTAGCTGGATGGAGTTAAGTCCATCTGGTGAACGGTCAACGAGCAGTGTTCCCCAGGGCTCAGTGTTGGGGCTGGTTCTATTTAATATCTTTATCAATGATATGGATAAGGGGATTGAGTGCATCCTCAGCAAATTTGCAAGTGATACCAACCTCAAAGGATGAATAGATCTGCTTAAGGGTAGGTTGGCTCTGTGGAGGTATCTGAACAGGTTGGACTGATGGGCAGAGACCAACTGCATGAGGTTCAACAAGGCTGAGTGCCGGGTTCTGCACTTTGGTCACAACAACCCCATGCAGCGCGACAGGCTTGGGGCAGAGTGGTTGGAGAGCTGTGCGGCAGAGAAAGATTTGGGAGTGATGGTCGACAGCTGGCTGAACACGAGCCAGCAGTGTGTCCAGGTGGCCAAGAAGGCCAATGGGCTCCTGGCTTGTATCAGGAACAGTGTAGCCAGCAGGACCAGGGAAGTGATTGTCTCCCTGTACTCTGTGCTGGTGAGGCCACACATCAAATATTTTTTTCAGTTTTGAGCCCCTCAGTACAAGAAAGACATTAAGGTGCTGGAGCGTGTCCAAAGAAGGGCAACGAAGCTGATGAAGGGTCTGGAGCACAGACCTTACGAGGAGTGGCTGAGGAAGCTGGCGTTGTTTAGTCTGGAGAAGAGGACACTCAGGGGAGACCTTATCATTCTCTACAACTAACTGAAAGGAGGTTGTAATGAGGCAGAGGCCGGTCTCTTCTCCACCATATCTACAGATAGAAAAAGAGGAAATGGTCTCAAGTTGTGCCGGGAAGGTTCAGGTTAGACATTAGGAAGATGTTCTACACAGAAAGAATAGCCGAGCATTGGAACAAGCTGCCAAGGGAAGTGGCGGAGTCCTTGTCCCTGTCACTGTTCAAGAAACATGTAGATGTTAGATGGTTAGGGACATGGTTTAACAAGTATGGTGTCGAAGCATTTATGGTTTGACTTGATGATCTTGAAGGCCTTTTCCAACCATAATGATTCTATGATTCTGTAATATTTCCCTTTCTAAATACTAATCTGAAGCACTCACATATTCACGGAGATAGACAGACTGACTCAAGAGTCTGATGGCTAGGTGATTTGTCAAATGGAATAACTAGGTTCTTATTTAAACATTATATTGTGAACATCATCATCATCCAATGATGTTGATAGAATTCTACACCAAAATAGCTTAAATTATGATATATAAGAAATTCTTTGCATGCATTCAACTAATTTCAGAAGATGGAGGGTTTGAAAAGCTATATGTTTTATATTGTTGAGTGTAATAAGTAACTACTTGACTATTCAGTAGAAAATGTCATAACCTCCTAATTTTTATGGATGTAGACACATGCCACCAGAATTCCCAGAAGAAAATATTTGGTAAATGTGCAAATTTGGTCAAGAATCACCAATGATAAATAAAATAATCTTCCAACTTGTTTCTGGAAGTCCACAAATACTTAAGTTTTAAAGTAGAATGATATGCTTTTGTTTTTGTCAGAAAATTCCGGCTATCAAAGGGCAGATTATTCCTCAATATATGTAATTTCTGCTGTTTTCTATAAGGATTGTGCTCAGTTTTGATCTGTGCTTCTTCTGACAGGTTTGCCGACAGGTGTAGAGACCAGTTCTCCTATTTCAATATGATTAAAAAGCCTTTGGAAAAAGACTATGCTTTTATTTAATGTCTGCATCTAACACAAGGAAGGAAGCTTGAATCCTTGTTTGAGCCCATTAATATTACTGAAATATGAATTGTAATAGGTACAGTAAAAATGTTATATGTTTTTCTTCCCAGATGAAGAAATATCTCTTAAGTCAGCCTTCCCTCCAGACCTTCTGCACAGCTGCTTGAAAAGGCACAGGCCAGGGCATAGGCCAAGAGAGTTAAATTAGACATTTAGGTAGTAGGACCAGGCAAATAACATTTGTGAGTGCTTATGAGATTTTTGAAGACAAAACAAAGTATTCTAGTGACTGAAAAACAGCCCCTTGCATGAAGGGACAGTTGTCCAACTGCGTCAACTTTTCCTGGACTTCCGCTTCTGGATGAAAGGTCTAGTTCTGCTGCAAACTCTCAAAGCCCACACCATCCAAAGCATCTTTAGGGATACTTTCATATTCAAGATATTCAAGGAGTTGAACTGCAAACTGAGAAATAGGTATCTATCCTTAGGGAAAAATGCTATAAACCTAGGGCTATAATCCTTACATCTCCTTACACACTCCCATAAAAAGTAGTAAGAAAATGAATCCTGAAATGAATAGTGTGTACTCATGAGTCTTTTCTGCTCTAAATGATATGAAGCCAATGAGAAATACTTGTGTTTCCTGCCACCCTCTGGAAAGATTCAATGATTCTCAAATGTATTTTCTCACAAAAAGAATACGTGGCAAATTTGTGAATTTAACAAAAACTCTACTTATTCTAGCATGCATTTACACTTTTGGCTGCAGCCTGCACTGTTAATCTGAAAACTGAAGGATGGGATTCTGTGCATGATAGTGTGAAAATGCCTCTTACTCTAAGCTAGAGAACAAGTCCTAAGCATATACTCATATATAAGCTTATACTCAGCAAGAAGGATTCTCCCTGATGATCATAAATATTTTGTGGGTCTATCGTGAGTAAAAGACAACAATGGAGTAGCTTACATGCTGCAGTCATTAACTTGCTCACGTGCCTATTCTGTGTCTTGCAATATGCACCCTCAACTTCTAACTTTCAGTTCTGCAGATTTCCTCTTAACTCTGCTCCAATAGGATCTGATTGTATGGTTTCCTGAGGAAAAGATTCAAATATGATAATTCTTTTATAATGTTTGCCATTTTACAGTAAAAAGTGCTATTTGAACTAAAATGCAGCTATTTATGACAAGGAGGCACTTGGATTTGTGGAGAAGGAGATTGGAAAGGGCAAGGAAGATTCATCCCTTTCTTTTGGACTTTTTCTTAAGCAATCCAGTAGCTTCTTAGAGTCAGTGTGAACCACTTGTATGTATTCTTTGCTTTCTATCTTGCCATTCTTTCTCTCTTGTTTTCTTCAGAAATAAATATATTAAATATTTCTGGGAGAATAATATAAGATTTCTGCCCAAGTCAAGATCCTAAATGTTATTCTGCTCTGCCTTGTTTAATTGAGGAATTGAAATATTAAGAACTAATTTTAAAGAACTGACAATGCACGTAGAGTTGTAACTGGATACAAGCGTATTGTGTTGAAAGCCTTGTTTTGGTTGAAGTGCATGACATCCACTCTCTCCTTTTGTCCGCACATCCACTTGTTTTTTTGTCCGCACATCCATCACAGATTGTGATCACTACGGCATAAGTTAAAGGGTTTCTCTTTCTTTCTTTTTTTCTTTTTGTTATCATCTTCCTAAATGACACTTATGGGGCATGAAGATCTTGGGGCATATAGGCATAAAATCTGCTTCATTATGTGTATCTCTGGAGGCCAAAGATTGAGTAGAAATTTCTAAATTGACTTCAGAGACTTCCTTAGAATTTTCTCTGGAGTCATACGGAAAGTCAAGGTTATGTACGTATACATGGAGACCAGGTTTACATTAATTCAAACTGCACATTTTAATACATTAGAACCTTTATCCCATTTTCCTGTTTTGCATAATGGCATTATTTCCAGATTAAACTACATCCATTGGCATGTTTTGGTCACATATTTTACAATTTAGAACTATCAAAGAATACAGTAGCTGAATCCTGGGCTGTTCTAGATTTGAGAGCAGTGTATGGTCACATACAGTATTATACTAATGTACCTCTGGAAAAATGTAGCTGTTTGAAATACCCTGCTAGAAGTGAAATCACATACTGAAATCACATGTGATCACAGGATCACCTCCTGTCTTCTGGGCCATGTTGTAGGGGTTCAGTTTAACAAGGCACTTCATGAGAATTAACAGTGGACTAGCTCCTGAAAAATAAAAGCATAGATACATAAAATGTTTTTAAGATGGCCATTTAGCCAGACTTTATAGGTACTACAGGTAACAAATGCTGTAATTATCATTGGGCAGTTTTTAGGAATGCAGAAATATGAGACTGTTTTATGGATTTGAGAAATCCATGGTGAAAACACTCTCTAGCACGCATTTATAGTTCATGATCATGTCAATATTCTTAATTTTCTCTTGAATAATAAACTGCATTCAATTTTTTTTTGTTGCATATTATAATTTTTAGACACTATCTTACTGCTTTAATTCCTTCCTGACTCTCCCAGTAAAGTATGCTTTTTGAGGTGAATTCTCTGAACTGAGAGATCTTTGAGATATGTGCCTGTTCAAATGCAAAGTAAACTATGTTATTTGTGGAGTAAACTGTATATACATGGAAGGGATTCATAATTTCTAAATCATTTCAGTAGCGATGTCTCCTTTAGCAAACATGGGAAAGAAAAGATCTGAAAGTCCAGGTCTAAGGTTTTTAGCTTGTTTGTGCTTTATAAGACTCCTGGTGCTTTACGACTAAAGGGAAGCCAGAAAAAAGCAAAGCTGGACTGAAGTTTTGAAGCCTTAGACTGAGCCTCCAAGGCTCCTGGCTATTGTGAAGAAATTTGGATTCCCTAAAAACTGTAGCTAAAGTGATGATTTTGATGGTGATTTGGACCCTGGTGAGGCCACATCTGGAGTATTGTGTCCAGTTATGGGCCCCCCAGTACAAGACAGATGTGGATCTACTGGAGAGAGTCCAGCACAGGGCTACAAGGACGATCAGGGGCCTGGAACATCTGCCCTATGAGGAGAGGCTGAGGGAGCTGGGCCTGTTCAGCCTTAAGAAGAAAAGGCTGAGAGGGGACCTGCTCAGTGTGTATAAACACTCTTTTCAGTGGTGGCCAGCGATAGGACAAGAGGAAATGGCCACAGACTGAAACACCAAAAGTTCCACAGGAACTTAAGGAAAAGTGAGGGTGACAGAGCTCTGGAACAGGTTGAGAAGAAGGGTTGTGGAATCTCCTTCTCTGGAGATCTTCAAAGGCCACTTGGATGCAATCCTGTGCCATGTGCTCTACGTGACCTTGTATGTGCAGGGGGTTTGGACTAGATGATTTCTAGAGGTCCTTTCCAACCTTAATGATTCTATGACTCTATGGACATCACAGAATCATAGAATCATTAAGCTTAGAAGGAACCTTTAGAGATCATCTAGTCCAACCCCCCCTGCACACGCACCTAAAGTCACCTAAACTGGGTGAACAAAGCCCCTGCATTTTGACTTGCAGGAACATCTGGCAGCTTGGTCTCATCTCAGTCCTATGACAAGACCTGTCCTGGAATCTATATACCGTAAAAGTCTGAAGTCTCCAGCAAGCTAACAACAAAAACAAAAAGATATGGCCCTGCTGAAAACCTGCCTTGTGTTTTCAAGAGTTATTGGCCGTATTTTCTGTTGGAAAATTTATATAGCCATAAAGGTCATATGGGTCAAATTCTGCCCTTTAGCTACAGCGCTGCAGTAATTGCTCATGCTCGTCTGGCTGCCTGGATCCTCCTCGCTGCTACTGCCTTGCACAGTGCGATGCTCGGGGTTTTAGCATGACCCACATGTTTGCTCCTAGATACAGGAGCTTAGGATTGGCACATGCTTCAGACGAGTCAAAGCTGCCACACGGCTCAGGACAGTTTCTGTAATTGGCCTGGCTCCAGCGTTATTTATCACTCTGTAATTTTCATGTTATCTACATATTTCAGTAGCATATAATCTTCCAGACTTCTAGTGAAGATATTCTGTATTATATGACCAGAACATATTTCTGTGGGAATAGGTTTTCATTTAGTAGATTTTTATATTTTATTTTTCTTTTGTAAAGAAAATATTTTTTATACAAAGTTTCATTTGCTATTGACAATTACTTTTGGGAAAATATTTGTTAAAATTATAAGTGTTTATTACAAACTGTTTATTTTACTATCAGAACATTAACTAAGATAAAGTGCCATGTGTAGGAGGTGTCTTAAGGATATATTGTTGTAATGTAGTTACCTTTATTAGCAAACTTTAAAATACCATTGAAGAGCAGTTTCAAGTACTTTTCACTATAGGTTTTCCATAAGAAATTGTTGACTTGGTGCTAATTACGCCATTGCCTTATATACCATACCAGCCTGTCTATGATTTTACTGGGGATCAGTGTTAGGAAGATTAACTCACTCAGCCACACCATCTTCTCGGTACTTAGTAAAGAGAATTTTTATGATGCAATTATATCAATATTTTCTTGATATTTAATAAAGCATTTTAAAGCTGTTCCTTATCATGACCATCTTTTTATGCTAAAAGATCTGATTCTACCCAGTTCTGTTCCTCATCACTTCCAACTTTAATATAGTTATCCTGTTTGTGTGTGTGTGTGCGCATATTATTTTTCTGGATCAGATTCCGTACATAACAAATAGAATTAAGTCTTAATTGTAACCCAGGTGACAAAACATGGCTCTTTTTTTTTTTTCATTTTTATGCAGGAAAATGAGATTTACTGTAGAAATTCCATCATTTGGTTAAATTATTTCTTTATAGTAGAAAGTTATCAACTCTAATTTTTATAAAAATCAAGGATACTTCTGCAGTTATAGCATTAATTCACCACCCCACAAGAATTCCAAAGCAGCTCAGATTTTCTTTTTCTTTTTTTTTTTTTTTTTTCAAATCAATGTTAAAGAAACTCCTCAACCTGTTCTCTGTGTCCCATTTGGTAGTCTATAAAATTCCTTTTTTTGTGGGGGCGGAGGAGTTAAGGACTTCTTAGTTTTCCATTTCTAAGCTTTCTCTTGTAGGCAACTTAAAGATTTCCACTCTTCTTACCCTGATGACTTTCTCTTTCCTTTCTTATATTTTAGACATCCCATCTTAGATGTCAGTGCAAAACTAATTCTAGCCAACCTGTCCACATATTCTGCTTTGTAAAGGTGACTGGATATTCTGCAGAACTATGCTGTACATGCCGTGACTAAAATAGGAGTACTGAGATGAACTCTGTGAGTCATTAGACCCCACATTTCCTCTTTCTCTTTGTGAAAATTCTGAGGAAGAGTTTCCTTGACCCTTGGGAGCGGAACTTTCTTCCATGTCCATACAAATGCCAGGAGCGCATCCGGGTCCTGCTGTCATAGGCCAGCAGATAACTGTCCCCTCACGGATGTCATGCAGAATTTCAGGAAATTGTCTGCTCTCAGGATCAAACATCAAATACATGGAGGCTGAAAATTTGCTATGACAAACAAATTCTTGAAGATCAGTGAGTGAACATATAAACAAACTCAAAGCAAGATTCAGTAGCCTAAACATAGGCACGTAGCATCGTTTGAAGTATCACAGAGCATGCAGGACATGTGCTGCCATATACAACAAGGTTTCTAGGTCACAGCTCACTGCTGATCTGTGCCTTTCTGGAGCAGCAGCTGTAGGCTAT